>NC_065874.1:31277842-31589092 GCF_933775445.1 Argentina anserina
TCAGAGCGCTCAGGTCACCTGCCACTGAAACACAGTGGGGACGTATCAGGCCAGTTTATGTGACAGACGTGATAAATATGTTAATTTACAACACAGGAGGCCATTTCGTCTAGTGGTATGATTCTCGCTTAGGGTGCGAGAGGTCCCGAGTTCAATTCTCGGAATGCCCCATGTGAACTTTTTGTTTCTCAAATTTTTACATTTCTTGTAAGACTGGAGAAAGAACTCAAAGCTCATAAATCAAACCAGAGGCCCCAGAAATGACACAAAGTACCTTAATTATGACGGGAGGGTATCAGTGGGTTGAGATCAGACTTTGCTAGTCAAGAAAGAAGCAGACAACTGAAAATGAAAAGTTCAAAAAAGTTAGGCCCGTCATATATATGCACTCGTGAAAGAAGGTCCAATATATTTTACTTTGATTTCTAGCCACATCATGGTACAAATGCTTCTTCTTCTTTTTTTGAAAGGGATACAAAATGCTTTATACAAAGGGGTACAGTTCCAATTAATATTTGGTTGCATGTATCTGTTGATGTCTGTCTCAGAATGCTTGCAATTGATAGAGGATAGGTAGTAGATTATTGATTTTTGTAGCAATTATCGTTAAAATGGTGGAATTCCATTTCTCTAGTATGATGGTGAATTCAAATTGAAATTCAAAATTTTTTGCAACTCTTTGCAGTCTTTTCATTTCATTTGTGTATTATCAGTTAATTGTGGACTTGTGGTAGCACAGTAGATATCCTTTTTTAGATAATAATATTATTATTATCATATAGGACGATGATAATAGGAATATTGTTACATAATCTTTTGATACCCACTAAGGTGGAAATGTTTTCATGTAGTTCCATATAATTTGCTTTAACATCACTTCTAATATTATGTCATATGCCTTCACCATTTGGTGAAATGAAAGGAAATCTGAGATCCTTCTGGTGGGTGTATGGGTTATGTCTCAAGTATTTTTCTAGTTTGTTTCCATCTCTTTATCTCTTCTTCTGCTTTTGTTTTTGGATTGATGCAATTAGGTCAACATAGACCCTACATGAGAATGGAAACAACAGGGATTATGAATGGTGGGTGGGAGGTAATGAATAGAACAATGACATGTGTTCTGCATTTGGAGATTTATATATTTAGTTACAAAATGCATGAAGGGATTCAAAGCTTTCAGCAAAGATCATTATGGGTTCAAAAACAATGCAGCTCAAATTCAAGTGTCAGGTTATCCCCACAGGCCGTTCCACTCTCGTTTTAACCCCTTGCAATGATCATTATGGGCAATAAACCCTCTTTTTACCAATAACACGCTCAAGTACTACCGGCAGCCTTGAGCATCAAACATGATAGTGTTATAAGAAACTACAAGGTAACAAACCATTCTTTCATAATAAAATCTGGAATCCCCACAGCAGCAGGTACGCCTCTCCCTCACTAATGACTTTTCCTTTGCTTCAATGCTTGATTGGTTTTCGATGCCATAAGCTCATTTCTCGTTTTGTAAGAATTGGATAGCTAGTGCCACATTGAGGATCTGATAGTGTCTGTTCCAGAACTGAAATTCATAAGTCTGAGCTTCGGTTTGAACTTGAACTAAATGAAACTGTAGGAATGTATTGCTCTCTGGGTAAGTGGTTTTTATAGGATCATTTGGTGGGAAGAGTGGGCATTGAGCAGTCAATTTGGCATGGCTAGAATGAATTGAATTCATTTTTTTTTTTTACTTTTATGGACACCAAAGCCATCGGTTTCAATCATAGATTCATATTTTAGAGAATTAGAAGGATTCCAATTTAGTTGCTTAGATATTGGATTATGGGTTTTAGAAAATTGTGAACCTTTTTGTAGGCTGCTTCGTATTTTGTTTCCTGCTGCTTCTCTTTACCTTTTTGTACACCGTTTCATGTGAAATCAAATTTGCTGCAACTGAACTAACATCCTCAAGCTTAGATACTCCAAAGCCATTATGCATCAGTATACAGTTGAATATCTGTTTTTTCTGGTTTGAACATATTGCTAATATTTGCTCTTTTGTGCTCGTATTTATTACCTTTGTTTGGTACTTTCTCAGATAAAATACCGTGGGAAACCTGATGGTCCAACTTGCCACACAGGAGCAGAGACTTGCTATTACACCTCGGTGTTTGATTTGTTAGAAGATCAGCAGGTTTTCAGCCGTTAACATTTAGAACAAGATTACTATGTTTTCTATATTCTTCATTACTATACACTATGTGTTTGTAAGTGATTTAGTTTATTTGTGACAGAGTGGAGGAGATAAGTTCCTGTTGACCACTCTGAACTCTTTAGAATCTACAATTGCAAAACGAAAAGGAGAACTAGGAGTCCCACAAACTGGAAAGCCCTCTTGGACTAGACGACTACTACTTGATGAGAAATTGTTGTGCTCAAAAATCAGGTATTACGTTATGCGAGTTTTAATATTCTTCCAATTTCTAAAGATAGTACTGAAAATTTATTCAAATAATCAACAATGTTATTAAAGGGATTTGAGAAGTATATGCCTGCTGGCAGTACATGTATAAACTTGGACACTATAGAGGGTTTATATTCTTTATTTTCACCAGTTGATGATTTTCTTTTCTTACTCTAGGGAAGAGGCAGATGAGCTATGTCGAACACTAGAGGAGAACGAGGATAAATCGCGTAGTGCTTCAGAGGTTTTGCTGGGCCTCAGAGACGTAAAAATTGAAGATGTTTTAGAAATTTTACGACGTAGATTTTCTCAGTCAGGTGTCGAGGAAAAGAGTAGTCGCAAGACACAAGGCTAGACATGGACTGTATTCTGTAATGTTTTGAGTTGTGCAATACCATCCACAGTTTAGATGACCCCTTTTGGTTAAGATTACACATTATTCACCACCATTGTAGCTTTTTTTGCATGGAAGTTGATAGTTTGGTGCTGATTCTTCGAACTGATACTTGAACGCTATGATACTGTTTGGATAAGAAATCATCAAACTCTACAGTTTTGTGTAAAACCTCTTCGGATTTTTCCAGATTAAAGGATCACTGGAGATGAGAATATGCGTCACTCTTGAATTAATATTCTATCACCCACATTTTTGCAGTGTTTACACTGATTATGAATACTAGATCATAGGCTGGAAAGATTTTTTTTTTTAAAGGGGATAGGACGAATCCATTGATAATTTGACACAAGTCATCCACTATAAGCCTATAGGTACGAAAGACATGGTAATATAAGTCATAGAATTAGTGTAATATATGTGCTCATGTGATTGATAAGCTGGGAAACAATGGACAAATTTTATCATGTTCAACTTATTTAGATATTTGAGTGAACTAAAATATTTTAAGTGCTAATGCACTATGACAAGAAATTGAGGACGATATTCTGTAAGGTAAGGAGATCCGTACAAGGCAGCTGATATGCATGGATGCATGCAACCTTTTTTTTCTTCCACATTGCATCAAAGTTGAACCAGCGAGTAGGAATCGTAAATTTGCACACGAATCGCCACCATACAGTGAATACAAAAGATATATGCATTAATGCTTCTAAAATAAAACATTCACCATTGGTTGTAATTGATTACAATAAAAGCACGCCCTAATTAAAAACTGATTAAAAGCTTTTAACAAGTGCGACAAGAAATTTCAATTCTGTGCCAGAAGGCGAAAATCTATTTGAAAGAACAATAAGTGCACAACATATACTATGCAAGAACATCTTTCAAATTAATTATCAGTTTCATTTAGCCACACATGTCAAACTGATTATTAGTTTCTAATCAGGCAACAGTTCATTGCTTCCACCAGAAGCCCAGCCACACATGCCACCTTCTCCATTGAATCATTTTTCACCTTCTCTGCAATGATCACTCAGAATTTAGTATCTAACAACTTCATCACAACATTCAAATTTTCACAACATAAAACAAACACCCTAGAATGAGTGTTGGGTACACTGACCACTGAGTCCACGGAGTTGAACTGTTGAAGAGAGGTCTGGTCCGACTGGTGTGCTCCTTACCAATTGAATAAAACACCCGGTTTTGGCTTGGACGAGGAGGATGATGCCACATGGGAATGTGCCAGTGGAAGAGGGGTGGCCTGAATACATCCTGCCTTCAAATAAGCATGGAGTGTGGCCTAAGCTGTAGTACTAAGTGGCAACCTTGTGTATAAGTAATGATGCATTGGCTACCTCAGCAATAAACAAGTGTGTATCCTTTAGACAAAATTTATCTGCAAAACAAGGAGCCACTGGATCAGACTTTATTGAAACCAACTAAGAAAATCAAATAAGATGCAAATTAATAACTAGAGATCACTCCAAGGTAGCAAGCTTCTGCTCAAATGTTTTCTACAATCCTTAATTAGAAGGGTTCAACAAGGTACCAGTAGACTCAATCTGTTCTAACAGAAAAATACTATTTGATAACTGAAGAAGTTTCATTGACAGACTTTGCAGATCAAATATCAATTTTAATGTCAACTAGGCTGCATGTGATGACAGGACGGTTATGACTTATAATTTAAGAACTGCATACCAGTAATACATGTAAATAAGAAACAACAAAAGTGATACAAAAATCCTATCCAAATTGGCAATATTATTGACAGAAAAACCAAAGAAGAACAGTTAACACATAACCAGTTTCTTGAACCAGTAGCCCAGACAAACAATACTGGTAGTCTACAAGATACATAAACATCAAAGTTAGATGATCAATAACACTACCTGAATCGAGTATGAGATACAGAATCTCCATAGTCATCTTCAAGCACATGTCGGAGCTTCCTGTAGGCATGCCCACTCAGAATGTCTTTCTCTTGAAATTCTTTTAGCAACTTCATAGCCTCTCCGACCCGTCCTTGTCTACAGATTTCATCAAGTACTGTCTTATAAGTAATGAATTCAGTTGTCCTTCGCTTCTCAATCATCTCCCACAAATACTTCACTGCCTCCTCTATATCCCCATTAAGAGCCAAAGCATTCACAAGGGAGTTGTAAGACTTACTACTCGGAATAAATCCTTTAGACTTCATTTCATTGCACAACTGCTTAGCATTGTTTGTTCGGCCTTGAGCGCATAATCCATGGATGAGATAATCATAGGAAAATGTGTTTGGCAAGCAATTATAGACCACACCCATCTGATGGAATACTCTTAATGCATCATTCACATGAAGAGAAAGAACATATCCCTTAATCATAGAATTCAAAGTATAAATATCGGGTTCAATCCCATCGTCCACCATTTGCCTAAACAGACATCTAATGGTTTCCATATACATGTGATTTATGTATGTATTACATCCCCTACTCAAAAAAGCAGTAAAGAGAATATTGTATGTCCTAACTGAAGGTCTGCAGTCCATGTTTCTACTGTTCTTCATGTGTTTAAATATATTGACAGCTCTAGTCAACTTCCGAGCTTCAGTGAAAAAGTAGATAATGGAATTAAAAAGCGCCTCGGAACCCATGTGAGATATAGCAAGCACTTGGTTGACAATATCATCCATCTCCTCATACATCTTAGCTACACCAAGTTTTTTTATCGTGATGTGATAACTGCTAACATCATGTTTGAACCGCGGCTGTTGGGATGCCCAATTGAACAATTCTAAACACACAAGAGGATCATCTTGCTTAGTTATAACATCATACAGTTCTTCAGGTGTAAATCTAGGCAACAACTGTGATACCGATTTTTGAAATTGGGATTGATTAAGAGTTGGTTTTCTACTAGCTTCTAATCTCTTATTTTCTCTCCTTCTAAAAGATCGAGATGGGGATGAGTAAAACCTATGCAATGAAAATCGCTCATATATGCCAAGAAATCCAGTGGAAGCAACTTTGGGTGCTATGTCAGAGTGGGGTTGATTCAAACAGTGTATTGGCCTCAGAGTCCTAACACTGGGACTCAAACTATATGACCAAGCATCCACACTCTTCAGCTTGGACAAGTATTGATGCAAAGGGTTTTCATAAAAGAGCTTTATACTGAGGTTTCTGAGCATGCAACTACTTCTGCAGCCATGTCTATGAAGAAAAATCATATTTACCAGTAGCTGAGTAATTACCGAAATGTGAGAGACACCAAGTTCCAAAGTATTGAACTTGGTCGGCTTCTGTTTAGCATCTGGCTATTCAGAAAGAAAACTGAAATGACAAACAAAACAAAAGAAAATTAAAGCTGAGTCCGACATAACGACTCTAAATATAATGCATTAAGATCATCAAAATGAGGACTTTCATTATCCAACTGATCAACACATAGCATACACATATCAAATGATCTACAGAAAAACAAATGAAGAAACAAAATGAACAGAAACTATTTGAAGGAGAGTAACTGGAAGAAGCATTAGATGTCTAACAGGACATTACAAAAAAAAAACAAACAGGATATATGTAATTGATTTCCTGCCAAATCAACAACCACATAGCAGAAATGACCATTCAAATTAGACCTTTCTATAACCACACAAACTTAGTAACATTTGATCAACAAACACTAACATGAATCAAGAACAGAGTCTTTACTAGTATCGGTATTATGTATAAAACTTGAAAAACATAGATGGAGAAAATGAGGAACTAAAGCTGACCCAGAATCCAAAACATGATAGAAACGTAAAGCAACAAAAACCCATATCGAAAAATCACAGATACCTCTATTGCAAGCAGCATATGAACAATTCACGAAGCTTTCAGAAATGGAGATAGAGCTGAAATAAACGGGAAGGAGGTGGTGGGTGAAGCTGCTAATGGCATATTTGCGACCCAAGATGAAGATCATTTTTTAACTTTTATTTCATAATTCGTAAAGTTGTTCTTTATGTTTCTCTACACTCTTGATATTCTTGAGAACTAATTAACATGAAAAAGTTGATTTTTTCCTATTCAACCCCTCCCCCCTCTAACACCTACATGCGACGAGGACTTAAGATGTCTTGTATCGTGTAAGTTCAATGCATTCCTATTTAAGTATTTATTGGGTCGAGATTTTTGGTTTACCCTTAAAGTTGTATACTGGTGGTGTTATTGGCTAATTGGAGCATCCCTCAAGAAGGTGATGCAAATTATCCAAATCAACTGTTTTGTCCATGACTTGAGGCTCACAGATGTTATCTTGTACCTGTTTCCAGGTACATATGTTACAGTTGATTGTCAAAGAATGAATAAACGCGACAGCCGACAGTAAAAACTTATGTCTCTTTGGGCACAAAATAAATCTTATAATCATCTTTACTTCTAGTGTAACCTACATGAAAAGCAATGATTCATGTTTCTTACATGCATAAACACATTTATTCCTGGTATGCATTGCCTTGGTATTAATCTTAGTCAGCACATGTTCGCGTACAGATTAAATACAGAGTTTTTGTTTCACTATTCAGGTGGCTTCAATTCAATAAGAAATATCTTGTGGCTTTTGGAAATGATAAATGGTGATAAGAACTACTTCATTTCAACGAAGCGAATCTTTCTCTGATAGATATGTAGAAGATTAAGACCAGAATTGAGGTCAAAATATTTTGTGGCTTATAGAAAGGATTAATGGTGCTACGAAAAACTTCATTTCAACAAAAAGTTCTTTCTCTGATAAATATATAGAAGAATAAAACCACAATCGAGGTCAATGGCTGACCATTTGTGTTGTAGATAACAAATTAGGATGTAGAAATATAATCCAAGCATGTGGACAAAATGACAGAATAATTCTAAGTCATAATGTAGGATGTTAGACATACTCAGAAACACTACATCCAAAACTCGCAAGTTTCACCGCATGAAACAAAAACTTCGACAAGGATTTCTAGGTAGAATGGTCATATTAAAGCATGATCAATTAGTAGCAAAAATAGCATATTCAATTTCCATCTTTAAGTGCAGTACTACATTCAATCCACTACTAGCGAGGACAACCAATTAGATATGGTTTTCCAACTCAACATCTTTGACTTTTAAGGATCATTTGCAACAAAAATGTAGGAATGGTAAGTTCATAATAAAAAAAATCATTGTGTATGAATTTGGAGTTCTGAGAAAACCTCAATACTCGATTCCCAAATTCCAAAACCCGCGAGGCAAACTTTTTGAAAATTTTTGAATAGGACTGACACATAAAATTCAGACAAACACAGAATATCTAGGTGAGCATAGAACACAAATAAAAGAATACCAAAGCCCATCTAATAGGATTCTGTGAGCTAAACCTTAACTATGACATATCCAAGAAAGGATCCTCCATTAAAAGATTTGGTCAATACCAATATAGGGGGAGATGAATAGTGGCAGTTGTTCAAAGTAAATCTGATGCAAATTTTGCTTTATTAAAAATAGCCCACCCAAGATCAATACGCTCGAGCTTAGAAGGAATAGACTTACCAGATTAACTGACGCTCAAACCCTCCAATTACCAATAAATGGTTTCTTAGTGCCCACCTTACTCTTTAGACCAACATGCACAAGTAACACTAAGTATAGGTATCCAATGATTTCCTGAAAGAAATCAAGGAAAATATTCCACAAGACCTAAACTACCCAGAACATCTAATTGTAATCATTTCCATGTCAAATTTTAAAATTAAATAATTGCACAATAAAAGCAATCACACTAGCAATAATTTTTCCAAATTCAATTCAGTCCCATTTAAAAAGGTCATAATGAGATTTCAGGAAAACGAAAAGGAATAGCTACAGTCTTTCCTGGAAAGAAGGTGGACACTGAAATTCCAATGCTTGGAGAAAACTTGATACACTTGAAAAGGGTATTCAATTTCCATAGGTTTCAGAATGGGTTAAGATTAGGATACGTCTGGGTTCAATCCTAGCTAATGTAACCAGATAAATCAGTGTGGGTCACTGGATAGTATGCACATCCTATCATGTTTTTCTAGAATTTCTAAGAAAAGTATCTGTAGACTGTTAATCTACCTTGTCAAAAATATATCTAAATTAATGCTTCTATATGCTACTCATGGGAGTACATTACATGCTTCTTTCTTTCTGTTCTATTTCTGGGAGTATCGATCACAGTGACTAGTACTTGATAATTCTGTAAGTAGCAACTATTTTCACTGACAAATTATATAATGTGGGATCAATGATATTGCAAAAAAAAACCCATGTACGATATAAATCACGTAGGAAGATAATTAGCAAAAAACATTTATGTATGCAAGATCATATAACAACCTGACTACAGAGCCAGATGCAAGATACTAAATCCAACATTTCATGTCAGTCTCTTTGACTAAGATCAACATAAACAGTCAAATAAGGTTCCAGTAAGGGCCGAAGTCATGAGAGTTAGCAAAAATCAAGTCTTCAGTATCTCTAATAACAATATATATCATCCTGTAATATTTTCAAAAGGCTATATGTGCAACTTTTGATACTACAGCTAATGGAAAGAGCATGGTCAATGAAAACTAAGAAAATTATTAATGTATGGAGTAGGGTAAATTACAAGTCTCCTATGCAGGCTATGTAACAAAGAGGCATCTGAGTTTATAATTTAAATAGGAATTAAAGTTTCATGACATGGTTTCTTTGGGAATAAAGATAAAAGCAAAGGAGAAAAAACCTTAGCCCTTGCATGGATCTCTAAAGGCTCTAACTTCACCTTCGGTTTGTCAATGAAAGAATGATATTGAGAAAATGATTTGGGAACAGCTATCTGTAACCTTTGCTTATCTTTGAATACATAGATCTTCTTCTATACATGGAAGACCATTGCAAGATTATGGCGGCGATATAACTAAGATAGGACTTAAGCAGTAGCAGTGGCTCCATATATTTTAGAAGTGTAATTTGACATATATATGAAAATCATGACCATTTACGTTATTTACATTGCTCCATTCCAAAAAAAAAACATTATTTACATTGCTTTTGACAAGGCGGTCTTCAGGGTTGCATTGTTCCATTCGTAATTAGTACAATGCAATCTTCAAACTACCATATTACAAGTAAAGTAAATATGTCTGAAGCATGAGTCGAACAGGACAGAGTTCTAGAAATGATTACTTCTATATAAGCACAAAATAATAACAATAATAACGGACATTTATCTGCATAAGCGATTGTGTTAATTAGCCGTAACTGTAAAAAAAATCTGTCGTAAGCTAAGATTACATCCAAATCAAGTCTGACACTCCAGGGTAGAAATAAACTGTGGACTCCAAAGGCAAACCCTTTGAACTAACTTGTATGAGGACATCTTTGAACTGATATGAATTCACAGTACCACACGCAACAACAAACCACACACACACACACACACTAAACTAAACTAACCTGACCATCCTCAGAAAACTACCTTTAAAGCATGTCTGCCATGCAATTACAGGGGGCCAATAACAACATTAACGAATTCAAAGCCCATCATCATAAGCCGAAACTCCAAAACATCTCACTAAACAAACCAACAAGCTCAAAAACATACATTTAAAACAACAAGACTTACCTGATTGGCTCTTAACTCCACAACCACAAACACCAACCAAACAGCTTCTCAGCTCCAACGCCTCCACTGCTCATCTGAAAGAAAAAAACAACCAAAACCCAAAAAGAATCAAGAGTCACCCAAACGAAAGAATCCATTTTGAAGCCAACCCAGAGTAGAAATAGGCTCAAGGGAATCGAATTGGAATCGCATAATGGGATTGAAGAGTTGGGTTATACCTGGGCATTGGAAATGTTTGAAGGATGAAAGGGTGGAGGAGGTTACAGAAAATCAGGGGAGAAAGAGGGAGTGATGTGTTGGAGTTAGAGGAAAATCCACCACACCAGGCTGGGTCGCATAAGCAAACAACACACTACTGTGTATATATTTTTCAAACACTCAGCAGCAAGGGGAAATGCCACGAAAAATATATTATTGCTTGTATTTCTGCAACAATAGTCAAAAAATTCTCCTTTCCTAAAGGAGAGATTCCCATTAATCAAGCCCAAAAGGTTTTATATTTCCTAGTCCAGAATTTTTTTTTTTTTTTTTTTTGCGTTTTTGAGTCCATTTCATAAGGTGTCTATGGAACGATGCCTACCATCATCCCAAATATTGGAAAATATATATATAGTATCAATCACCTATACATGGAGTTCGACGCTTGTGTGATTGAGATCCTACATGACTGCGAAGAAAAAGGGTGTCCGACGAATGTTTCATGAATGTGTTAACGATATTTATCTACTTACTTGGTACGAATACAATTTCAAGCTGATACGACGTGTCACAAATAAGCGCATTTAGCTGTATTAATCCTCCGTAATTACATTTCTAAAACATGGTTATATCAATAATTTGGTTCACATTTAGGGCTCAAATGAAAAAAAAAATGAAAAAAAACAACAACGACCACAATTTGGGTTTTCAAAATGCATCAAATATAGAGTTTTTAACAACTCAATACGATTTTGGCACCTAAGAAGAAGATTGAGTAGGTATCCACCAATATGCATCATATCCACCACAAAAAAGTCAATGTTAACACCTTCCCTTTAACGGGGTAATTTCTAGCATGATTCCCCCTCATTTCGGCCAGAGTTATCCTGACAAGGCAAGACATTGAGCCGGCAGGGCAAGTCACGCCACCTCTATCTCAAGCGTTGCCACTAACGTTGCCCAAAAGTACCTCGTCAAAGCAATAAGAGCACGCTATACGGGCACACTTTCCCACATCGGGAAAAGGAAGCAGTACTTCTCACAATGCGCCTATAAAAGAGACCAAAATTCTCCTAAAAAGGGCAATGTATTCCTAAGTCTTTAACCTACGAACTTAAGTTCCACTCCGGAATCTAACTTAAGATTTGAAGAGTCATAGGTCGACGCACCGTTGGCCCTTGACCTTAACTCCGGTTTTTGTGCAGGTTAAATGTACTAAAGATCGAATACAAGCTGCGTGAACATGACCTCCAGATTTTATACCCACAACAGTCAACAATTTAACATTGGAAGAAGATTTTAATAGAATGACTTAATTTATTTAAAATTTAATGTATAATGAGTGATTGGTTGAAAGAAAACCTCGATAACTAAACAATCGAATATGTATTAGAAGTGACTAATATTTTTGTTCGTAATTGAATTCAATTTGCACACCTACCTAACTTGGACACCCTCTTCCACACAACGCCCACAAAAATTGACACAGCCTCGAAATTCGAATGATAAAAATTCGAATTCGAAGCCATGAAAACTCTAAAACAATCTCAAATATATTGAAATCATCTTATCATAACAGTGTATCGAACTAAGTCCACAACATGACTCAGTCGATTTAAATAATGCATAACAAGTTTACACCTTAGTATTATAACCAATGGAAATGTAAAATTCACTCAATCCTTACCACAAACAGAATAAAGAAATATTCAGAGTATACCCTCAGAATCTGCTAATCTCCACATGCAGAACTATTACATACACCATTGAATTGGTGCACCGGGATTATAAACACAAACCCGGTAAGCTTTTCAGCCCTTATGAGTAAACCGACAGTAAACATACATCGCATAAAAAGGAAATATGACAAATAATATTTAAAGACAAACGTACTCATGTGACACTGGGCAGCCCATCGGTTACCCAAAATCCTTTAAAAACATGGGTACTCATGAGACTTAAGCAACCCATCTGTTACCCCTCATGCAGTACACTGACGGGCACTGGGCAACCCCTCTGGTTACCTAAAATCATGTAAAATATGGGTACTCATGGGACCCAGGTACTCATCTGTTACCCCTCATGCAGTACACCGACATACACTGGGCAGCCTATTTGTACTCATGTACTCATCTGTTACCCATCATACAATATAAGAGAGACGCATCACGCATCTTACCACCCTCACCAATTCTTACAGTTAGAAATCAATTAACAACTACACTCTTCTATGAGCGGTATGCCACAATTTGCAGGACAAACAAAAATATATTTATCTCCCGATACTGGAACATGAAAATTAGGTGAACTTTACAACACAAATCCCAACACGACCACAACTAAGACATACCCTACCTCCTGCTTCATGCATGCTTCAAAGACATGACACATGGCCCCACACAAACGCCTCTATAACATCATCTAAAGCATTGGTTTCCCCACAATTGTAGTACTAATAAGCTCAGTAACCACTTCAACAGAAACATGATATTGAATCCATCATCTCTTCCAGACCCACCCAAAATTATCGCTGCACCACCACTCTAACAATTGTTTCCTTACTTTCATCAATAACCCCTAATGGCCACCTAATTATTTTGAGAAGCCAAATGCTCCTGCTCAATTGCCAAAGCATTTGGCCAAATAACTGGTCTACAAGCAACAATTAAAAGATCACTCCCTTATCGTAAAATTTATCCCTTGTTGAACTCTTGGGTTAACATCTCCTTATCCAATAATAAATAACCTGATGCATGGAGAGAAATGAGCCTCCAAGTCTCCAACACTAAACACCACTTGCACTTGGAAGAAGAATTCGGTCTTCAACCGCTCATTTACCAGAGTTAGAAGGTGTTTGTCACGAAAAATTCAATCCTCAGCATTGGAACACTCAAAATCCCTCAATGCAGGATCAATGCTCTATATCAAGACTTCTTGATAGGTCTCTACCCGATGGAAATCTATCTACACAAACCAGTTAGCATTCATGTAACTTGTTCACCTTGAGTCAATGGTAACCGGATCTCATATCAATCTTAGAGGATACCGTAGCCCCTCAAATCTAATCGAACAAGTCATCAATCATAGGCAAATGATACATATTCTTGATGGTCACCTTATTTAATTCCCTATAGTCCACACACAACTGCAGGGAACCATCTTTTTTTTTCACGACCAACACCAGCACACCCCAAGGTGAGACACTAGGTCTAATGAACCTTTAGTCCAATAGCTCATATATCTGCACTTTCAACTCTTTAAACTCGTTCTGCCCCATCCTATAAGGCGCCTTTGACGCATGTGTTGTACCGGGTACTACATCCATGCAAAAATCAACAACTCTCCGAGGAAGTAAACCCGGTATCTCCTGAAACACCTCACTGTACTCGGATACCACAATAATATCTGTGATAGCTACTTCCTGATCCACAAACTCCACATGTGCCAAGACCTCTGTTCTCATGGCATTATCCGAGTTGAGGCAACGATAACAAAAACTGGCTTCCCGGGACTACGGAAAAATACTACCATGTCAAAGCAATCGATCAAGCATGTTGTGGCCTCAACCAATCAATTCCTAAGATCATTTGTAGGTGTAGTCTGAAATCACTATCAAGGAAGCATAGAATTCTCTACCCCCAATCACAATAGGACAAGCCTTGCAGATTGTCTCAAGCTCGAGAGATACTCCAAGAGGTGAAGTGACACATAAAGAGCTGCCAAGATATGTAGGAATCAATCCTAACACCTCTATTACCGAACTAGCAAAAAACGAGTGTGATGCTCCCGCATCAAACAGTACTCTAGCAAGGTACTCAAAAATAGATAAAGTACCTTCCACTCTTGTGTCCCACTATCAACAAAGATATTTAGAGGGAAGATAAATCATCGAAGTATTATCACAATACTTATATTTAGAGGACCAAACCTTAAGTTGTGGCTCCTAACACTCTTACGTACCCAGTGCATATCAATACCGAAGAGCATGTGATGGGGATTCCCTACAGTCGGGTCATCGCTCCTGGATGATATTGATAAATCACCGAATACGCAACCTACGCTCTAATACCAACTGTCACATCCCCGAAATTCGAATGATAAAAATTTGAATTCGAAGCCATGAAAACTCTAAAACAATCTCAAATATATTGAAATCATCTTATCATAACAATGTATCAAAACTGAGTCTACATCATGACTCAGTCGACTTGAATAATACATAACCAGTTTACACCTCAGTATTATAATCAATGGAAATGTAAAATTCACTCAATCCTCACCACAAACAGAAGAAAGAAATCCTAAGAGTAAACCCTCCGAATCTGCTAATCCCCACTTGCAGAACTATCCCCTACACCATCGAATTGGTGTACTAGGATTGTAAACACAAACCCGGTAAGCTTTTCAGCCCGTATGAGTAAACCAACAGTGAACATACATCGCATATAAAGGAAATATGTCAAATAACATTTAATGACACTAGGCAACCCATTTGTTACCCAAAATCATTTAAAAATATGGGTACTCATGAGACTCAGGCAACCCATCTGTTACCTCTCATGCATTATACTGACGGGCACTGGGCAACCCATCTGGTTACTTAAAATCATGTAAAACATGGGTACTCATGAGACCCAAGTACTCATATGTTACCCCTCATGCAGTAACTAAATCGTAACTGTCATCCGGTCAAGGCTCGGTTTCGAAGACAGAAAGCAGGTCCGAAGACAGGAAAAATACGTCAGAAGACAGAAAATGTTTTAACAAGACTCAATGTTAAAATCACGTACAATAACAATTCACCCATGTTATTGTACTACAACAAAGCAATTCTTGCTCAAATAAAATAAATAAAGTTGTCACAGTATAATTCACTTGGAAATAAGAACGTGACTGTATATAATATAGTAACTCATATATATGTATCGTATTTACCATTTTATACACATACACAACCCAATATCATATACATGTCCTAGTTCGATCTTTTAACAAAAAAATATAACTATGAGTCACCGCAAATGGTAGACTCGTTATAATGAGATTTACTCACATTCACCATAATCCATAATCACTAAAAGCTTTTCAAAATTATTTATTAAAATAGCGTTTCACTTACCCATGAATCGTAGACGATCAAGTTCACGAATTTAAACCAAAACTTTTTTTAAATAATTTTTATAACTAGTGATGCAACGACTATGGTAAGAACTCAAACTAAATTCAATAATTATAACACTATTTCGATCAAGATGATCATTGTGAGGTTTACTCACCTTATTTCCCGCGTGCAACTTCTATGACACCGAAAGCGATTCCCTCACTCGTTTCGTTGGTCACCTAATAGCATGATAAAATGCTTAGAAAACGATATGTAAAATATCAGGTGACGATTTCAATACAGCCAAATGTTGTTCATAAAACATTGTTCATGTGTTTACTGTTTACTAAACATTGTTCAGGTTTACTGTTTTTACATAACATTGTTCACAATAACTATGTATAAACATTGTTCACAGTAACTGTTCATGCGGCGCCACTGTTTCCCGACCACCACTAATGACCACCAAATTTCACCACCACAATCTAAATGATATTTCTAACAACTTTCTAGTTCACTACAAATTTCAAATCTGAGTCTAAACACTTCAATTTAACAAAAACCCAAAAGCCCCAATTTAAAACCTATGATTTCTTTTCTTCGATTCTCCTATCACACAACGATTTTGGTTAAATTTTTTGGAGGGTTTGTAGTATGGAAGGAGACCTTCAAAATGGGACAAGAATCTTACTGATTGGTTGCCGGAGGAGGGAGATCCGAAGAGTTGAAGTTTGGCGAAATATGCATTTTCGAGGCAACTTCCAGGCTTCACCGCTCCCAAACGGAGGTGAGATGGTGGGTGGCGTTGCCACCAATTGATAGGGGACGCAGAAACTTTTCAAACGTGACCGGTGCGCCGATCTATCGTGGCCAGACGGCGGAGATCCGGTGGCCCAAAGTCGGCCACTCGGGGAGATAATTTTTGGATTTTTTTGGGTGAACAATACCCATGAACAGTATCAATCAGAATTTCTGATTTTTCTCCCCATTTTTCTCTTTAGTTCCCCTATTTATACTATTTTCTAAAAATGTCCAAATACATTTTGATTCGTAACTTCTTCATACGAACTCCGATTTAGGCGTGCCGCATGTCCACGAATTCCTATTGACGAACTCTATGACTTTCATGAATGACGTTTTTTGAGATTCCTAACAGATTAAAAGTCAACTCTTGACCCCTCACCGTAACGTTTCTGAGTATAAAACGCTCGAACACTTTCGTTTTCTCCCTCGTACTATATAATCAGATCACCACCAATTTAAATATCTTCAAACAATAATTAGAAATTAATTATAAAATTTCGGGATATTACAAAAATGGAGCACAATTCTATTTTTTTTGTGGTTAGAGAAATTTAGGTACTTAGGGTTGTGTCATTAGTAAACTTAAAGAAATAGAAATTAAAATAGCAAGGTTCGAAAAAACTCTAGGCGGTTGTTGGGCGGACAACTTCTTTGGAGCGTCATAGACGACTAGGCGGCCTTCTTGGCGGTCTGTAGGCATATTCGAATTATCAAATATTTATTTATTGTTAAACCTATATTTATATGATTGAAAGTATTCATGCATTGTAATTTCCCTATTCATACTAGACGAGGAACAATTTGGCTCACCATGGCATCCTTAGATCTGGATTGCTCGCTTTTAGCTAATCTAATTATGCTTGTGGTTTTATTCTCGATATCGTTGTAGGAAGGTGGCTGGTGGTTTGGGGGTGATGGCTTTAGATTAGTGGGGGTTTGCTTTGGTGGTTTTCACCAACACCGGCGTCGTGCTGGTGTTTTTCATGGTGTTGATCAAGGCCCTACAACCATGGAGAGTAGCAGCTTTAGTTTTTATGGCGACATATTTCATCAGAGTTAGGTCTTGATCAGAGCGATGTGGCCACGATGGCGAAGCTGCACTTGTTTGTGTGGTGATCTCGCGGTGACGATGACTAAACTGGATGGGCTGGTTGGTTTTCAAGTTGGCTAATCTATCTTGGGATGTTCTTAGATGAGAAGTTATTGTGGGTCTAGATCTTCTTAGCTCATATCTATATTTAGCTTAGGCTAAATTCTATTTTTCTAGTTTTATGGATTTGTAGGTGCGAAGTTATGTTTTTCGCAAGCCTATGGGATATATGAAATACATGTATAAAGTGTAGTGTATCCTATGTACTATTGTGGGAGGTTTCTTAGTTTCACAACTTCTTGATCCGTCTGTAAGATGACGACAAAAGAGTATATTATTCTCTTTTATTTATATTTGTTAGTGACTTATGTTTATTAGTTTGAGTCATTTAGTTTGATATTGTGTCCTTATAAGTATTTGTCATACGTTAATAAAATATTAAAGATATTGAAGTAATTTATCTATTTTCATATGGTAAATTGAGTCATTGATTTTGACATAAGTGTTTTTCCCTTTTAATAAGCAAATAAGTTCTTCACATTTTTCTTGTTCCCATAACATGTGTAACCTACAATTGATGGAATGCATTCTCATTGCATTAAGTGCGTTGTATTGAACATATTACCTTAGTCATCAATTATCTATTGATTCTCATAATCATATATTCCATGCCTATGATTCTTGCTTCAATATGCATTAATGAAATTTTTGTTCATTTCACCTCTAATGTCATGCATTTTTGATAGTTCGAAAGTCACTTTATTAATCCATACTTGGTTTTGTATCATATTAATATGAAATCATTTGATCTCTTGTCATTCAAATGAGCTTGTTCCACATCTAATGCTTAGCAAACACTTTGATCTTTTGTAGTTTCAATAAATTTGTGTACATGTGATGCTTTGGTGTTCATAATTAATAAGTGAAGAAGAGTCTACCTTATAATTTATTCATGTGTTCTTCATTGTTAAATCTTGATAAAGCATTAGATTGATTTCTAGATTGCTACTCCTAATTGGGAATTTGTAGATAATATATAAAGACTTATTGATTAATATGGTGGAATCCGATATCTTAGTTACTTCTTCATCAAGGTAATTCTTATCTCTTTATTTTGTCTTTATTTTAGCTACATCATAACCAACTTTATTCAACTAGGTTAGTGTTAAATTAATTTAGATTTAATTAGCTTTTTCTAATATCATACATTCCCTGTGGGTTCGACCTCGCTCTTGCAATTCTGTGCTACAATAGATTTGTGCGCTTGCGAGTACCATTTTAAGACACATCAAGTGAGAGAACCTAATTCAGTATTAGACTCAAACTCAGAGATAATGGAGACTGAGAGGATCGCAAAACCTAATTCCCAAATGAGAGAACCTTGTAAAATTATGGTGTATTGAGTAAAATGTCAGTATTAAGTGAATTTAGGAGTGTATATAAAAATTTTCAAATATATAAGATTAAATTCTTGGATCTACCTATGATTATTTTTCTTATTCCGATTCATCTTCCTACGTGCGCTTCCACTTGAACAAAGATTTGTGATACATTCACAACGGTTGTACGTTCTTCCCCTTTGATCAAAGAAATGGCCAAAACCTGAAAATCACAAGAAATGTTCTTGTTTAATTAGGCAACTGTACATTTTGTATATGTTACTAGCTGTTACTACGTACAGGGGTAGGTGCAGCAACAAGTACAGATTTAATTTTACTGCAGTAGGCTAGGAGAATATATAGTTAGATTTTGTTGTCGTCCAACGAGATCTAGAAGTTGGTATTTGATCCATTAAATTTTTGTATGATCGATGATTTAATGTTATATTGAAACCGTGAGCGTAAATTTTTTATTATAGGTTTTCAAAGCAATATATTACGTAATTATATAATGATTTTAACTCTCGAGAGATATCACTAAATTGTAACTTTTTTCGTGTTTTTGATCGACTAGTCTCAATCTTGACTTGATGGGATAGATAATTTCATAGTTCACTAGTTCAATGCGTTATTTCCAAATTCAATACATACTGATTAAAAATGGTTTTTGTGTGTGAAAAACAGAACTCATGAAGTATAAATGAAGACGATTGTGCCTAGTAATGAAGGTGATCACATAAAGCTTATTGTATGTCATAAGCTCTTGGAAATGTTTAATCCACGGTTAGCATCATTCACAAACTTCTGTACTTAAGTATTTTAGCATGCAAAATCTATTATGCAGTACTTATATCCCTGTTTAATTATATTGAATGAATGAGAAAGATTGACTGATTGAGAATGGATAACTATGGGTTAGGCTTAGGGAGATCCTGACGTCCTGCTATCTACATGAAGGTATCATTTTCTTTAGTCATCTTTAATTGCTTAAGATAACGAACGATTAAGAGGAATCGTTTCTAGTGGGACAAGCCCTAGCTACCATTGAATAACACATCTTGTATACGTATTTGAATACTGGAAAAAAGGAAATTGTGGGGTTTTAAAATCGACATGTCTTGTCTCAATTTTAGGGTCTAAGAACTTAAAATGTACGTAGGACAGAAGGCGTTGGATACTATTTCGTATGCAATAAACTAGATGATCATTTTCTTTGCCAATGGATTGCATAGACCAAACGATTTTGAGCTATAACTAAGCAACTCTTTCCAATCCCAACGCTACGTACTCTTAAGGAAATTAATTATAAATAATCTCCTATAGTTATGCACGCACACAGATGATTGTATGTGATTCCACTACAAAGTAGTGGTGTCCTAGTCCTAGGATGCAAGATATCTTAAGAAGAGTATCTATCTTCAAAATGTTAATGGCTTAAAATGGTGTGGGAACGCAATATGAAACACAAGGAAGATGATGAAAATACTTTGAAGCTGGAAGTCGTTCAATGGTGATCAGTAATTTCAGAGTGCTTTGGGTTAGTCTTTCTGGACCGATATCATTTTCCAGATTTACTACTTGACATGTAAAATTGTAATATCATGACTCATCTGAGTCCTCTCCGATCCTTTTTTTTTTTCTGAGGAAAATTTGAGTCATCCATATTTCAACCGGCGCAACTGAGCAACTCATAAACAGCAAAAGCCAATGCAAGCCCATGCATGGTTAAAACTTAAAAAGGGAGATAAACTAGGATACAAGCTAGTTTACCTTTTCTCCATGTAAATTTATGGACTTGTACAGCTTCATGTCTTCATCCCTCTATACTGGTATTCAGGTATTGGTAAAAAAGATTACAACACATGTTACTCAATTTGGTAAATAAAAATAACAGATATTAGAAACTAAAATAAACCAACTTGCGTTTGATATGATTCTGGAGAATTTATCACGGGGGTCATCTATAAATGATACCCACCAATCCACCACCATGCTTAAGATTAAGAAATGCATTGAGCTAATGAGAATTAGAATCACAATCCACAACTTGTAATCACACTTCGATCAAGAATCTCCACTCAAATTGGTCTCCTAAAAGACTAAATATTTCGATCACTCTCTCTTTTTTCTGGTTGATGGGGTCATGAGTCATGGACTCATGGGTTCGTTAATAGGGGTATAAATAGATTAATTGAATGATGCCCTGAACGTTGAAGAAGCCCCTCTCTTCCAATTCACGGATTAAACCAAAAATGCACAGGTATCATATTTGGATCAGATTTTCCAAATCTTGTTCTGCCTTTTCTCTTCTCTTTTTCTTGTTAATTACTCGTGGAGAATCTGCCTTTTGAAATGTAAGTCACACGAAATTGGTTTACATATTTCATTCTAATAGCAAGCACACTATAGCAGAACCTAGTACGACTTCGGTTCGATAAATTTATTTGGTTTGATTTTTATACTTAATTACCTGGATGATGAGCATTTTCGAAACCTAATTTCTGATCAGGATCAGTATGTTAATTTGTAATGACTGTTATAAAATTATCACATCTGAGTTATGCATCGTTTAGTTGATCGATCACATGAGCTTTGTTTAGTGTATAGGCTATTAAGGCTATCGACTTTGATTCATTCAATATTACCAAAGTAATCATCACTCCCTTTTAGAGAAAAAAAAATCTTAGACTTTACATTCCTTTTAATTAATTTCACGTTGATATTTAATCATGTTGATGTCGATATTAATTATGTTTTTTTTTAAATGAGCGACGATTTGTTGTTAAAAAGAAATGCAGAAATACAACATATACATGATCCACTCATATATGGCTTCGTCAAATTAATGGAACCATGTGAAATAAACCAAAAACAAAGTCTAGCAATTTCAATGTTGTAAACCCTAAACTTAGAATCCAAGAAAGAACCAGAGAACTGTGAGACGAAACTCACTTATTTCGCCCTACGTCGAGAGTACCATCGAAGCATCTTGAGGAGCCACCCTCAAGAGGAGCCTCTCCGATAGGCAAAGTAACCATATGTAGAGATCGTCCTCTAGGACCCTAGATCCAGACCCAACAATAACTAGGCCTCAAAACTCATGCTTCAACCAGGTCCAAAAAGACCAAACTCCACCACCCCACACAATTGGGCCCCCAAGAGTAAATGGCCTAAAGAGAATTACTTAGGCCACCTACTTGAATGGGCACCCAAGAGTAAATGGCCTAAAGAGAATTACTTAGGTCATCTACTTGAATGGGCACCCAAGAGAAAGGTGCAGCAGTCTCATCGTTCGCCGCCGAAACAAGGCAATGCGCCACTGGTCGCCCACGCTTCAATTCTAATCTCTGGCCCCCACAGAACGACATAACCCACCTAACAAGAGCAACCCCGTCAACCTCCAACGAAGCAACCCATCGTCGTCACCGATCTGTTAGTCGAGGAACATAAAACAATAACCCAGCCGGATCTGCAACCCTCCAACGAACAGCCCGAGACCACAAGCACCTCCCATGACACACCATTGATGGCGACCTGGATCCAAACCCGAATACGGGACTCCTAATCAAATATGCTAATTGTCCGAGACTTTGATGCCTCCCAAAGCCGCACCGCACCGCCATGCCACCACATTGATTTCTCAACCCCCGACCAAGTAAATCAACGATTCTTTGCCAAAGACTCGACCCACCTCTCTTCAACGCGAGAGAACACAGATGAATGGGGGATACGACAACCAAACGGTTGAACAAAGGAGGTGTTCGAGCCTGGAAGACTCGCTGGGCAGAGGCTACAGACGACGACTGCGTAGACTGCAAAAGATAGACGGGAAAACCCTAGGGTTAACCGCCACACATCGTTGGGAACGAGGGCTCCCATGTGCTGCATATTTCATATGAGAGAGCCTAATTCATAAAAGGGTGTTTAGTTATTTTAGTGATATTCAATTACTTTGGTATAGCAAGTCACCTCGTCAATGACATTAGCAAGTAAGTAATATGTTCACCTAATTAATTAGTACTTAGACCGAACTCAAGAATATCTCATCAAAACAACATTGATCCCCTCTGCATGCAAATCCGCGAACCTGAATGCCCATCCATCAAAATTTATCATCACAAGTTTAATTTGTGGCAGTTGATCATGAGACTCAAACACTAGACATCAGGTTCCACGCTAAGCCATTCGACCAACCTTAATTTCTACATCATGTTGTAATGCATGAGCACTCATAATTTAATGTGTTAGTGTCAAATTGCACTTTAAGCGTGAAGACACACAAGCTCGCATATAGAGGTGAATCACAATCGTATGTAAGTATGTTATGGAAACAAAACGCACACAAAGGTATAGGTGTGCAGTCGGATAAGAGTGTGAGCCCTAAAATGTTATGGGAGCCGGCAAATCAACGGTCCATAAGTCGTGCTCAAATAAATAACTACATGATTGATTAAATTCCAATACACAGAGGTACTCTCGACCAAGTTTGAAAATATCAATATCAACAGATATATTATTATTATTTTAATAGATATATCAGAAATATATCAGGATATTAGAGAAAAAATATCGTTTATGTTCCGAACTTATCTATTTATTGGGTGCGGCTATTGCCACCCCCACAGTATATTTTGTTTACCCCACAATCTATTGATTTATTAAAAGACTGTAATACCCTGATGTAAAATTACCATAATAGACAAAGTTATTAAATTTGTAATTCACTTTTGTTTATTTTATAAAACACACATCTATAAAATAATTAAAACTGAAACTAATGAAAATATTGAAATCCTTATACTTATGCAATATTGTTAAATTGAAGAACATGTTCTTGTTTTTTTATTGTTGGAATTTGGACTTTAATGTGATTGAATTTGTCTTCTTAGCCGATATTTTTATATTTGTAAAACCTAGTTACATGTAGTAATTGCTTCTTAATAGAGATTGTCAAAATAAATCTGACATAAAATATGAACAAAGTAAGTTTAGAATTAAAAAAATTGTATAATGTAAGAACAAAATGTAGGGTGAACAAAACAAACTTAAAATTGGAGAAATTATGTTAAGTTATTGAAAAATGGGAAATTTAGGTATTATAATTAGGTGAACATAGTAATTGGAGAATATAAAAAGATATATGTGTGGTCAAGAGAGAATGTGGGGTGAACACAATAGACTATGAGGTGGCAATAACCGCACCATTTTTATTTATTTATTATTGAATTATATACAAAAAAAATTTAAAGTGAAAATTTTCATATATTTCTCAAAAATATTGAAAATATATCAGATATATTGTCAATGAGAAGTTTTAAATATACAACCTTAAACACTTAATACACACCCCTATCAATCTATATTTCAAATAACATTTTGCACGAATGTCAAATGGCCAAAATAGGCATACATAATACTCACAAAATATAAAAATAAATTAAATCATCAAAGACGGAATATTTTCTTTTGGAAACAAAGAAAATAAGAAAATTTAATGTAGCCTCTATTTTGATTGAAAATCAATCCAAACAATCAATTCCTTCATTAATTTTCACAAAAAAATAGAAAATTCTATTTTAGAATTTTGAACAAGGTAATTCGTGTACGAAAATTCTGATTTTTTATTTAATTAGATTTCATCTTCTTACAATCCAAAAACAAAAATAAGTTCATCTTCTTCATTTTTTTCTTCATCAATGTCATCGACATTGTGTGTGTATATATATATATATTCTATTTTGTTTATCATTTTCATGTTTGAAGAATATGAAAAGAACAACCTATAATTATTCATAAGAACTAACAATAATCGATATGAATGACATATGATTTGTTAAGCCGAACCGACATGAACATTTAGAAGATGTCAATATAAATCAATCAATATATTAATCACACTGAATAGTTGTAACGACCCTAAAATTTTAAGCCTGAAAACTCAAAATTTCGAAGTCGTTATACACCAAACAATTTCAATGAATCGAAATCATTTAAAATGCCACAGCGGATCATCTCTGAGTTCAAAATACAACTCAGTTAAACCGATTATTACAACCCAAATTATAATTCAATATTATCACAAATGGAATTGCGTAATCCTCACAACAAACTCACAAGATAGTCACACAAAAAATCTTCACACAAGCTGGAGATAAATAACTTCAAGTCCTCTGAGCGGTCCGTCAATTCCCGCTAATCCACACCTGCGGAGTTATCCACTACACCATCGAATTGGTGCACCGGGATTGTAAACACAAACCCGGTAAGCTTTACAACTCGTATGAGTAAAATGAAAATATAACTCGCATATTAATATATATACGAAAATCCACAAATCAAACAAATATAAATGCACTCATGAGTTAATGGACGGCCCATCTGGTTGTCCCAAAAAAATATGAAAAGAAGCGCTCATGAGAAATTAAGTAACCCTTCTGGTTACCCAAATGCATTTATAATACGGGTACCAAGAACGCTGGTACACATCTGTCACCCCTTTCGTAATACACCGCCGATATTGGATAGCCACCTACTACCCAACATCCAAAACAATCTGAGTACCCATGAGCAGATAACCACCTGTTACCTCACATGCAGTACTACGGCAGACAGACTAGAGCTCTAACTGTATCGTAACTTTCGCCCGGCCAAAGGCTAGGTTCCGACTTGCCAAACACGTACAATAATCTCACATCATATTGTACCAAATCACGTCCGAAGACAAACCAACATTTTAACAATCTCAATGTTAAAATCACGTACAATAATCTCACATCTTATATTGTACAAAAATCAAATCACATGCTCAATATTTAATTCTCGTCATTCGAAATGACCAATTCCAATGAATTCATAACAGTATATAATATAGCAAACTATGTATATATGTACTTATTACCATTTATACGATATATACGTAATCCACTATATTGTATACGTGTCGTAATTCAATATTAAAAACTCTTGCAAAATCTTGAATCATCGCAAGGGTAAATTCGTAAATAAGTGAGATTTTTACTCACCTTATCGACTCGAGCGTAATTCCACAATTTCTAAAGATAATTCATTTTCTTGATTTGTCGATCACCTTGAAAAGATAAGAAAAGAATTTAGAAACGTTTCGTAAACCTTTAAATGCCGAAACAGTAATAATCGGTTACTGTTCAGCAATTTTCGGCTTTACGAATTTACTGTTCACAGTTACTATTCACTGTCACTATTCATAGTACTGTTCATGCATTACTATACAAATACACAAAATAATACGTATTTCTGTACGTATACATACTATTTAAATGTAAATACAATCTCAGTAAATAAAATTTACTAAATTACTTTTTACAAGTACTGAAAGTAATTTATATTTACATTTACCGTATGTAAAATTTAATTTACATTTACCGTACGTAAAATTTAATTTACATTTACCATACGTAAATAAAATTTACATTTACCGTACGTAAATAAAAATTACATTTACCGTACGTAAGTAAATTACCAAAATACCCTTCTGGAATACTGTTCACACCGCCGCACATGGCAGCGCGTGGGGTACACGCGCCACTCACCGGCGACCGCACTGTGGCAGCGCGTGGGGCACACGCGCCGACGCTAACCACGGCGCGTATGACACCACCGCCGCCCAATTTCTCCTCCTCTCCCTCTCCTCTATCTTCCTGCGGCGTCACGCCGCTCCTCACCTCCTCCATGCTACCTCACGCGCCGCCTAAGGCGGCGGTATCCCCCTTCATCAAATCATCCTCCGATCTCCACAATTCCAACCCAATATCATTACACAATTACATACCAACATCAATCACCCCAAATCTTACCTAGATCGTACGGTGGAACCTTGTTGGGGCGGGATGGATCGTCGGCGGTGCTCGATCCTTCGAGGGGGCTTGCACAGCTCGAGTAGCATCGCAATCGCTCACCTGCGATGTCGGAGGGTGGGGAGGGGTGAGAGCCGAGTGCTTGTGTCGACGGAGGCGCTGCTCGAACGGTGGAGGCGATCACGCGAGGCTCGGGTGTCTTCATGGCGGCGAGGCACGGCGCAGCGAGCTCTAGGGTAGTTGAGGTGGGCCGCGCGATGGACTTGAGCCTGGCGGTGTGGGACACGTCCGGTCGAAGGTGCAGATCGCCGGTGTGGATCTTTCGGAGAGAGGGAGGGCGATCGGGGGAGAGAACGAGAGAGAAGAGAGAGAAAGTGAGAAATGAAAAAAAATGGAGGCGGGGTGAAGGGTTTCCGAAAATGGAAACCCTAATCCCTCAATTTCTCATTTTATACTATTTTCCAAATCGGAAACTAACTTCCATCGTCAATAACTTTCACCTCCGACGTCCGATTCAAATACGTCACATGTCCACACACTCGTATCGACGAGCTCTACAACTTTCGTGAAGGAAGTTTTCGCAATCGAGCGACGGAATAAAAGTCGATATATACGTTGCGGAAACGTAGCGTTTTTCTAATTAAACGTTCCGAGAACATTTCCGTTTCTCGTTTCACAACGTCGCAACCGATCACATTCATTCTAATTAAATTTCACAACTTTATAGAATTCAAATCAAACTAATATTGTTTGTAATTTTAGGGTTATTACAATAGTAGCCATATATAGCAATATAAATGAGAGTATTTGATGATTTTTTATTTAAAGGTATTTTAGGTACTTTATGTGGTGCATTTAGTAAAAATATTGGAATACAAATTTAAATTGGTTAGGTATTGAGTATGAGTGTGTATTTAAAAATTTGAGGTGTGTATTTAAAATTTCTCATTTATATATATATATATATATATATATATATATTCTATTTTGTTTATCATTTTCATGTTTGAAAAATATGAAAAGAATAACCTATAATTATTCATAAGAACTAACAATAATCGATATGAATGACCTATGATTTTTTAGGCCGAACCGACATGAACATTTAGAAGATGTCAATGTAAATCAATCAATATATTAATCACACTGAATAGTAGCCCTATATAGCAATATAATGAGAGTATTTGATGATTTTTTATTTAAAGATATTTTAGGTACTTTATGTGGTGCATTTAGTAAAAATATTGGAATACAAATTTAAATTAGTTGTGTATTGAGTATGAATGTGTACTTACAGATTTGAAGTGTGTATTTAAAATTTCTCATTTTTAATATCAAAGATATTTTATGTTGTCAGATAAATATTACAGATATGTGATAAAATATTTACTCTTAAAATATATTGGTAATTAAAAAAATAGATATAAGTAAATATACCAAAAATATCAGAAATATTTTAAACTTTGCTCTCAATATCAGTGGGCGCCGAGCAATGAATACATGTTTGGAACCTGCAAGTAATTGTAATGAGCTACACGACTTACACCAGGGCTCATACCATGCACCTCTCGATTCGAAATTGATTCTAATTTCTCAGTAACCTGCACAGAGATGCGTACAGTGTTCAACGTAGCACAGCAGACGTACTCCATAATTTCTCCTGGAAAATCAACAAGCAGCTTTAATGGAGGAGTAGTCACAGTGATATATTAGTTGCTATATTTGAAGGGAACAGAAAGGTCAAGGATTAGGTTGGAGATTAAGGGTCATTTCAGCATGTCAAATCTATCACTTAATTAGCAGGTGAATTGTGTCAGGCAGGTTAAAACTTACTGAAGCAAGACCTCCCCATTTTGGCATGGATACCTTTCTCAGGGTTCCTTATATATCCATTCATGTGCTGTAATACAACGACCTCACCAGACTACCAGAGTCATTACCATGAAGAACATGGAAGCTAATTGATGGGTGTTTTATTGTAGTTAACCCTCCACCCTCGCCTCCTATAATATTGAAAATGTGAATATATCATAAAAGCTAGACTACTATATCCAAAATAATGAAATTAAAGTATGCACCTAGTCGTACTCTAATTTACACTAATTCCACTAAATAGATAGCTTAGGGTTATTTACATTAATTGTATCATGAACTTAAGCACATGTGTGCTAGTTTTCTTTGTTTTCGAAACTTTGTCTGATTACTACGGTTGTCAAAATTTTGCCTCACTATTATGCTTAGTTTCTTCAGTCTTTAGGCTTGCGAGCTTTTTTCTTACAATAAGTGATCATTGAGTCATTACAAATGAGTGGTACGGTGCATATTAGCATACCACATTTTAGCACAAATTAATAAAATTTGCATTTTCGGCTTGATTAGAAACAAATCAATGAAATCATATATACGTACAATAAATTCGGCTTTTTGATCAATTTCAATCAAAGTTTTGGTGATTTTTTTTTTTAAAATTCAATCTCGTTGTGAGTTCTTTTCAATATACTCACCAACATATTTTTAGATCTCTACATTAACATTAATTTTTTCACCGTTACACAATTATATGCATGTGTGGAAGCAGATATGTGAAGCAAAGATTAAGCACTAATTATGAGGCAACTATAAAACTAATCATAATCTTATTTTGATTAGTGGGTTTTAATTTCTGTCCTCAAATGGCCTGAATGATTGACCTTACTGAGACTCCAATTTATTGCCATCCACTTCAAGCCAGCGCAGTAATCACACGCACCAAACTTAGATGTTGCACACACGCAATCGTATATATTTGGCCATATAGATTTTCTATTATTTTGGTGACATTGTCACACTATTTTATGCCAGTATGTTGAGCTTTGCTACATTACATTGGCGTTTCTCCCACTGAGCATTACAGAGATGTTATATTCATGATGGTAACTATATACGTACTTTTCATTTTATAAAACCATGTATGACGTTCCCAACAATGCATTCTTATATAGTTCATTGTCTATATATGTGCAATACTTGTATTAGTTTATATGTAGGAACGATTCGACAGGTTCTTCGAACTTATAAAACAGATGATTGTATCGTTTTAATGAATAAATAAGCCAGTACACAAACCTCATGCAATGCCAAATACATAAATTGGAGTCATGGATAATTTTATACAAACTTAACAATGTAATTAATAAGTATGGTAGTTATCAATTTGGCACAGCTAGTACTGTTGATTAACTCCTTCCTCTATAACGGTCCCCTTCGCCGTCACCAACGCTTAACGGATTTGTCAAACTTATTAAAGGTGACACAATAGTGTCATCAGCACATAGCAAAATGAAATAACGAATCAAACCTAGCTTCAATTCATGCTGTTATTGAGGCTTCATGAAATAGGGCAAAATAAAACATGTAGATATTAGCTTATGTTAACATTACACCTTTTTATGGGGCCGAGCATCGAGATTGCTCACCTTACACATAGTCACCGGAGTTTATTTTACCATATTGGGCCCCCACTAGGCCCGTTACTCATATAATTTGCCCTACAATGTCTATTAAGGATAATTTAGTAATTTACGTATCAATCACTCTCTTAGCCTATAAATAGGAATAACAGTTTATTTGCACGTACTCTTTTGAAAATCTAATAAGAACGTACTGTGAGTGAATGAGTGTCGAAACCCACAAGTATCATTGTTCGGAAAATTTACCGTAACATGTTAAACCATAACTCTTAGCTCCAGAGTTAAGCGGCATGAATGTTTTTCTTTTTAAAAAAATTCTCTCCCTATGCTGTAAAAACGTTAGTAGTTAAAAGTAGAAGTAAGGGTGTAGTTTTCAATATATGCAATAGTTTACATATCATTTATCGGGATTCTATCAGTTAAGGAGTAAAAAGATATATTAGGGATATATCGATATACATCGGATTTGTTTATATTCAATAAAATATATTATATTTATATACTTATATTTTAATTGTATTAAATAAGCTAAAGAAACGATATCAAACAAAATAAAGGAAAAATTAGTTAAATTTTTTGATAATTAAACTACATAAACGGCACCAAATCATTAAAAAAAGGTGTACAAACATGATTAATTAAGCTTGTAATTCATCATGTGTATGAAAATAAAAAAAAATATAATTATATATGAAAATTAAAAAATAAAATAAAATATATATATATATATTTTTTAAAAAGATTTTTTTTAACCTGATATATCGATATTTAACTGTTAATCAATAAAATCAATCAATATGAGAATATTTTATTTATTTTTAAATATTGACGATATATTGTTCAGATATATCCGATATTTTAATACTGTATATAGGGAACAAAGAAAAACCCTACGGTACGTACAGATGGAAAGTGGTAAAAAACAAAAAACGGTAATGGATTGCTACAGAAGATAGGAATTAGGGAGTTCAATAGTAAATATGTCACTTCCAAGGGGGCCACCATGTGAAAATACTTGTGAATACCACCTTCCGTCTTCTTCTCCTTCTATCTATACCCCTCGATCTCACTACACAAACCCTCCTCTCCTCCTCCTCTCTCTTTCATTTTCTTAGATGAGAGTGAGAGAGTCTATACTTTTTACGTCCCATCACCAAACGCTCCCCCCTTCTCTCTCTCTCTAAAATTATCTATTTCTTGAAGTCTTGAACACAAAACAAAAACAAAAGCCCAAGAACCTTTCCCGTGAAAATTCCACAGTAACACACCCCCTGCAGCTTCCAATTCTCATTCACATGTAGGAAGGGAGAGAGAGGTAGCTAGCTACAGATATATAGCTTATTTTCTTAACAGGGCTAGCTATATATATCCTGTGGCTAGATATATTCTTAACAAAGTTGCTAAACAGAACAAGATCGGTCATCGTGTAAACCTTCTCGATGGACTCAGCTTCCGGTGGACCATCCGACCCGAACAGCGTCGGAGGCGAGGTTCCACCCGCAGCAACCGGGTCCACCACCACCACAGCGACGATGACAGCTTCGGCCTCGTCGTCTCCAGCAGCGCCGCCGAGCCGTTACGAGTCGCAGAAGCGGCGAGACTGGAACACGTTTCTGCAGTACCTGAAGAACCACAAGCCGCCGCTGACGCTGGCCCGGTGCAGCGGGGCCCACGTGATCGAGTTCCTCAAGTACCTCGACCAGTTCGGGAAGACTAAGGTACACAACCAGGGGTGTCCTTACTTCGGTCATCCGAATCCTCCGGCGCCGTGCGCCTGCCCACTCAAGCAGGCCTGGGGTAGCCTCGACGCGCTCATCGGACGGCTGAGGGCCGCGTACGAGGAGAACGGTGGACGGCCAGAGTCGAATCCGTTCGGGGCACGCGCAGTCAGAATCTACTTGAGGGAGGTCAGGGAGGGTCAGGCCAAGGCCAGGGGGATTCCCTACGAGAAAAAGAAGAGGAAACGGCTAACCACCGTTACAGTCGCCGGAAATGTGTCGATGGGGCCCAGTAGTGCTGCTCAACAAGGCGGCGATGCTTCCGGTGGCGGAGGTGATGGTGGTTCAACTGGTCAAACTACTACTGCTGTTCCCGCAGCTGCTGTTACAACTACTACTGCTGCAGTATAGGTTCCACTAATTTTCTCTCTTTTCTTCTTATAAAAATTATTCTTCCCTTAAAAATTGTGATTATGAGTATGTATATCAAGGCGAATCTCTCTGATGATATTGGATCGACCCGAATGAAGGAAACTTTTAGAAATTAATTTGGATCTTTTGAAGATCGGATCACCCTAACATCCATACAGGGCCGGATATGAGATTTAAAGACCTGGGTCGAGTGTGAAAAATGAAGTCTTCTAATTTGATCATTAGAGGAAAATAAAAAAACTTTATTCATACAACTCGTTAAAGCAAATTTTGAGCTACTAAAATTACTGAAATTTCTACTACTAATGAAATATTTAGTTACACAACATTAATTCATTGTTCATCATCTTCAATCAAGCAAAATAACTTCTAAAAATTCTAAATTTTAATACTAAACTCTCATCTGCCTCATATGTATTTGTTTTTTTTTGATGAATCATATGTATTTGTTTTGCTACATCTAAATACAACTGCAACTATTACATGTATTTGTATATGCATGTATGTACGAGTTTTGGTGCCCACATAAGCCTTGGTGCTTGAGGCTGTTGCGTTTTCGGCTCACCTCAGGTCCAGGCCTACATTTATATTGGAAATTCCCCTAGAAAGCTAAGTGTAGGTTCTTTCTCTTCATCTGATGAGCTTTAAGGCTGTTTGATGCTCATTGCGAAACTTATTTATCTCGATTGTTGCTACGGTTACAAATTTCTTACTGTGTTGTTATTATAATTAATCATTAATTTCATGATTCTTCAGTCAAGATCGTACTTTCACAAATTTTTGAGTGAAAATCGTTATTATTATAGCCGTTATCTATATTTTTTCACATGAGACAGACCCTGAAACGGATGATAAAATTTTATATCTATTTTTTTCCAACGAGAATATTATGATGCTCCGAAGTATGAGACGCACTTAAAACTTAAGAGTTATTTACCCAAACTTTTGGTGTAATATACATCATACAAAACCCCCTTCTTCTAGCCTTCTTCAAAGGCAAAGCTCATGACCAAACCAACACATCGTAGCTGATCGATGCAAATGATAGTGATCCTTTATTTAAACAACCCCATTGAATATATATGTAGTTCAATACATATCGATCATTATGGTTCATTTACGTATATTCGTTCTCCTCTATTATTTATACCTCCTTCAGCAAACCACTGCTTTACTCGTTTGGTTTATATAGCAAGTATAACACGGTGGATTGTGGAGGGTCTCGCAACCCTATTTACTGAACATTATAAAGTTGGTTCATCTGGTCCCGGATTTCCTTTCATCACTCTGAAAACCTCACGTGTGCTTCTGATTCACTTCATTTCTTACACACAGTTTCAGGTGTTCTCCATCTTTGCATCTCAGATTTTTCGAGTTTTGGGGTCTCTTGGTATTTGTATTCTGCATCGATTTAACTCTTTGCAGTTTGAATAGCCTGCTCTCTGTTTCCTTGTTCCTCCTGAAAACAACGTTTCTTTCTCGCCCTCTGAGAACAAACAAACAAACAAACAAGGATGATAGAGAATGAGGAAGAGAGAGAGAGAGAGAGAGAGAGAGAAACCATATATGATTGCTTGCTTGCTCTTATTTTATTTCCTCCTCAGTGCGAAAACGACCACCGGCCAACCCTTTTGTGCTTCCATTTTCATTTTCAAACAAAGATATATTTATACATATATATATATATATATCTTTGCAAACTAATATATTCCAGTTTGATATAATAGCAGAGACGACCCACCGAGGCACCAGTCACTCAGAAACAAAAACTCATTTCTGGATTTCAAAAATTAAATAGTAGTACCCCATATCCAATTGAAATGTCATGATGTTATATTTATTGTCCTATTCATGATTCTGCTGAATTAAATTCTTGTATTTCTTATTTATCAATCGCTGGTTCTTTTGTTTGCTTCTTTTGCCATTCCTTGACCTCTTCTTTTCTTATTTATGAACATTATTGATATCCTAGTGCACTTTGCAGGGTGCTTTCACTTTCTTGCTTTGTCAAGAATCACTACTGTGGCAATATTTTGTCCCTCTTTTCCCCAACTATTTTCCCTTTTACTTCTGTCATCAGATTAGTTTTGTGGTGTATTTGCTCCCTTTCACTCTTTAATTAACTAATGAATTTATAACAAACTAGTCAAAAGTACTCGTGTATAATTTAGTTTACAAATAACTTATTACTTAATTTGATAAAATAAATAAAGACTAAAATTTACAAATAAGAACCAAATGATGGCAAGTTGTCATATGTCATAAAATAATTTAATTTTTTACCATCTTTGACCCATATTGTTTGATACTATCAATGAAGATGTTATCTGTTATTGTCGATTATATAAACTAACTGTTATTGTCGACTATAAAAATTAATTGATATTATTGACTATAAAAACTAACTGCTACTGTCGAGTTAAAAACTAGCTGCTACTGTCGACTTGGAAGACACCTGCTACTGTCGACTAAGAAAGTACATACTATTGTCGAGTATTAATATAACTGCTAATGTTGACTTGGAATGTATCTGCTATTGTCGACTATAAATCTAACTGCTACTGTCGACTGAGAAACTAACTGCTCCTGTGGTTTTTGGTAAGCAAAATTCAAAATTTCAAAATTTCTCAAAACATATGCAATATGATACTTAAATGAAAGTCCATGACATAAAGAACAACTTTATATATTGACTCACCTCCAAATTGCCGGTGGTTTGGCCGGAAAACTTAAATTTGCAGGAAAAAAAACTAAAAAATGAGGAGAGATAAATTTGTTAGATCTATGAGTGACATTTGATAATTTTCACGAAAATAAAGGTATTTTGGATATTTTTGCATTAATTAATTAATCAGTTTTGTTTTACTTATTATTTGGGCTTGGACTTATGTCATAATTTGTATAAAAAATATGAAAAGTAAGTTTTTAGTTAATTCAAATTTAGTCTAGTACTACTAACTAATTTTCTAATGAATTTAACCGGATAATAGTAAGTGATATTTTTACTAATTAGATAGTTAATAAAAATGTTATTATAATATAATCATCATCGATGTTGATCGAGTTGGTAAGAACCTTGGTTTAGTACCCCATAGTCTGATTTTAATCAAAGCCAACGATAATTAGAGTTTAAACCCCAAATTGTTCGTAATTAGTGGCTAGGAAAAGAAAACGGTTTAATATGACCTCTTGGCACGAATTAGTCTTTGGACATTGAAAACTTCTTAGATCAATAACCGTCGCTTATTACAAGTTTATATTACTAGTCACTTGTTTTTACATCAGAAAGTTCTTATAATTTCTTTCTATCTAATAGAATTTTAGTTGCGTACACTTGCACCTAATTTTTTTTCCTTCTTTAAACGTCCGCAATACCCCCATATCTCAACAACGTACTCATACCACCCATCGATCTCGTTCAACACGGATCAATCATCCGGCCCACAAAGCTAGCCGGTGTTGACATTTCCTGCTTAGTAGATTTTGTGCTGTGTGTTTTATATAGTTCCCATTAGGGTTTCGGTTCCACAACGAGAAGGAACCTAGCCGTTGTTGACGTACATCTCATCTTCATGAAGGTGACTCCGTGACGGTGGGTGTTGTCCCTTGCGTGGTATTAAAATTATCACTCATGAATCATGATACAAAACTAGCAAACTGTACGTACGTGTTTCCAATTTTCTTCTTCTTTATTTCGATTGTGATCAACAACTTCTATCAGGAAAATGATCAAGATCGATCGATGATAATAAAGACACAGTAAATGTGAAGCCATGACTAGCTAATTACCTCCATCTATCAGCAAACCCTTGCTATTAAGGCCGTAATGGTAAAAGAGGAGATAGATACAGGGGTTTTAAACAAGGAAACCAAACCTTACACTGCCATTTAGGCCAAGTATATTGCAACAGTACGTTGGCGCGGGGGGAGATTTTTTTTTTTTGGACTGAGGGGGGAGAGATTCTGATCGGAATGTAATTGCAGAAAGAGCAATATATAGTCACAAGAATCTGACTGCAGAAAGAGGAAGCTTTTCAAAGCATGCAAGGTAACTCGGATTGTTTCTGATCAAATTTCGTTTTCGTCATCTTGTCGTCATATGAGAATCCATATGATATCAGTCATGGACCATATGGTTAATATATAACATTTAAGATCATCCGCGATCCATCGACTTCATTTATATTCATCTTCCATCATTTCATATTTTCATGAGAGAGAGAGAGAGAGGTGGGTTTGGCATGGCATGGGGGTTGTGAGGTTTCTTTAACCACCTGCACCGATTGGACTTGTCCTCAACAATGAGGCAGTCGGCAGTGTTATAAACTTATAATTGGTGCATGGGTCTGGATCCTTATAAAAACTATGCAGACAAAACCTATAGTCGTATTTACTTAGCGTTTAGCACTTTAGCCTCTTGTCGACGACGACCATTTATATGACTACTTATATAAACATACTCAACATAGACCTAATTTTTTCAATTGATGAATAATGTAGAGAGGGTTCGAGACCCAAAAATGAAAAGAGAAAACGAATCCAAATAGGTTAAGAGGGACGCCCACATGCCCTTGTTTTATAGGGTATGCACAGAGATATACGGCCAATACGACTATACGAGTAGACGTACGTGGACCGGGGATCGGTACCGGCATGCACCAATTTGCATCACATGCGGCTTATATATATAGTACAGCCTTCTTTAATATTGAGGCACATGTTTTGTCCTTGGATGATGCCCTAGTTAGAGGGAGCTAGAAAGAGATCGATCGGAGTTGGGGGACATACAGTGCATACAAGAAGTTAGAAGGGGCAAGATGTAAAAGTCAAAAGAAACAAATTATCTTACACTATATAGACATCAAGGAAAATTACCGTCAGAAGACCTCATAGTGATTTGAATCCTCATAGGTTTAGATTTGATCTAGTATTCCGCAACGACTTTACTTATTTTAAAAAAAAAATGTTTTAGCGTCATAATATGACGCCAGATATGGCGCCGCAATCTCACGTGGTATGCCTCGTTACCTTGTCGTGTCAACAATTACAATAATCACATAATGTCATTTTTAAATGAAAAAACAATAACAAAGATATGAATCAAATGGATTTAGATTATTATAAACAAAATTGTAGTTCTTTTTTATATCATTTATTTTTCAAAATGTAATAAAAAAACACGATATATATAAAGTATGCTTGAATATATATATATATATATATATATATATATATATATATATATATATATATGTATGTGCGCGCGGGGGTACCTATATGGTAATTGTATTAATTAATTATAGTCATTAATTAATTATAAAATGTAAATTAATTAAATAAGAAAGTCATGAATCTTGACATATTTGTCATTAGGAAGATTATCATCGACATAATTGTATTATATATGGTATTAATTAAGATATGTATACTCTAGGAAAAATAATATTTGTTACCTTACATATCCCCTTAAATCGATTATACCCTAACAACAAAATATTCCATTTCAGAAAAAAAAAAACCAAAAAAATCTTAACAAAATAACTTACATCGTCTGAAATTTAAAAATAAATATATTTTGTGCATATATATATATATATATATTTTGCGCATGCACACACATATTTCAAGCATAGTTTCGTAAATTTCAATTTTTTAAATTACTTTTTAGAAGTATTATTGTGATGAAAAAGACAAAATGATAAAAAGAATAAAAAACTATTTTTATAATAATTTATAACTGTTAGATCAACAAGAATATGATTGTCTTTTTATTTAAAATGATATTTTTATATAATTTTAATTGTTGATGTGACAATATAATGTGACATGCCACTTAGGATAGCGGCGTCATATTAGCGCCCTAGCAACCCTCTTTGAACCATTAATCATTACTCATTCGATAAAAGCGTATTTACTGGTGGACTATAAATAATTTCACGAACAAAGTGTATAGGTAGATCCGTAGATAATAGAATGAAGTAAATTAAGACAATGTTCAATCACTTTCCAAACTACGTACAAAGCTGTACGTATTGGAAAATCACATATGACATTTCATGACATATGCTTATCCTTCATCAATGACATGGCCAGTTGGGTAGTGCCTCTAGTGACAGGCTCCTTGGAAACTTTTCCGGACAGTGTAGCACTCTCCATTTAAGTCGGTGAAATTGATTTTTGGCTTCTTAATAATATTGCAATGAAGTGTAGCAAACAATTGGTGACTTCCTTTTGGTCTAGTACACTAGGCGGGTGCCATTAATATACCATCTACTATCACAATAATAGCACTACTGTACAACGTATAATATTAATACCGTGCAGCTCCAAAGTATACAAAAATATGCAGGTATTGTTTTCAAGTAATGGACAACAATACATGAGGTCGTACATACATACATAAAATTCACAGAGTAATCAGGAATGATGGCTCGGTGTAACCGTAACAAAATAACTAGTTTGCGGAATTTTGGAGTTCACAAAGTAACCAGCCCTAAATTCTCATCAATGTGCCAAAGCACGTACTTTACCTTAAGAGCATCTTCATTCGCTTCTGTATAATTAAATTCTATAAAATCTCTATAAAAAAAAACTAAACACCAACGGCTCTTATATATATGCTGTTAGTAGAAACTGTAATTAAACTGATTGGTTTTGCATATATTAAAGGAATTTCATATCCAGTCATCCAGAGATGCATGACGACAAAATCTAGCTCCTATCAGGATTAAGAACCAGCCAAAGAGATATATAGTTTATGCTCACATTATATTGTTTAATGTAGTAGGTTGAGGATCGATAAACCAAAATGAGTGTAGGGGTCATCTATATTTTTTCAGTAGCTATCATTAAAGTAATGAAAGCTAAATTTAATTATTTGAGGTTACAAAATCGAATGACCTCATCGTCTTCTAGAAGAGAATCTGGCATATGGATTTACGCATAACGCATTAATTGGATTTTATGGAAATGCACTTCAACTATAGATGTTCTAATGGCCTGAGTTAATTTTCAGTCTCAAGTTGAAGGGGAGTTGAGGAGAAGGCTACTTTCTGAGGTAAATCACTCCTTCGATCCCTAAATTTTCATATACCACAAGATTTGAAGTTAAAAAAATGTGCTTTTCTTTCTCTTCTAAGTTCGGATACACCCTTAGCCCCAATTTGAAGGATCTTGCTCTAACATGCATGCTCAAAGAAATACTCTTCGACCAGTCGACCACCACCATGGTCAAATACTAATTCTGATCAAGTTAGATCGATGAAGTTGTCCGTGAGGTCAAAGCGGGAAGATGATGTCTAAGTGGGCGCTTTCCAGCATATTCCATCCTATTTGATATACTCTAGTAGGCTAGTAGTACATATATTATATAACACATTCGTACAATTATTAGTTTATATCAGAAAGTTAATATGCACCTTATACAATATCGTAACGCACACGACGGAATTAGGTGGATGATCTTGCACATAATGCCAAGCAGCAGTGGCAATCCGTCTGATTATTCTTTCACTCACATGCAACTTTAGTCCAATTAAATTACTATTTATTTCTGATCTTATGCCTTAATCTTGTCTATTGTCGAGTTTATAACAGATCATTGTTTCTTAACCAGTCCCATAACCCTTATAAAATAAATGATCCGATGAATCTTCCAATATTAACTTCAATTATCACATGCGCGCATGTCTGCTAAAAATCTTGTATAAATTAATCTGGTGATTGATCTCTTAGCATCAGAGTTTACTGTGCTAGCTCATATTTCATACGCACGTACATCAATTTTTTTTGAATAATACGAGAGTTAGCTTAAGTTATAAAAGACAGTAGTACCCAGTAATTTGTGTCGATAACGCCGTAGAAAAATCCATGCAGTGAAATAATATGTAAGTAGAATTTCTCATAAAAGGGTTTTTACAGCGTAAAGAAGCTAGACCGAAACCTAGTTCAATATTGACCGATGAGCAAAGAGGTTTTTGTCTTGGTAGGTGATGGCTTTCCACACGAGGTTTATCGAGGAATCGAGAAAACAGTCGGTGGCCTTTGGTCAGGTTCATGCTAGCTCCAAAGCCTTAAAAGCCGAGGCACACTAGGTCAGTCGAAGAATAATACGACCACAGCCTCCCCCTCCTTCCTCCTCCCACTCCTGCTCCACCAATTTCTGGGTCCCAACACCGTCGTTTTGACAAACTGTAGTTTGAGTCTCCGACATAATATAAGAGCCAAGATATATTTGAATCCTAGCTCTCTCTCTCTCTCTCTCTCTCTCTCTCTCTCTCTCTGTGATAGTATGTGTGCCTTGGAATGGCTTGGATACCCCCTTGAAGTAGAAGGCTTGCTTAGCTAAAATTACACGAAACTTAATATGCTGTTGATGTAACTTAGAAAACAAAGGAAAGAAAGACTGAAAGAGAACTGGACTACTGGCCGGGCTGGGACAATAATGGAGCCTCAGTATTGATGACCAGGAGTACCAAGTGCAGGACAGAACAAAACTTAAGAGAGAGCGAACTCGAGGGGCAAAACTGAGTGGCTCCACATATAATGGTATGATGTATCATCATTGACCATTCATTCGTTAAATAACATGATGAGTCATTATGTGATTGAGACTGTGGATCTTGAAAAATACATGCATGTTCCCAGTCCCCACTCAAACGCCGAGAGTCATTTTGGTGAGAGGAAATCATCATTGAAATTATTGATATTCTTCGGTGCACTGATTTTGGAAAATGTTAATTAGACAAGTCCGATTCAGTTTGTATATCAGTATCAAAATTCCGAAGTGATCTAACGCAATGGTGTTGCGATATTTATAGTCGTCGTAATTCGTAACCTTAGCTAGATTCAAGTAATGAAGCTTATATGCAGTGGCGAATCTTGAAACAAAATTCTACAGGGGCCGAAAATTTCAGAGGGGCCAATTTAGTATGAAATTTTGAATTAAATACTAATTTTTACACAATCATACCATATTTAGAAGCAAGTTATACCATAATTACATACAATTATATCATACCTTAATTAAGTGTAATTATACTATATTTATTAACAAATATACCATAATTAGGTGTAATTATACTACAATTAAAGTTGAGATTTTGACTTGCAGCAGGGGCCATGGCCCCCTCCGCCCCTTAAAGGATCCGCCATTGCTTATATGAGAACTACTACGTACAAAGCTGTTGACTGTGGACTTAAAAAAAATTGGAATAAATCCGGTTTTCTATGTTGAAAAGTAGACATGTTTTACTTTATTACAAAAAACATTTTATTTAAAACATGCCACATGATCCTTTTTTTACAATAATTTTAGAGAGTTTTTATTCATACATTTCAAAACAACACTTAGACCTCTATTTTTTCCCAACTTCGTTTTGACTTTTTCAACGCGTGTAAAATTACCAAAGAGACATATAAATGTGAAAAAAATAAGAAAAGATTTCTCAATTTGCCTAATTTAAATAGCTAATATAAATGATTTTTTCCCTTTTTTGTTAATCCTTTATTCATTTATTTATTTTAAGAAATCCTAATCCAGAATAATAAATTGAATAAGATAATTTAATTAATTTTATTTTTATTTTTAAAAATATAATAAATAACATTATTAATTTCCATGTATCAATTGAGAAGCTACATATAATTTTTGATAAACTTCGGTTAGGATTTAAGAGAAAAAATTGTTCAATAGATATTAGAATTTTTTGTGTTGCTTTTACTATTTGGTGAGTTTCAAATCAATGAATGAAAAAAGAGAACAATATTATTAATTATGAATTTAGGAGTGACAAAGAAAATTAATTTGAGAAGATGGATTATGTAATTATTAAGAATTTTTGAGTTGTTTTTAATAATTGAATAAAAGTAGAATTGAAAAAAAATTAGGATTAATGGATAATAGATTGATTTGGTATCTAATAATGGAGAAACTTTTCAGACTCGCGGAGGACCATGTGACAATATACAGTGGTACTCATTTCCTATTATATTTTGACACGTGGATTTATTACACCACAATTATAATTTTACATATTTTTATTATTTGTAAAATGACCTTCATGGGTATTGATGATTTTGAACTGTTATTTCGAGTTTAGAATTCATGGTTTAGGGTTTAGAGTTTAAAGTATTAAAGTGTATGGTATAGGGTATAGGGGTGGACTTTTAGACACCGAAAACCGAGCAAAATCGCTCTATCGGTTTCAGAAATAACATCAAACCGATCGTTCGGTTTCGGTTTGCGGTTTCGTTCGTGTAGAAAACCGATTAAACTGAACCGAATTGAATCGACATATGTGTATTTAATTATTAATATTAAATATACTAATAGGTGTACGTCATGTTTTTATTGGTTGAGAGTTGCATACGATATACATGATCATGGCCTTGAAATGTATAATTTAATTACTCCCGGTTTTTAACTCATTAAATCTTACATTTTGGTTAACACTCAATCATAACTTAATTGATATATTTGTTATTTCTAACTTATCGTTATCTAATTTTACTTATTTTACTAATTTGATGTACGAAACTTGTAGTTTACTACTTTATTTTGATTTTAGTTTTTATTTTAGGTCAAGTGTGAAAAATTATTACGGATAGTAAATTATATAATCGAAACCGAACCAAACCGAACCGAGTTGTAGGTTAACCGAAAACGTGATTTTTAGATATTTTTTCCGGTTTTGGTTTCAAGAAATATAAAACCAAGGCCTTGGTTTCAGTTTTTGGTTAGTGCTGTTAAACCGAACCGATGGAACCGAGTCCACCCCTAATATGGTATATGGTTTTAGGGTTTAGAGTATTAGAGTGTATGGTGTAGGATTTTAGAAAAAAAAACTCAAAATATTCTTTGACAAAATAGCTTAAATATGAATAATCTAATTAAAACTTACGTATCAAATTATGATTGGAAATTATGACCACTAGATATTGCCACATGGTTCTCCGGGATGACTTAAAAATTTCTCCTAATAATGATATATTGATTTGTAAATTCGGAAAATTATGGATATTTAAATAGCATTTTAAGTATTTGTAAAAATAAAATGGAGGTCTATTAAGTCAGGAGTTCCAAATACTGTTTTTAGAGATATAAATAAAAGCTCTCATAATTTTGTGATTTTGTATCTTGCGTTCTAATAGCGGACCACTGCATAATCATTTAGCTAATTCATAAAACGAAATTGATGCATGTGCTCAGTACACGAAAACGTTTTGTTGTTTTCATGTTGAAAATGAAAAAGGAATGTTATTTGCTCTAACAAAAGGAATGTTATTTTTTTTCTAGAGAACAAGAGAGTTGGATTTAATGGTCGAGTGTAGCCCATAACAGCTGACAGATTCATGGGCCTGGAGTGTAAGCACCAAGTTGAGAATCCCATATGTATACGAATTATATTCTGACATCTCACACAAGGGCACACATCAAGATGATTTCCTTTTGTGATGACATAAACATGATTCGTGTGCTTAGAATTTTGTGATTGTATGAAAACCCCCGAATCATGCTCTAGGTTGATAAATGAACGAGAACACCAGCCATTGATGTGGCGCAACCCCTGTCAATCGTTTAAATTTAGATCGTCGTTTAACCGGAAAACCAAATAACGGAATCCACCAAATGTAACAAAAATTGCTCCGCTAGACTTACGACGCCATCTCCATTGTTGTTCCTCGAGAACGGGACCATATTTTGCAGGATTAAAGTGGCGTGTTTATCCATCAAATATACCAATCAATGGGAATATCGATCAAAGTTGGGTTTCAAGATCGTATATTCATGTTTTCCCTAAGGTGTCACTAATGAAGAAAGCCATGGGAGAGAGCCAGCAGACCTTATTGATTATCAGATGCGAAGGTTTATTTGACAATTGAGGGGAGAAGAGGGTTTCCGTTTGAAGAGGCCATCAATCGCCTCAAGCAGCAGAGTACGTCTCCAATTACCACAATTTATGCCTACTCATTTTTCGAAATTGAATTTTTGGAGATCTGTTTAGATGATATATTGTATTCTGCGTAAGATTGATATGAGCTAGGTTCTGCAGTTTGTTAGTGCATTGTTTGCTGTTTCAACTTGAGCTTTGCAGAGCTTATAGAATTATATCATAGTACATTACAAATTCTCGAGTCATTTGGATGAGATATAATCATACAACCCTAACGAACAGATTTCAACTATTAAGTTATTAAGTTTATGACAAAGTGTTTATCACAACTATGCTAATTGGTTTCAAATGTCGAGCATGCATTTGATGTTCTGCTTTGCTGATCATGAAAAAGAAAATGATAACTGCATCTGATGTTGCTTGATACACAAGCAGTTCCTCTGAAGAGAAAAATCGTATAAATTTTCTGTCATTGTATAGCTTCTTTTGTAGTAATCTTCTTCTCTACAAAGCTGTGACTGTTTTCCAGGGCCGGATCTGAGCTTTGTGGTGCCCAGGGGGTATAAATTTTGTGCCCCCATATGATAAACAATTTGTACAGAACACTGAAATTTTTAGGAGTTTGGAACTCAATGGACGGCTCATCCCCACGCCGATTTTATTAAATAAAAAGAACATGATATAACAAGTGGGACATAAACAGACAAATCATCTAAAATGATGTATTCTTGCATTTTTTGAAGCAAAATCATCAATTATCTTCTCATAGTCAACATTTGCTAGCATATTTCCTTCAATGGTTAAAATTGCTAACCCATTCAACCTCTCTTGACTCATAATAGCCCTTAGATAAGACTTCAACAATTTCAGTTTTGAGAAACTTCGTTCCGCATAAGCTACAGTCACCGGTATAGTTAATAAAACCTTGTAAGCAATCATAACAGTTGGAAACATATCCGCTCTCTTTGCAAACTCCATAATTTCAATGGATGACCAAGGCTTATTTGTTTCATAGGCCTCACTTGGCATCATTTCCTACAAAATTTGTAACTCCATAAGCAAATATTTTGCATCAATGTCAGAAGCCTCACCATTTCTCAAAGCATTTTCAAGATTCAAACAACAACTTCTCAATTCATGATCATCCAAATAAGCCAACTTTGATGCATCAAACAGAAAACCAAAAATAGATTCAAATGTTTTCATTTGCTCAAACCTGCTTTTTAATTGAGAAAGAGCCATATCCACTAAAACAAGAAAGTAATCAGTTCTAAAGGACTCTAGAGCAGATTGTTGTTCTCTTTCAGTGTTTGGAATTTCATCAAAATGTTTTTTTATGCAAACATGACGTTTTATAGGAAAGACGGGCTCTATTCCCATCAATAGTGCTATTTCTTTAGCTTCACTCATGGATGAATTTAACCCATCTTCCCTATACTTTTCAAAAATAAGAAACAAGTCCCTCCAGATTCTTCACAGCAACATCAAGAAGCATATCTTTTGATTGTAACTTTTTACTCACCAAGTTGATCTTGTACAAAATGTCATGCCAAATGACCAAACTTAGAACAAAATCAAAACTTGAAAACTCACCATTTACCAAAGAACTAGCATCCCTACACACTTTACCATCATCACTTATTTCAGATAATTTTGTTAATGCTTCTTTTATTTGGGCAACTTGAGTTTTGATAGCTTTGACACTCCAAGTTTTTTCTCTTCTTTTTTCTTTCTATCGGATCAAGACTGAATTGCAACTCCAAGTTTCAATTACACCTGTATTAATAATTGGAAAAAGTAGTAATAGATTAGCAATTGATACCCAAATTTTCAACGAATATCACAATGGAAGATACAATTGCATATTAGATATTTAGATTGAACTATTATTTGATTATAATCCACAAAGCAGTAATCAAATGATCAATTTCAAAAGATGATTCCGATATCAAAACTGACAAAGTGACAAACATTCAATACCTATTTGAATTGTGTCTCAGGCTCTCAGCCTACACCGATTGAAACTTGAAAGCCGAAATATCTCTCGAATCACCGTCAAAGGACAAAAAGAAAGAAAGTAGAAAGATTGGGTAATTTGGGTGATGGATGAGAATGAGAGATTGGGAGAGGAATAAAACATTGAAGCCTCAATGTGTACAGAAAATTTTATTGGTTTTAGGGATTGGGAAGAGTAGAAGACGTTTTCGATCGAAAGAATAAGAAACATTAGAATTTAATTGTAAATTGGAGTGAATGGAATCGATGAACTCATCAAAAACCAAGAAAAAGACGAGAGTCCTCTGCAGACAAATTTAAGGATCTGAATTTTTTTTAATTAATTAAATATATAATTAATAGGTAAAACGAATAAAAAATAAATAGATGTGGTGACTCACTCTCTTTACCCGTTTTTGCCCGTGTTTCGCCTTTTCGGTTATGATTGAGGCTCAGTGTTCCAGTTGATATCTGTGAAATGATGAATCTGATATATTTGGTTGATGAATCAGTACTGTGCAATGGATTTTTCGCTAAAGAAAACATTCAAATCCCATGGCTCGAGCAAACACATGAGGAAGATATCTGCCGGATCAGTAGAAGACACCAGTCACGAGGAGCTTCCGATTCTAAATGATCACCACACCCGGGCAGCCACCACCTCCGATTTGCCGGACCACCGCAAAGAGGTCATTGTCAAGATCGACGAGGGCAGTTCCTCAGTAGTATCCGACAGCGCCAGGGAAGTGGACCCCACTAAACATCACGTCGGGAAAATTTGGGGGGAAAACAGTATAGATCTCTGGACGGAGGACGAGAGGAGCAACACCGCCGCCGGAAGCGGTGGATTTCAGTTCGCGCAGAAAGGGAGGCAAACTGCGACGCCGGAGGAGGATCCGCCGACGAAGCTGATAGGGCAGTTCCTTAATAAGCAGAGAGGGGGAGGCGGTGGCGGCGATGTGTCGTTGGACATGGATTTGGAGATGGACGAGTTACAGAAACCGCCGCTGGCGGAGTCGCCGAGGATATCACAGACGTCAAGGGAGCTAAAAGTGTCGTTTCAGTCGCCGGCACCGTCGGACCTCCCTGATATGCCGAACGATTCGGTTAGGAGACGAAACCGGGACTCGGTAGTTGAGGACGAACGACGTCGTAGCGACAGGTTGAGCAGCGGCGGCGCTGACGTCCTTAAGTGCACGTCAAACAAGTCGTTCCGGCGAGAGATGTCATTTCAGAACAACAACAAGTCTGATTTGTTGAGGATGAAGACTAAGTCTAGATTGATGGACCCACCTGAAGGATGGGACGACGGCCGTGTCCCGAAATCGGGTCCGATGAGATCGGGCATGTTAGGCAAAGGCGGCGGTGACGACGACGACGATGATCCTTTTCTGGAGGAGGATTTACCTGATGAGTACAAGAATGTAAACTTTAATGCATTGACATTTCTACAATGGCTTAGTTTGGTTTTGATCATAGCTGCCTTGGTATGCTCGCTTTGTATTAGGGTTTTGAGGCAGATGTATTTGTGGAAATTGAAGCTGTGGAAATGGGAGGTGCTGATTTTGGTGTCAATTTGTGGGAGGCTGGTTTCGGGTTGGGTGATAAAGATCATGGTGTTCTTCGTTGAAAGGAATTTCTTGCTGCGCAAGAGGGTGTTGTATTTTGTGTATGGGATCAGAAAGCCTGTGCAGAACTGTATTTGGCTTGGGTTTGTTTTGTTAGCTTGGCATTTTATGTTAATCAGGAAGGTTGAGGAGGAAACCAATAACAAAACCCTTGAGTATGTGACTAAAGGGTTGCTTTGTCTATTGATTGGGGTTTTGCTTTGGTTGGTGAAGACATTGGTTGTCAAGGTGCTGGCTTCTTCTTTCCACGTTAGATCCTACTTTGATCGGATTCAGGACGCGCTGTTTAATCAGTATGTGATCCAAACTCTCTCTGGGCGGCCATTGATTGAGGTACAGAATGCGGAGGATGAAGAAGAGAGGTTTGCCGATGAGGTAAGGAAGCTACAAAGTGCTGCTGGGGTGACTATGTCTTCTGACCTCAGATCAAATGCATTTCCATCTGCGAGAATTGGGAGGGCAGTTGGGAGTGGCTCTGGGAGGAGCGGGCCGTTGATTGCTGCAAGTGGGGGACTTGCAGCGAAAAGTAGCAAATTTCCGAGGCCAACAATGTCCAAGAAATCGGAGGAGGCTTCAATCACCATAGATCACTTGCATAGGCTCAATCCAAGGAATGTGTCGGCTTGGAATATGAAGAGACTAATGAACATTGTTAGAAAAGGGCATCTTACGACACTTGATGAGCAAATTCTGGATACCACAGAGCCAGATGAAGGTGATACTAAGATCAAAAGTGAAGTTGAGGCAAAGGCTGCAGCTAAACAGATATTTCGCAATGTGGCTCGGCCTGGCTCCAAGTATGTATCAATTCCTTTCCATTTCGGTGTTTTAGTGAGATCAATTGCATTCTTAACTTGGCTTGACTGTGTTATGGTGGTCCTATTTGTTTCTCCAAAATGTGCTATTCTGGTGTTTAGATATTAATTCGATTGTAGTATGTGTGCATTGTCCTTTTTATGTTAATCATTAGATTTCATCATTTAAACAAATCCAGTCTACTCATTTTCTTGCAGGTACATATGCATGGAGGATTTGTTGCGTTTCATGGGAGAAGAGGAGGCTTTGAAGACCATGAGTCTCTTTGAAGGCTCCTCTGAGACGAGGAGAATCCGCAAAACTTCCTTGAAAAATTGGGTGGTAAGCATCAACTGTCAAGTTGTCTAATGGACACTTTGTTAGGTGTTAATTAAGGTATATATGGTCATGTAGGTTTCCTAATACCCCAACTTAGAAATCCAAAATAGTAAGGCAGGGAAAGAGGAATAGAACAAGTTCATCAACAAAAAAATTTCACATGCTCATAATAGCCTCATAGGCAGCAGTTTTGTCTTTGACTGCATAGATAAACACATAAACTTGAACCATAGCAGCCCCGGCTATCTCTTCAAAACATTGTCTGAAGGATAGTACGATCTCCTCTGGTTTTGAAATTTAAGTTTCATTTGTACATCTAACACTTGGTGCTCATTACTTGTCCAGGTCAACTGCTTCAGAGAACGGAGGGCACTTGCTTTGACACTGAATGACACCAAAACAGCAGTGAACAGACTTCGAATCGTGGTGGACGTACTTGTTGGCATTGTCATTGTAATCATCTGGCTTCTTGTGCTGAATATTGTCACCAGCGAGAATATTGTTTTTGCTACTTCTCAGCTTGTGGTTGTGGCCTTTGTTTTTGGTAATACTTGCAAGACAATTTTTGAAGCAGTCATATTTTTATTCGTGATTCACCCCTTTGATGTGGGCGATCGATGTGAAATTGATGGTGTGCAGGTAAGTTTCCATCTCTACCTGTGTCAAATTCTATAAAAATTTCTCACACGTTCGTGTCTCTGGTCTAAAATTTGTCTTACCAATGGCTCTCAGATGATTGTAGAAGAAATGAACATCTTGACTACAGTTTTTCTAAGGTATGATAACATGAGAATCGTGTACCCAAACAGTACCCTTTCAACGAAGCCCATCATTAACTACTATCGTAGTCCGGACACAGGAGATGCTGTTGAGTTCTCTGTCCATGTGTCTACTCCAGCAGATAAGATTGCTGCTATGAAACAGAGAATGATAAGGTATATGAGCAAAAAGTCTCATGCTACTTCATAATTTAGGTTATTATGTTATTTCAATGTATGTTAACCAATTATTTCCTTTGGTTGCATTAACAGTTACATTGTAAATAAGAAGGAGCACTGGTACGCTGATCCAATGATTGTTCTGAAGGATGTAGAAGACTTAAAAAGTATGAAGTTTGCACTGTGGATTACACATAAAATGAACTTCCAAGATGTGGGAGAAAAGTGGGAAAGAAGAGCTCTTCTACTTGAAGAGATGGTCAGGATCTTCCAGGAGCTGGACATCCAGTATCGCCTGCTGCCTATCGACATAAATGTCCGCGGCATGCCTCCCACACCCACCACTGGTCTGCCTCCCTCAAATTTCTCAGCAACCACGAGCTAAATGAAAGATGCAAGGGAATTCGGAAGTCTGACCTCGCCAATGAGGATGTAATAATCTATACTAGAGTGTAGGACCACTTGCTGAATTGTAGAACCAAAGAGAAATGACTAAGGGGGTGTATTCAACTCTGATTTCAAATGATTTTGATTGATTTATTATAATCAACGGATTCTGAAAATCCATAGATTATTTCAACTCCACATAGATTCAGCCAGATTTCATTGTATTGTATTGACCAGATTTGTCTTGATTTGCTTGGATTTCACAAGTGCATGTATGATTTTTATATTATTATTAAATAATAAAATATAGAACATGGAGAATTAATAAGTTGGTTATCTTTTTTTTAATAAATTACAAAATAATAATGTATTTTACAAAGTAATAAAAATATAAAAACAACCAAATATTATATAGTGAAAATTGCAAAGATTATTAGAAAATTACATTAAGAGGTTGCATACTCATCCATTCCGACCTCATTGTCATCATAGTCTTCATGATCCCTCTTATTCGCATTGTCCTCATTATTTTCATTCACATTGCCTTCAATATCATTGTTATCTTCTTAACTTTCATTATCACCATTCCGTGGTCTATTTTCCCACATAGCTTCAGCAATAGTTTCCAAGCATTAGCCTCTGCTCTTTGTTGTAGTTGATTTTGAGAAAGTAGTTCAAGATTCTCGTCTTCCATATCAAGTTTTTCATCATTTTATATTTCAGGAGAAAATTCATCGGAACGACATTCTTTATTGCAACTATTAGTACAATTATAAAAACAACCATCATTTATTTTTTGCCTACAACAATTATACCAAATCACAAGAAAAATCCATAAAATTGATTTGAGCAATTAAAATAAAACACATGATTAAAATAAGAACATAAAAATTTTGGATCTTGTTGAGAGAGAGAGAGAGAGAGAAAAAAAATATATCAAAATCTCATGTCTAGATGCTTGATTTCTAACAAGCATGATATAATGTAAAAATACTTCAAAATCCAACAAAATCAACTAATAAATGAAATCATTCAAAATCAATCGATTTTTGAATACCACCAGAATTCATAGAAGTTTTTGAAATCTTAATTGAATACCTTGAGATTTCAATAGATTGTTTAAAATCTTAATTGAATACCACACGATTTCAAAATATTCTTCAAATATAAGAAAATCCTATAGAATCCTAATTGAATACACCCCCCTAAGTTTATGCTATAGGAGACTCTTCTGATCAGACAGGATGACATACGTGAAACGCAGTTTGATCGGTTTATCTCAAGAAGTTAGTAGTTGCTTAATGTGAGCACCCAAATTTGTAAGTATATAGTTAAATGCTTAAATAGCTTTTGTTAGTCTATGCTACCATTTGCAAGTGTATATGCATCTGGATAGTTTGTTAGAGAGAGAGAGAGAGAGAGAGAGAGAGAGAGAGAGAGAGAGAGAGAGAGAGAGAGAGAGAGCTGGAGATGGTATATGGTTGATTGGTTGTCTATACAAAACAGGAAGCAGAACAACTCAGAAGAGGAGGATGCCATCAACTGGTACAATATATATTTGCGACAATCATATCCCAGTTGTTGGAGACTTGCAATTCATGTTCGGGGTTGCAGAACATTCTTTAAAAGAGGCTGATGCACAACTGGGGTCTATAAAAAGTCATTGAACACCTTGCAGCCTGTGAGATGTCTAGATAATTAGTTATGATATACTTCGCACTTCCTCAGCAAGTAAAAGATGCTTTTTACAAGTTGAAGGATGCCAATTAATCATCGAGCAAACCCTAGAAATCAGTAAGGAGTTGGATCAGTAAATGATATTGTATTCTAGAAAGATATTTATCCTGAAGGAAACTTGGTAAACTTGATGAACCAGTTGGGTTAGCTAGTTCTGTTCATTGTTACTTTATATGCTGGAATGATTTGTGCAGACAATCTTTCGAAATCGAATGCCCTGACATAACCGACCAAGAAAAAGCAGTCATCGTGTAATAGTTTAGTTTCTTTCGAAGAGTGATACAAAAGAACAAAAGCTACAACCCAAAGCCCCCAGGAACTCCCTGTAACTTAAGTAATGACTCTAGGAACATTATCATCTAGTATTCAAAGAAATAATGAAGACTTTAGGGAGGTGTTTCTTCAACCCTCCCTCTCGTTCATTCAACCTGTCCTTTGCACCTCTCCCCTTGTCATTCTTTGCTCACAGGTTTTAAGATGAAGGTCTTGCCTCCAATATTTGTCCTTGATTCCCAGGAACTGCTAATCCTCAGACCTGAGACCAGACTTGTATCACCCTGCAAATTAAAAATTCAATTATATGAGTAAGTCAATACCATAAATATTTGAATATACAGGAATCCATTCCATAAAACCCTGAAACTTGTAAGCATCAACAGAATACCGCATCATATACGGCAAAACAAATATAACTGCAGAAAACCGAGAAGGTGCTATAAAACCTTTCAAAACAGCAAGATAAAAAATAGAGGCAAGCTTTCAGGGCACACCAAAATACTCAAATGACCATCATATAAAACCCCATAGGTGGCTAGCTTCAGAGAAGCATATGCTTAACTGCCTAGAGTTAAAACCATTAAAAACACCATTAAAGTCCCAAAGGTGGCTAGTTTCCATGGCACGGCAAAAGACTCAAATGGAAATCATTCCCCAAATGAGTGCAATATATGAGCTTACTCTTCAGATTTAAATGAATGACAAAATATAAACAGCAATAGGAATCAAAAACCTTTGGAGATCTGAAGAAATTGCATACCTGAAATTTTAAAGAACTGCAACAAAGCTGGATCCACTACATCCTTAATCAGTAAATTATATATCAATTCCGTAGTTGATGCATCTGCAGAGAATCCATACGTCCTCATTTCTAGAATAAGTTCCACTGCCCAAGATGTCTTATTGTTGTTTAACAAGCCTCGGATCATGATGTTATAGGTGCAACCATCCGGAGGACATCCTTTTCCTCCCATTTCTCTCAGCAACTTTTCTGCTTCAACTATTAATCCCTGGAGACAAAGTCCCTGAATCAGTATAGTGTATGTCCTGACATCTGGCTGAACTCCCTTTGATGATAAACCATTGAAACGATCTATTGCAGATTCAATCATTCCAGCTTTACACAAACCCTCAATAATAATATTGTAAGATACAACATCAAGTTCCAATTTGTTGGCTTCCATCTTTTCAAGCAATTCTGATGCCGAACAAAGTTTCTGGTTGCTACACAGACCATGAAGTATCACGTTGTAAGTTCGAATATCTGGGAAGTGGCCACAACCTAGCATCTCCGAGAATAGCTTTTCTGCTTCTTGTAGTCTCCCAGATTTGTAAAAACCATCAATTAGAGAGTTGTAAGTAACTGAGCAGGGAATTAATTCCATACGAGGCATTTCCTTGAAAATTGCATAAGCCTGATCGACCTTTTTTGCCTTGCAATATCCGTTGATCAATATATTACAACTCCAAACATCAATTATGGAGCCCTTGTCAAGCATAAGAGCAAAAACGCGTTGCGCCTCTTCCATGTCCCCTCACAAACAGTAACCGTCCATGAGGGAATTGTATGTAAAGGTATCAGGCTCAATATGTCTCTGCATCATAATCTGAACCACACCTACGGCTTCCACGACATTACCTTCTTTACCGTACGCATCAACCAAGATATTGAAGGTGCGGACATTTGGAAAGACACCTTTATGCAACATGTCATCCAACAGCCTTTTAGCTTCATTGCACCTGCCTAAATTGCAATGACCCTGAATCAAGCAGTTATAAGTGACGACATCTGGAGCAATCCCCCTACTGCTCATTTCAGAGAAGAGCTCCAGTGCTTCATCAATGAGTGTATCCTTGCAAAGGCTGTGGATTATGGTGCTATACGAAACCATGTCAGGCTCGCATCCTCTTTCTCCCATCTTCCCAAGTAAAGTAAGAGCAGCATCTTTGTTCCCCACCTTACACAAGCCCTTGATAAGCGTACTGAAAGTAAACACATTGGGCTTACAATGACCATCCTCCAGCATTTTAACGAAAATTCGTGAGGCCTCAGGCAATTGATTGTGGAGAACAAAGCCGTGGATGAGAGTGGAGAAGGTAATAACATCTGGGTGAAGACCCAATTTGAAGAATTTTCCAAAGACAGAAAAGCTGAGACCCATCTCATTCAAATGGGAATAGCAGTTGATGAGAATATTAAGAGTATAGTCATCAGGAACAATCCGACGCAGGAGCATTTGTTTATAGAGGGCGATGACTGCTGGGTACTCTTTGAATTTGACAAGTTGGGTCGATATTTGATTGAAACGAATCACAGGAGGCAGAGGCCGCGAGTGAATCATTTCGTCGAACACCTTCAAGGCATCTTCAGCATTACTCACTTTCACCACATGGGTTCCTCTCGAATGAAACAAAGCCATGGTATTGCTGAGAGCAGCGGGAAGACAAGGAGAAAGAATACCTCGTGTGCTGTGGCTGAGCATCGTCATCATATTTGTCAGATTCAAGAGATGAGCTTCGCAGCGTCAGATTCAAACTATAGCTGAAATGTACGGTTAATGAGTCATGTTCTAGTAAATATTTTGACAGTTGAATTATAAATTTAACGTTAGAAAATTTATTCTCTCTCAATTCTAGATAGCTAAATTTAACTATAAAACTTGTACATTTAAGTTACTCCACTAGAGATTAAAGGTAAACGAATCTAGCCAAATTTCAAAATACTTTTTAGCTAATGCGTAAGTTTTGGACATATTTTTACTTGATAAAGTTGGATGCTTTTAACCAATATGATAAGTGATCGGATGCCCAAATTATGAGAAACATGCCTCTTCCTAAGTTTGTGGCACTGAGATATGGAAATGCTCAAGTAAAGGTTGTTTACGTTGTGGTTGATATATATATATATATATGAAAGGGATGGGCATGGAAGCCGAAGTTTGGTTCAAATGGCTATTTAGAGGCACATTAAGCCTGAGATGACATATAGTTTCTTTATGGACGGCTACTGTTTGCATAGTGAAATGGAAAAGGCTAGCAGTATTTTTGATATGATGATTAGCAAGGGCTCATGGTTGATGTTTAGAGTTGTAGCATATTGATCAACGGATATTGCAAGGCTAAAAAGCTCGATATGAAACTAGTTCATGATACCATTACTTATACCGTATGTTTGTTTCTTGAAAACAGACTACCATGAAGGCAAAAGCCTCCACGAGATGTCATCGTCTGGTACAAGACATATATGCGACCTATGAGGATCAAAATTGGCCCCAAATATCAAATGCTTTCCTATGTGCACACGGGAAAAATTGGATGTGATGATTGTGTGAATTCATAGTATCATACCATGCTGGGTCGCATATTCTTAAAACCCATAGGTGGCTAGCTTCAAGGGCACGCCAAAAGACTCAATGGAAATCAACCCCAAATGTGTGCAACATATGAACTTACTCTTCAGAGAAGCATATACTCAACTGCCTAGATTTTAAGACGATTATAAGGGTCAAAACTCATAATTATAGTTGCAAACACCAAGGTCAAGATAAATAAGAAACTAAGCAAGTGGAAGGAGAAACTCCTAATCCTGCATCACAGACAGTCAGAACTGCAATCTATAATTCCTAATCTATTTAAATGAATGACAAAAAATAAACAGCAACAGGAATCCAAAACCTTTGGAGCGGTGAAGAAATTGCATACCTGAGCTTGTTAAAGTTCAAATTAACTTTATCGTGAAATTTTAAAAAAAATGCAACAAAGCTGGATCCACTACATCCTTAATCAGTAAACTATATATCAATTCCGTAGTCGATGCATCTACAGAGAATCCATACTTCCTCATTTTTCTAGAATAAGTTCCACTGCCAATGATGTCTTATTGTTAGTTAACAAGCCTCGGATCATGAGGTTATAGGTGCAACCATCCGGAGGACATCCTTTCCCTCCCATTTGTCTCGGCAACTTTTCTGCTTCAACTATTAATCCTGGAGACAAAGTCCCTGAATCAGTATATTGTATGTCCAAACATCTGGCTGAACTCCCCTTGATGATAAACCACTGAAGCGATCTATTGCGGATTCGATCATTCCAGCTTTACACAAACCTTCAATAATAATATTGTAAGATACAATATCAAGTTCCAATTTGTTGGCTTCCATCTCTTCAAACATTTCTAATGCCGAACAAAGTTTCCGGTTGCTACACAGCCCATGAAGTATCACGTTGTAAGTTTGAATATCTGGGAAGTGGCTACATCCTAACAACTCCGAGAACAGATTTTCTGCTTCACGTAATCTCCCAGATTTGTAAAAGCCATCGATAAGAGAGTTGTAAGTACCTAAACTGGGAATTAATTCCATACGAGGCATTTCCTTGAAAATCTCATCAGCCTGATCGACCTTTTCTGCCTTGCAATATCCATTGATCAATATGTTACAACTCCAAACATCAATTATGGAGCCCTTGCTAAGCATAAGATCAAAAACGTGTCCAGCCTCGTTCATTTCCCGACGCAAACAGTAACCGTACATAAGTGAGCCACCTATGGGTTTTAAGAACCACCCTTTCGGCTTCCACAACCTTCCCTTCCTTACCATATGCATCAACCAGGCAACTGAAGGTGTGGGCATCTGGAAAGACACCTTTATGAAACATTTCTTCAAGCAACCTTGCAGCTTGTTTCCACTGGCCTATAATGCAAAAGCCCGTGAAGCAAGCAGTTACATGTGACAACATCTGGAGTAACCCCCCTACTGCTCATTTCAGAGAAGAGCTTCAGTGCTTCATCAATGAGTGTCTCCTTGCATAGGCTGTCGATTATGGTGCTATAAGTTACTCTGTTAGTCTCGCATCCTTGTTCTTCCATCTTCCTTAGCAAAGTAATGGCAGCACTGTTGTTTCCCGTGTTGCAGAAGCCCTTGATAAATGATAAGTGTACTGAAAGTAAACACATTGGGCTTACAATGATCATCATCCGGCATTTTTACGAAAATTCGTGAGGCCTCAGGCAATTGATTGTGGAGAACAAAGCCGTGGATGAGAGTGTTGAAAGTGGAGGCAGTTGGGTGAAGACTCAATTTGAAGAATTTGCCAAAGACAGAAAAGCTGAGACCCATCTTATTCAAATGGGAATAGCATTTGATGAGAGTATTAAGAGTAGTCATCTGGAACAATGCGTTTGTTTATAGAGGGCAGAGACTGCTGGATACTGTTTGAATTTGACAAGTTGGATTAAGATCCGATTGAAAGAAATAACATGGGAGAGGCCTGGGGTGAATCATTTCGTCGAATGACATTATCTATTTACAATACTCAGGCTGGATATCTATTTATCATAGCACTAATTAAGAGAGATTTAACAGCATATGAAGTTTCTTTCTTCATTAACAACCAACTGAAGTAAATGTGATCAACTTTGAACTGCGATTCATCTACATCCAGAATGCCATGTTTATCCTACTCATCCACGAAGTTAGGGTTGATTGGATTCTTCCAAACAATGCTGGTATTTTTCCATCATTACAGCTGACTGGATCACTAGGCTTATCCTTCCCCATTTGGATAGTATTGAGATACACTTCATTGCAACCCTTGGGCATTGTGGTGCCTTTATAAGCGTTGCAGACATAGCTTAGAAAGTTTTCATAGTCCTAAGAGAGAAGAAAAGTCATTCATTAAAAGATTCCCAAGTATAGATTTACAAAACTCCATTCTAATGATCAATGAAGGGATGATGTCATAATATATTTTCTTTCCTAAAGTTCTACAGATAAAATGCAAAATATTGCTTCTGCAGGATCAAATGACAATAATACAAATAGTCATAACTGGACTTGATGGCAGCAGTAATGGCAATGAAAAGTTTCACAGATAGTCATGACAACAGAACAAACCTCATAAAGTGGCTGACCATCAACAACTACCCACGGCACATACTGATGTGGAGGTTGGAGTGCATCAGTCTCAGCTGCATATAGTAGTTCAAGCTGCCAGAAAAGAATTCCACTTATATTAAGTTCTATTTTTCTTTCATTAAGAATGGCATAACAACCAACTACAAAAGGAGAAGACTGATAAAGCAGATTAGCACAACTACTGGCAAATTGTGTATCCGCAACAAACAGTCAGGAAAACCTTTTGGAGGATTCACCATAGCATTACCAACACAGTCCGGTTGAAAAAAAAAAAAGTTCTACAGACATGATCACAGGACAGTGGCTATTGCACTACCATTAGAAATTCCTACATACAAAAAGCCTTCCTTGTCCAAACTTGCTACAAATTATCGATATTTTCTCTTAACAGTCTACAATGTACCTCAGTTCAAACACAAAATTTTCATCAGGAAAAGGTCATGTCTGCAATTTTCTACCATTAGAGGGAACTGCAATTCCCTACCCCTACTACTATCATGTTTTTTGCTAGTTTCTCGATTAATTAATAGCTATTCAACTGAACAACTGATATACAACGACAAATTGGTAATATGAATTTGTACCACTAATAAGTATGAGCCTTGTAATTAAACCACTCTTTTACTTATTTGTATTACACAGATTTTGGTTCTTGTAAAGATACTACAAAATAGTAGTGTGTGAATGTATATGCTTTACAAGAAAAAAGACCAACATAACAACTTTCATCTGTGAAAAGTTTATAAGCCAATATAGCAAACCAAGAAGACTAACCTCTTTGCCAGTTCCACTATTGTAGCATTCGGTAATAGGTGTTGAGTTCAGGCCCAGTTTCTCATAGCATGACTCCCACTGGGGGTACTTGCGGTCATAAACCAAACTCTCAACACAATAAATGAAAGGAAAATGATCATTCTGCAAAGAGGTGACGGTGAATCAGGAGTTAGCATTCACATTAAAGCATGTTACTGTGTAATACAGGAGAACCCCAAATTCACCAACCATACAAAACTATAAGTTCAAACGGATTAACCAAGAAGAATCAGAATTAGCTAAATCATATAGCAATGGGATTAAAAAAAAAGATTCTTCAATCAATAACTGCCCACAATTAGAAACAAAAAAAAAAACAGGGATTTTCCGCAACTAACAATATTTGCAGATGAATATTCTTTTTTTCGGACACCATGTGTGAACTCGGAGAGTATTCTGGAATCTAGTTTCATTGAGTCTTACCAGTGCAGGCCAGGTCTTGATTGCACAGGCTTCCACCGTGTTCAATAAGCATTCAGACGGACCATGCTGCAAACCACAAGAAATCACTCAATATAAATCCACATAAAGGACCACTGCAAATCAGTTGAATCCCCAACAATTAAAGAAAAAAAGAATGAACAAACAAAAGTACAATGCAGAGTATCAGACAAGGAAATACCAGGAACTAGAGCATTTACAAAGAAGAGATCTCTACATTGAACTACAATGTTTAAGAAATATGTACAAAAAATATATATGAACGAAGACATTGACGAATCATATCAAGTATCAGACAAGGAAATGCCACCAGTTTATTAAACCAAGACACAAAACAAAGGAATAGGAAGGATAAGAGGACCTGGCAAACAAAGGAGTCATTGCCTCTGAGCTTGGCGTTGCCCCAAGGCACAAGCTTGAGATCAACAATAGAGATTAGATCATCTTCAAACAGCTTGACCAAGTAATTCACAACAAAATTAGCGCTGTAGGGGCAGAGGGACTCATAGTACAAAGCCAAGGACACTTTGCCTGATTCTGAAGGCAGAGAACTTCTAGCTGAAGCAGGGCAAGTGTGGGAAGACCATAGTAACAACAACGACAACCAGAAACAAAGAGAAATCGAAAGGGTCTTGCTAGAGGTAGCCATGGAAGTGAAAGCTAGCTTTTAAGAGAAATGGAACAGTTTATTGGTGGTTTGATAAGGTAGGTAATGAGAGTTAGTTTGTTTCGCCAGTTGGGATTTCCTGTTACAGAGAAACCATGAACCAAAACAAGATCAAGTCAGAGACTTATTAGCTCTCATTACCCAAATTTTGTGGGTTACAGGTGGCATTTCATTGGTCCTAATCCATTTTTTCATTCCCAATTACCCTCTTAACCAAAAATCCAAAATCAAGAATTACTGCCTCATCAGAGATTCAAACGTCACAACCAAGAACCCAGAAAGAGTTCATCACCATATACCTTAAAGTTTTCAAATTTCTAGAGACCAAATTAAGAAACTAGAAAATTCACTCTGTTTTAAGATAGTCAAAGACTCAATTTTTATTGATCAAACAAAAGAAAGATTCAATTTTTATACAAAGAAATGAAGAAAGAGATTATATTTGAACCTGACAAGTGATGGTGCTGTTGGGTCCGAGCCTGGCGTTGCCGTAAGGGACGAGGTTGAGGTCAACGGCAGAGATGAGCCCAGTGTCGAAGAGCTTGATCAGATGTTTAACCATGAAATCAGAGCAATCAGGACAAAGGGTTTCATAGTACAAATCCACAGAGACTTTGTTGTTCTCAGAAGAAGAGGGCTTGGGGAATAGTAAGAAAGAGCAAATGAACAAGAGGAGATGAGCTAGTGATGAGTATTTAGAAGCCATTTTGCTTTTGGGTGCTATTTTGTCTGTGATATATGGAGTTTGGGATTACCACACAAGTAGTTTTCTAGAATTTAATGGGTTAAACTCAAGAGAGAAAGGTGTGTGTATGTGACCTGAAACGGGTCGAAATTCAGAAGTAGATGATGATGGTGATGGCATTGAGACTCGGGATTCGGGGATCTTATCTATGTTCACTTGGCAGTTTGTAACAAATTGACTGTTCAGAATTCAGTTTTTTTTTTTTCCTGCGAGAGGGAGGAGGCTTTCTCTTTTACATTACAGTGATCACACAGATCTTCGGTCTAGTATGAAACACAAGTAGGGTGAAGGTATTCTCCAAGAAAGAGGTCCCTATTTTAGATCTCGTGTAGTCCTTCGATATAGACAACATTATTTTCTCTCAGAGCTCGATTTTTCTCTTCCTCATTTTCTCCAACTCTGCCATCGTCATGTTAAAGCTCACTTACCCATCAATATAAACCAACCCCTTTTAAATGGAAGATCAGAGGCGTTAAGATAATTTTTCGGACAGAGATGAGAAATCTTGAATTCCTTATAACCAGTAATGCAAAGTTTTCAAAACAATTTGAGGCTTATTGACTGGCCTAATTTTCCTAGCTCAAAGTTATTGGTCTTTCTTGGCCAAAACAAAGGTTTGTTTACAACCTTTGTAACTTTGGCATTTCCATATCTTGGTTCCAAAAACTTAGGAAGTGGCTTGTTTCTCATCATTTGGGCACTTATATTGATTAAAAGCATCCAACTTTAACAGAGCAGAATGGGTCTGGAACTTATGCAGTACTTGAACAACCAATGGGATGTTTACTTGGAATAGAATTTACCCGGAATAGAAGACGGAATGAATGAGATACGGAATAAAATTGTGTGTGGAGATTTCAATTTTATTAAGAAATTTTTAGTTACGACGAATATTGTTTATTTATTATAAGGAATTGAAATAAAAGCTACTTCAAGTAAATTATTGAATTATGTTTTTGAACTTAAGAATATGTTTCTTTTCTTATAGTACACTATTTATATGAAGGAAAATATAACTAAAGATATACGTTGTGATGTATACAATTTAAATTAAACTATCTAATATTTTGAGCATTAAAAGTTAATATATAATTGGGTAATTTTAGGTTATTAAAATTATATAAGGATATTTTATGCATAAAAAGTTGATTATGATGTTTCAATCCCAAACCCACCTCTCTCCTTGAATTTTGAAATCCGGATTGCTAAGGTTCAATTCCTAATGAGAAGGTGGGACTCACATTTATTACATTTTTTCATCATGTTTAAGAAAACACTAGAATTCTCTAAACCCGGAATCATTCCCTTACTTTTCCATTACATTCCCCTTAAGTAAACATGCCCCAAGTGAGTAAAGTGACCATCATCCAATACTATGTGTAGCAAATTCCCAATTAAAAGAGGTTTTCCAAAAAAGACTAATAAAAATACAAAATTTAGTTATGTGAATAATATATATCTCTAACACTATAAAACCAGAAGAAGAAAGTACCACTAAATTAAAAAATAACAGATCTATCTTACTCTCATCACTCTCATGAACAAACACATGGGCCCTGCTTACTCTCATGAACAAACACATGAGTCAATAAGCAGGGGTGGATCTAGCCTAGACTCACCTGGGCTCGAACCCAGGTGAAGTTGAAGCGCAGCAAAAAAAAACCAACTTCATCAAAAAAAATTTAAAAAAATGAAACATAAAGATAGTACGAAACTCTTCTTACTTTTATGTTTTTATTTTGCCTTCGCGTCCTTCTTTTTGTCTTATTCAGTTCAAGGACTTCAAACCCATCGTCACTCCCATGCTGAGGACTTGTTTGCATAAAAAGAAGATATTTATGCACATTATTTTAAACTTTTAATTAATCACTTACTTCAGTTTGGAAGTTTGAAATGTTTAGAATATTTGTGTAGTATGAAGTTTTGTATTGAAGTTAGTTTTTGGTGAAATTTGAATTGAATGATTTAAGGTTCAATATTGAGGCAATAGGTTTGTGGCATAAAATGATAACGTATTCATAAGTCCTTAACCAACTTGAGTTCCGCCCTGGAATCTAACTTAAACTTCGAAGAGTCATGGGCCGGTGCACTATTTGCCATTGACTTTAACCCCGGTTTTTGTGCAAGTTAAACGGATCGGCGTTGGGATACAAGCTGCGTGAACAAGACCCCATGATTTTTTACTCACAACAGTTGGTGCTAGAAGGAGGGTCCTCGTCAGCTCAACTCTGCTCATTTCAACAATGATTCTCATAAATGAGAACGTCCCCCGGTACAACGATGATGAAACAGGCGACATGTTCAACTAAAAAAACAACACCAAGGTATCTTCTCGCAACAATCATCCTTCGAGTAAATTAAAAAAAAATTATGTATGTTTGTCATTTTATAAATTAAAAAAAATTATACATTTGAGCAAATGTTTTTGTCTGTTAAAATTAGCTCAGGTGGCATTTTGATCCTGGATCCGCCACTGGCCATAAGATAAATAGTAAAACAAATAAATGAAATAAAATTAATAGGATATAATTGTGGAAAAGAAACCTAGATGGTAGGCAATGGGAAATTAGAAATTCTAAATTATGTTGATAAACCAATATTAACTACAATATATATATATATACACTTAATAAAGTAAACCAATTTTGTCAACCAAAACACATGTGAAAATACATTATTAACCCTAGACTATAGGTTAATTTAAATTAATTTTTAATATATGAAGGATATAACAATAAATAATAAAATGATAAATGTGAATAAATAAGAAAAAATAGTGGTAGTACTTCCATACAAAACAAAAACAAAATTCTAGACACGTCGTTTGTAGGTGAGTGCTAGTACTATTATAAAGAGAACAAGTATTGCTAGCCAAAATTCATGTGAAGTTACAAATAATTTCAATAAATTAATTTAAAATCAAAAAATATAAGTAAGAGATAAAAAGGTAAAAGTAAAAATAAAAACATAATAAGAAAAATTATTTTCTTTTCCAGATAACTTCCATGTATTGCAACTATCCCCACTATCTCCACTTTTATTGGTAAAATCCCCATTTGTTCTGAAAAATAAAAATTCATCACATGGTTCACACCCATCGGGTGTGTTGTTTTAGTTATTAGTCATTTTCAACCAAAACGCATGTGAAAATACGTATATGGAGGCTGATAATACCTATAATACACTCTTTCTGAATTCATATTTTGAAACAAGATTAAATAAAACATGGGTGAAAGAGTAAAATACTTTTATTTCTTTTTAATTCAGTTTCACTCTCCTAAAACTACTCCCACGTTAGTGTTTCTCCCATACACCAGGGTGTTGCAGTTAACTTAATCTTCTCTTCATTGCAGAAGCAAGCTTATAGGGATTTCCTATGTTATCTCTTCACCCCTTATTATCTTTCTTCACACCATGGATCTATTCCAAATCCCAATCATTTTGGGTATTCAAGATTTTCATTTTCATTGATAAAAATGATGGGTGAAGGCTGGCTTTTGAAGCATGCATGTCAGATCGAGAGGGAATGCGTATTCTTTTGTTTTGTTAAGCTTATGCATTGGCTTAATCTCCCTAATGCATCTCAATTGGTTTTTGTTCGGGTGTGTGCAATTGTTAAACTTCTTCTTAATTACCATCAAATCAATTGACCGGATCAAACAACAAAAGCTGAGAGGTGCGAGGCAGAAACGACGCTGCGAAGCTCAACTCCTGAATCTGACAAAGATGATGATGATGCTCAAGCGCAGCACAAGAGGTGTTCTTTCTCCTTGTCTTCCCTCTGCTCTCAACAATTCCATGGCTTTGTTTCATTCAAGAGTAACCCAATTACCTCAAGTGAGTAATGCCGAGGATGCCCGCAAGGTGTTCGATGATATGTTTCAGGCGCGTCCTCGGCCTTCTATTATATCTTTCACTCAGATACTGGGCAAACTTATCAAACTGAAACAATACCCAGCAGTCATCTCTCTCTACAAACAAGTGCTTCTGCATCGAATTAATCCTAATGATTATACTCTTAATATTCTCATCAAATGCTATTCCCATTTGAATAAGATGGGTCTCAGCTTTTCTGTCTTTGGAAAATTCTTCAAATTGAGTATTCACCCAGATGTTATTACTTTCTCCACTCTCATCCACGGCTTTGTTCTCCACAATCAATTGCCTGAGGCCTCACGAATTTTCGTAAAAATGCCGGAGGATGGTCATTGTAAGCCCAATGTGTTTACTTTCAGTACACTTATCAAGGGTTTCTGCAACACGGGAAACAACAGTGCTTCCATTACTTTGCTAAGGAAGATGGAAGAACAAGGATGTCAGCCTAACAAAGTAACTTATAGCACCATAATCGACAGCCTGTGCAAGGAGACACTCATTGATGAAGCACTGAAGCTCTTTTCAGAAATGATCAGTAGGGGGATTTCTCCAGATGTTGTCACTTATAACTGCTTGATTCACGGACTTTGCATTGTAGGCAGGTGGAATGAAGCTGAAAGGCTGTTGGAGGATATGTTGGGTAAATGTATATTTCCAGATGTCTACACTTTCAATGTCTTGGTTGGCGTATACAGTAAGGAAGGGAAGGTGGTGGAAGCCGAAGGGCTGGTTCAAATGATGATTGAGAGGCATATTGAGCCTGATACCATCACATACAATTCCCTCATGCAAGGTTACTGTTTGCGAGGGGAAATGGAAGAGGCTAGAAAAGTTTTTGATCTTATGCTTAGCAAGGGCTCCATGATTGGTGTTCGGAGTTGTAACATATTGATCAATGGATATTGCAAGGCAAAAAAGGTCGATCAGGCTGATGAGATTTTCAAGGAAATGCCTCGTATGGAATTAATTCCCAGTTTAGTTACTTACAAGTTACAACTCTATTATCGATGGCTTTTACGAATCTGGGAGACCACAAGAAGCAGAAAATCTCTTCTCAGAGTTGTTAGGTTGTAGCCACTTCCCAGATATTCGAACTTACAACGTGATACTTCATGGGCTGTGTAGCAACCGGAAACTTTGTTCGGCAATAGAAATGCTTGAAGAGATGGAAGCCAACAAATTGGAACTTGATATTGTATCTTACAATATTATTATTGAAGGTTTGTGTAAGGCTGGAATGATTGAATCTGCAATAGATCGTTTCAGTGGTTTATCATCAAAGGGAGTTCAGCCAGATGTCAGGACATACAATATACTAATTCAGGGGCTTTGTCTCCAGGGATTAATAGTTGAAGCAGAAAAGTTGCTGAGAGAAATGGGAAGAAAAGGATGTCCTCCGGATGGTTGCACCTATAACATCATGATCCGAGGCTTGTTAAACAATATCAAGTTCTAGAAATGAGGACGTATGGATTCTCTGCAGATGCATCGAGTACAGAATTGATATATAGTTTACTGATTAAGGATGTAGTGGATCCAGCTTTGTTGCAGTTCTCTTTAAAATTTCACGATAAAGTTAATTTGAACTTTAACAAGCTCAGGTATGCAATTTCTTCACTGCTCCAAAGGTTTTTGATTCTTATTGCTGTTTATTTTTTGTCATTCATTTAAATAGATTAGGAATTATAGATTGTAGTTCTGACTCTCTGTGATGCAGGATTAGGAGTTTCTCCTTCCACTTACTTAGGTTCTTATCTATCTTGGGCTTAATTAGTGTTTGCAACTATAGTTATAAGTTATGACCCTTTTAATCGTCTTAAAATCTAGGCAGTTGAGTATATGCTTCTCTGAAGAGTAAGTTCATATGTTGCACACATTTGGGGTTGATTTCCATTGACTCTTTTGGCGTGCCCTGGAACTCTGGAAGCTAGCCACCAATGGAGCTTTAATGGTGTTTTTAATGGTCTTAAATCTAGGCAGTTAAGCATAGGCTTCTCTGAAGCTAGCCGCTTGTGGGGCTTTATATGATAGTCATTTGAGTATTTTGATGTGCCCTGAAAGCTTGCCACTTTTTTTATCTTGCGGTTTTTAAGGCAGTATAGCACCTTCTCAGTTTTCTGCAGTTATATATTTTTTTGCCATATATGATGCAGTTTACTGTTGATAAATTCTTACAAGTTTCAGGGTTTTATGGCATGGATTCCTGTAGATTCAAATATTTATGGTATCGACTTACTCATTTAATTGAATTATTAATTTGCAGGGTGATACAAGTCCGGTCTCAGGTGTCAGGCTTAGCAGTTCCTGGGAATCAAGGACAAATATTGGAGGCAAGACCTGCATCTCAAAACCTGTGAGCAAAGATTGACGAGGAGAGAGGTGCAAAGAACAGGTTGAAAGAACGAGAGGGAGGGTTGAAGAAACACCTCCTTAAACAGCTGCCATGGAAGACTTCATTATTTCTGTGAATACTAAATAATAATGTTTCTAGTATCAGTACATTAAGTTACAGGGAGTTCCTCGGGGAATTTAGCTTTTGTCCTTTTGTTTCACTCTTCGAAAGAAACTAAACTATTACACACTTGGTCCGTAATTTTCAACATTTTTCTCACTGATCAATCCAATATGGCATTATGAAATCCAGTTCCATTTCTTTTTGAAGCGTTAACCTATCTAAGATAACTTCAAGAGAGGCCTCCATTAGTACCAGACCAACCGGTTTACAATGCAGAATATCAGTCGAGGTAATCAACCAACCAGCTTTAGTTAGCCATGGCAATCCACCATCATATAGATCGAACGGATCATATAGAAAGAACGGCCAGTTCCTTTTCTCCTCCACAATTAGACTCTCCGGTACATGTTTAATGATAAAACCAGAGCTCATCGACCGTGGCTTCATCACTCGGAGAAGTAGGGGTTGTGTATTGTAAGGACACAAAGCAAGTTAACAAGAGTAGCAGTACAAGGGAGAGAAACTTCATTCCTTTACGATTCAAGTCAATCCTATAATTTGAGTACTGAGTTCTCACAAGTATACGTTTATATACATAGAGCTTGCATGGAAACATGGCTGATAACATAGTATAATTACCAACCGTTAAAACTAGCTAAGTACATTTCCACACCACATGTACAAGATATTTGTCCCTGATAAGTTTTTATGCCGATCAGAGCAGCATTTATGAAATAAATCCTTTGCTTTTTAGGCTCTCAACAGCATCCTTGATAATTTGATCCATGGGGATGAAGTCTATACCCAAGTCCATGAGCTTTTTTGCTCCAGTCTTTTCCCTCAACAGCCCCGGCTGTGTATCCTTTGGCAAACTGCACCAGACAAATGTGTTAAAGGCTTGAGCAATTACAAAGCCACACCTCTCTAGTCACAACACATGGAATCATCCAAAAAAAAAGTCACTACCCGTGCAAACTCCACAAAATTCTATTACGGGACTTGAGCAAAGAAAAGGAGTAAGGAATTAGTCAGAAGGGACTCCAAAGAATCCAAAGAGGATCGAACCAGGAAACCTTTTATGGAACAACTATGCAAGCACATATATAGCAAAGGAGCCCCAATCCCACAAGAGATACTATGAAATATTCTTATACCAATGACCAATGGATAAGCTGTGCTTCCGAAACGAGGCCAAGACATATTCTGATACTAATGACTAGTGATAACCTGTGCTTACGAAACGAGGACAAGACATTTGATTGTAGTTGAGAGTGTGGGGGTTTATTGAATGTGATTGTGACAGGTCTTGTTTCCACTTCTTAAGCTGCAAATCCAGCATTTCAACAGATTATAATTGACACAGATAGGTTATTAGTTTCAGGACATTGCAAGTCTACCCACTCAGTTTCAGAATAGAAGCGTACATTACACTACATGAATAGTATCAGTTAATTAAAGTCCCAAACATAAGATATGGAAATAGTTTCCGCTGAAAATCATTTTGCAGGAGGACAGCAGTTTACCTGGGAACCTTGTACCCGGGATACAGTTCAGCTACCTTTGCCACAAAATCACCATAGTGTGATATTGCCTCAACACACAAGTGCCTGCCAGAGGCTGCTTTGTTCTCATAAACTATAATATGCGCCAGAGCTACATCTTTGAAATGCACAGAACCCATAAAAAAGTTTTCATATGTTTCAGTGCAGCCTGCAGCATAGATAAACAATGACAGTGTCAATACAATTTTGATTGATTGGAAGAATACTCATCATTTTACAAAATTACACATGCTATCACTAAGACTGGTTCCTTTTGGTCAATCATCCACTAGCAAGGAGCATGCACAGAGAAGACATGGTTATAAAAACCAAAAAACCATACATCAAGCAGACATTAATTTTCTCAAATAAAAGAAACATGCTAGCAAAGAGGTGTAAAGGGATTCCTTTACTGAAACACACAATTCAGGTTCTCCAAACGTGGTAAAGTACCACAGCTCAGTTGTTATAATTGACAATTGCTTCATTTTTATGTTTGAAAATAAAATGAAAATGAAAATGAAAAGTTTATCCAACATCTTAGTTATAAAAAAGAACATCTTAACTGACATGTCTTAACAGAAAATATGTTTCCACCACCTGAGTTCAAGTTTATCAACCCGCCACAACCTTCATTATATCAGCATTTCATCTCATGTATTAACAGCAAAAACCATGTTGCCACAAATAATACGAGTTAAAATGTTCTCCATAGCTACATACATGTAGGCACACTGTCACTAAAACCCTTTACCGGGTACAAACTATAAATGTATGATCTTATTAAACACTAGACCATCTAAGTCTACCGTGGCCTTTTTCCTGATAAATTAGTGCAAACATAACAGTTTACTTCAAGGTACAAACCAGATACCACCTGTATTCATACAATGTGCAACAAAACAGTACCTTCAAGTAGGCGTAGGAGCATCAACATACTACCATTCAGCCTCGGCGATATAACATCACCCATCACTGTCCCCGGATTCACCACAACCACATCCAGCCCCTTCTCCTTGGAAAATTCCCAAGCAGCTTTCTCCGCCAGCGTTTTCGACAAAGGATACCACAACTTAACCAAAAAAGAACTCAACAAAATCAGCATCACAATAAGTTCGCATCTCGAAAATGCAGATAGTCACATTATATTCAAGAACACAATACTCACTCCCTTCTGCTTGCAGTACTCAACGTCAGTCCAGCAATCCTCTCTCTTGACGGCGTCGGCCGGCCAGCCAGGGCTGGGAGTGATGGCCGAGCTGGAGGACGTGAGCACCACGCGCCCGACGCCGGCCAGTTCCGCCGCCGTGAGAACATTCAGCGTGCCTTTGACCGCTGGGTCCAGAAGCTCCTTCTGTGAATCGAAAGCTTCCATTCTTAATGAAACTAGAGCTTGAATTTGAAGGTGTGGATGGGAGATGAGGGCTACGTCATACCTCAGGGTTGTGGACTTGGTCGACGGTGCAGGGAGAGGCGAGGTGGAAGACGCCGGAGCAGCCGTGGACGGCGGCGGAGATGGAGGCGTAGTCGAGGAGGTCTATCTGGAAGAGGCGGAGCCGGGCGGGAGCACCTTCTAGGGCTTCTAAATGCTTAGTCTCGCCGTCGTCGCCTGCAAGAGAAGAAGAGAATATGGAGAGGGTTAAGTGGCATTTGTGTAAAAAGGTGGAAGATTGAGGTGGAGAAAGTACTGACTAAGGTCTTGCACGGTGGCGTGGACGGTGTAGCCGCGGTCGAGGAGGAGGCGGACGACCCATGATCCAATGCAGCCGCTTCCACCGGTGACGCATACGACCTCACCACCCTGCTTCGACATTTCTCTGTCTCTCTTTTCTGGTGGGAGATCATGTTTTGATAGCAAAATCTTATCCAGTAAAACACTAAAACTATTGATTATAATTTTTACCTCCAGCAGATTAAATAAAAGGTTTGCTCGCTATTTTCACTGCTAATGATCGATGGTGCTGAGTAGCGGTGAACAACCAGACTCGAAAATCTCGAAAAAAAAATAAATTTGAAATTAAACTGAATTGAAAATAAAAAAGTTGAACCGAACTGATTATATTTGATTTGAGTTTTTTGTTTAGTTCTTTATAAACCAAACAAAACCGAATCGACTTAAATAACTTAAAGTTAACAATCATTGTTATCGTTTTGATATATTTTTACTTTTTTTATTAAAAATTAGAATTAAACTAAAGTCAACGTAAACTTAATTGACATAATCAATCTTGCGGTATCTCTCGTCTCTCACACAAACAAAAAAACTTATGAGCCTATCTCACTTTCTAAACTCTCACTGCTTAGTTTAACGCTCTACTACAAATTCACTTCAATTTGCAATACCAGTCCACATAGCTTCTCCCCCGCTCCTCTCTCCTCCCTCGACTTCTATCTCATGTCGCATCTCTTTGTATCTTGACTCTATAATTGAATTCTTTGATCAATGATTCTGATAATGTTTCATATATTGTAAGTTCCTCTCTGATTTTAACGCAACAGTGTTTTTTGTACTTGAGCTAAATATGGATTATAGAGATGTTATAATTAATTAGGCTTAGAATAATCAATTTGACCTTTTATGTTTGATATTGATGTTAAACTTTGTACTTTAAAATTAATGTCTAATATTACGTACGGGTAAAACCGAAAAAAAAAAAACAAACCAAACCGTACATATTGGGTTAGATTGTGGTCACAATCTCTAAAATGAGAAAACCGAACCGAACCGAATTTAAAAATTGAGTTGGGTTATGGATTTGGCCCAAAACTTGACTGTGTCCACCCTTAGTGCTGAGATATATAAGCCATTATTTATGGGTATATAACATTTTATTTATTGTTAATTGCTTTTTTATGCGAATCTGGTATGACAATTGGGTTATAACTTATAACCCTATTAGTGGTTAGTGATGACAAGTGTAGCATTGTGGTGTTGAGGAGGTAAAAATAAGAGAAAAAACCCAAAATGATACATGAAATATCGTGAAAGGTATTTTTTGGTACCTACGAATTTTTGTTACCCGAAATGGTATCTGAACTATTGCACCGTTACCCAATATGGTACATCCGTTAGTTTCTCCGTTAAATTGATGATGTGACATGTATTTAGAGTTTTTTTTTCCAAATATAGTAAAACCTCGTTAAATAATACCCGGTTAAATAATAATCTCGCTAAAATAAAACTTTTTTCCGGTCTTAACTCAGAGTCAACGTGTTAAATTAATAGTTCACTAAATTTATAAGATAATGGAAGTTCGATAATTTATTTAGCTAGACCCCATCAAATATATAAATTATTAGTGTCATAATTTATATAATAAATTTTAAATTTATGAGGATTTCATTAAAAAAAATAATTAATAAAATCATCATCAAACAATATAATATTTTGAACAATGTTATACATAAAAAATAGTATATTTAATAAGGTATACGTAATAAATTAAACAATGTAAGTAAAAACTTTTTTCTTCGACAAAATGAAACAAAATATTAATTATATCTTGATAAATTAATAATTTATAAATAAATAAATAGATTATTAATTTATTGATGTATTAATATATCACTAAATTAATAAATTTTATCAATCCCGAGACTATTAATTTATAGAGGTTTTACTGTAAGTAATAGGAAAAATAATAATTTTAAAATTAATTTTGTTATTATTGCTAAACAAATATATATATTAAAACTTGTGTTATGTTTTGTGATACAAGAGTTGATTTTCCTCTTAAAATTACAAATTTCATAAAAAATATTGTAAATAAATTTGCAAATAATATAGATATGATTTATCAAGTCCAACAAATTTTTAGCCAGTTTGGTGAATTTGTGAGAATTTTGAAGGAAATGAGATATGAAATAAAAAAAAATTGTGTATAGACCATTTTGTCCTTCTAAATACATGTCACATCATCAATTTAACGAAGAAACTAACGGAGGTACCATATTGGGTAACGGTGCAATAGTTCAGGTACCATTTTGGGTAACAAAAATTCGTATATACCAAAAAATACCTTTCATTATACTTCAGGTATCATTTTGGGTATTTTCCCTAAAAATAATTGCGAAGAGGCTATGTTTGCGGAATGACAGAATCAAAGTTGCTTTCAACTCTCACCTTGTGTCTGCTTTAGAGTCAGCGTAGCGTCCGCCTTTCTCCCACTAGAAGCCGCCTGAAGTCTGTCTAATCTGTTTAACTCCCACCTAGGCTAAAGATAATGCTCATGTGAGGACCTTGCCGTCGTTGCTTGGTTTTAGCAAGACTTAGTTTCCAGGTAAAAACAAGAAGTTGAATCCGCACTCAAACAAGTTGGAAAGTAAACATATTGGTGCAAGTGAATCTCATGACTGAGGCTATAAATTGTTATGATTTCCACCTTAGAACTAAATACGTGAAGTAGTAACCGTTTAAAACAGTATTGTACGTGTACAAGAATGTTGTTTTGATATTGACAACATATGGGGCTGCCTTACTACTTCGTTGCTCGCCAATATGTTGTTCATGTTTCTCAATTGTAATTCCACGACCAAGTTTTCGTTTACAAGCAATTTGGAGTTTCGACAAGTAAACGCCACTATTTCGCAGAATAAGGGCAGCAAGAAAACTATTTGAAACATGCAGCCATTTTCTGTGGTAAAAAAAAATTCATTTCTCTGAGTTTGAAGGATACATCCTCTGATGAGATTATGGAACTGAAAACTCTTAGTCTACAACAGAATACATAATACAAAATCATTGGCCTTCTAGTTGAGCAAAAGCATCCCTTTGTGAAAAGGGATAAATAATCATAACAAGAGCTGAAGCTGAACCTAAGAAATACTATCTGTATTACTGCATGCCAGGAGCTACATCTCTTCTACTGTTTTGTCGTATTCAGTGCCTGCAAAAATTGAGGTAGCATACTAATACAATCAATCATGTCTATCCAAAAACTTCTCTATTGCCACCGAAAATGCAGCAAACATAGCGCAACCACCACAGGCGGCTTTTGGACCACCTACAGAAGCACACAAGCAGAGGTGTAAGATTGATATTCATGACAGAATTACTCTGCAGCAGGATACATAGCAAGAACTACTACAACAAGATTTCTCCATAGTTAAATTTGTAAAAGAATCAGGCTAGTATTTATTCTGTTTGAGACTGACATCTTTACCCTGTTCAAATCAAGACTAGGGAGTGCTTCATCAATGGTAAGTCTGCATAGTGCAACCCTAGGCTTTTGAGTTACACAATTCCACCTCAAAAGGAGAATTAAATAATTGTCTTCTAGCTAATCTTGATTCTTATGTTGATCTCCAATCTTTAACTATAGTACCAGAGAGGTCAGAAAGGTCCCCAAATGCCGAGTTTTTTTTCATATCATTTAAATAAAGGATTAAACAACCAGATGACACCTAGCCATCAAACCCAATGCTGTCTGAATAATAGAATCTTAATATCAAATATGATGCAATAATTGAATTTTTTTCCAACTGTTTTAGGATATGAATGCAAGCACATAACTTTTGAAGGGTGATGCTACAGCAATCACATATTTTGATATTCTAAAAAAAATCACTTTTTTGCAATATTGATGGCAATAATTTCATTAAGCGTCTCTTTGTAGATGTTTAATAATGTTGTCATACATGTCTAAACTAGAGTCTCCCAACTGTCTATCTCAGTACAACCAGTGCAAGATAGCACCTTATATGATCAAATATACCCATATAAATATTTCAGCTCCAGCTTCAAAAGGGAAAGCGAGGACAGAAAGTGTTCAAATATACCGATGATGGATATGGTGATATATAGAATCTATTTTATCACAAGCATCACAGACTACAGCCAAATAGACATTAGGACTTTTGGACTTGATCCTGAAGTATAGATTCTCTATATGTCAGTACATTAACATATCACAATATCATATGAACCTTAAGGATTAACTGAAGGGGGAAAAAGTTACCTCTGGCTGACAATGTACCTCCAGTGACACATCCGGCAACAACTGTATTTGTCATGTCATGCTTAGCCCGTGCCTGAAACCAATAATCCAGAGTTAGTCCCAGTACCAGGCATTATAAACCTTTTCAACCACATTCCAATATGAGTACATATTCCTCAGTACCTTTTCGACAACACATTCAGCAGCGGAAAACACAAATCCCATCACTGCAAACGCTTTTGCAGAACTCCAACTCCTTGACCCCATCTGCTTTGCTGTGTAGATAAATTGCTGTTTACCAGTCATTTGGTCTTGATTTATTGGGTTGTCTAGAGCCGCAAGAAACATGCCCATCATCAACCCAAGTCCACCGCCTATATTTCCCAAAAACGGTCAAAGACCTAACCATCAATATAATTAAATTTCAAGATCCTAAAAGACACTCTAAACAACTCACTTTTATCATCAGTTGCTTAATAAAGTATGATGAAACCAGAGTAGAAACATATATCCAGTGGCTTACATGATGTTGATGACACTTAAAATTGACATTTACATGGAAGACCCATTTATCTTCATTCTCACATTCCAGGACAAAGTAAAACATCAATGCAGACACCCTATTTGAGTAGAGTTCACTATTTGAGCAAACACCCTAGTACTCAATTTGAATGCAGATAACTGAAGCTGAAATCATGAAATCAATGACATATACATCCCCTGAACAACTAAATGAACCTAACTTAATAGTAAAACAGCTCCTGATAGCAGATACGCATATTAAATTGAAAGAAAAAAGCTTTACCATCTCTTAATTTTTCTCAGTGGCAATAAGCTCACTAAAAACCGAGCAAAGACCGATATGCATTAGTTTAAACCTCAAGTAACATTGCTTTCTTATGAATTCTAACTTCAAGTTACAAACTTCACAATTACATCCTAAAACCCATGACTCTATATCCCAGAATTCGATAACCAACACAAAAGAAACACACTTTCCCATGATTACTGGGAAACAAAGACTAGAAAAAGGCAAAACAAGCCACACACAATTCAGAGAATCCAAATAACAAAACAGAAACCTGGAAACAGAAAACTTGAAGGCATACCCATAACTCCACTGGCGACACTACGCACGGCACAGTTGTTCCAAATGTCCTGGCCTCGAATCTCCTCCACCGTGGGCATCTTCAGAGGCTCAATCGGAGCCTTCTCTACTTCTCTGGTGGCTGCAGCTGGTGATTCAGTTGCTTTCTCTTCGGCCATTGCTGTAGAGGTTGAATTATTCAGGGCCCGAAATCAACAGCAGCCCATATAATATATATGTGGTGCGAGTGTGTTGAAGTTCGAAGAAGGAGATCAGTTAAAATAGAAGGTTTTGTAGCATCGCCGCCATAGAAATGTGTCTTTGAAGCTAGTTTGTGGTGAAGAGTGTTAAAAGTTAGACCTTGGTGACGCGGCCTAGAACTTGGGGAGTAATTTACCCGCTTTACTTATTTACCGATACGAAATTCTATAGCTCAACCTAAACTATAATGTATGTTAAAATTTAAATTAATTTAAAATAGTTATAGTTATCATTGTTGGAGTATAACTATCCGATTGGATAGCTAAATATGAGTGTAAATGCGCCGAGCCGAGCCGAATACTAAGTTGTTCATGTCTGGCTCATTTTTATTCGATCGAGCTCGAGTTTGGTTAAAATTTAATTTACTAAACGAGCTCGAACTCGAATCAAGCCGGCTTAAATCATATGAAATTAAAATTTTAAAATTTAGAAATTAAAAAAAAATTAAAATCTGATGTCATAGCATCACACAAAATTCATTATACATGTAATAAACTAAAAGTAACAAATCAAGCTCATTATTTAACTTACGATCTTTAACTAATTATTCTAAAAAGAAATCTTTCAGCTCTTTCGAACTAATATTATATTTTTTATACTATAAAATTTAGTAAGTCAGGTTCAATTAGTAAACGAGCTGAGCTTGTTTGCGAGTTAAACGAGTCGAACGAGTTGAATACTTGCTATTTAAACTCGGCTCATTTTCAAGATCGGACTTAATATTAAGCTCAAACTCGGCTCATTTAACTTTACGAGCTTGAGCTGAAAAGACTAAAAGCGAATCAAACACGAGCGGCTCGAGCCTACTTACAACCTTATAGCTAAATACTATTTTTATCAATCTCCACTATTACAATTGGAAGCGTGAGTTTTGTGTTAACAGTTTCACCAATAAATTGTTGATATGAGCACTTTGTGTGACGTTCTTAACATGTTTTTACCTTCATTTGTACTTTTCTTAGCCCTTATTGTTGTACAATTGAGTCATTAAGTCGTAGTAAGAGTTTTGGGCGGTATTGGATGCATTTTTGTGCTTACATGAGTTAAAAACGCAGAATTGGTCTAGAGTCCTAGTTTGAGTATGAATCCTTGTAGGACTAGGAAACCTAGTTTGATTAGGAGTCTTCATCTTTCTACGTTTTGGGCGCATTGACGATATTTTGAGAGTCATTCTTGCACTAAGAATCCTTGTTAGACTAGAAAACGTATCATTTGGGAGAGTCTTACTTGATCTGAAACTCTTTTTGCGAAACTTTCCTAAATGAACTTTCATGTTCTAGTAACTTTCTTGTTCTAGTAAGCTTCCTTTTTGCAAATTAGAAACTTTCTTAATCTAGATGAGTTCATATATTACATGTGTCTTTTTAAGACAACAATTATCTAGATTATGACATAATTTTTTAAACTAATTATCTCTTACTTATGATTTTATTTTCAGATTGGAATTAAGAGATAATACTAGAGAAAATAAATGAGAGTCTTACCTACATGGAAAATTACTCACATCTTGGGAAATATGGGGAGTATAACAAGGAGAAGCCATGCACATGGAGTCATATCATCAACAAGTCATGCAACAATTAAATAGAATAGATAATTAGAGAAAAATAGATGGAGCCAAGTCATGCAACAATTAAATAGAAGATGATCATTAAGGGAATAAAGCATGACATGATTTAAGAGATTAAAGCATGAATCTTTGCCGTGGGAAGAAGAAAAGAATAAGGAAGAAATAAATGTGAAGATTAATTAAGTGAAAATAAGAGAGATGTAGCCAAGTCATGCAACAATTAAATAGAAGATGATCATTAAGGGAATAAAGCATGACATTATAATAGGAAGGAAAAGGCAACATCAAAGAAAGAAACCAAACTGTGCATCCTATATATACACGGCTTCAACTCATCTCCATATCACTTCTCCTTTGCATTCAAGAGCCAAAATACTACCTCAAACATTCTTCACCAAAACAGCAATTCGTTCTCCCTCATATACCAATTCCATCTCCACCGAAATCACTATTGAAGATACACCTTCAAGATTCCTACAACGTGTAATTCTCGCAACTCATCTCCATGAGTTTGTTCATTTTTTATTTTCTACAATACTTTGTCTATGAAAATTGTAGTATGATGTTTGTGTGGGATTATTGTTTTGTATTAAGAATCAAAATTTTCATATTGTTTTATTAGATTTTTGGATCTTTGCCGAATTGATGTTTCCTATAATTAATGAGTTTGTATTTCTATTGTTGTGTTCTAATCATCTTTCTCATACTTTTAGATAATTTTCAGATATGTGCATATGAATTTAGTACTTGGATGCAGTCCCTAAGATTATGTTTGAATGCTAGATTCATCAACCATATTGACACAAATCAAATCATGTCCTAAGTAGGTTCGGTTTGTGTTGATTAAAAGTGGTAAAAATTCTGGAAATTTGAGTGTGAAACCATGGTGGGTGACGCCATACATGAAACATGTCTCCAACAAAGATTTAGTGCTTAAATGTAATCTTGTTTGATTTATACTAGTGTTATTGAATTCAATTGCATGCAAATTTAGATGAGGCTCTAAGTCAGTCTAAATGTTAATTGAAATCTTGCATGATTAGATGATCCCCTAAGGCTCTAATTGTATTGGTGTCTAAAACGTATGTAATTGGTTGAATTAGAATGCATGTAGGTTCGAACTTGTAATTATGTGGTGTAATGGTTAATTTGGTTTAAGTGTGTTAAAGAGAAGTCGATCATGTAAATAGTAATTTAGGTTTTATTTTAGTAGTTAATAATCAATCTCAAACCCCCCATTATTTGTTAACACTAAAAGTTTAGAGTTCCCTTCAATTCCCTAGATTGAACGATCCCTGCTTATTTTATACTAACGATGACATTTTACAGGGTTTATTATATACGTTTTAATTAATGTTCTATCAATTGTTATTCTCCAAATGCCTATTATTAAGACAAAAATAGGGGGAGATGAAAAGTATTGGTAACGGTTAATATTGTGAATGATAAAAAAAACTTGGAGACATGGGACAACATAGAGATGTTTCAATGATAATTGTCCATTATATGCAGTGTTGATTAGCAATTCCTTTGTTCGATTTTTTATGGATTTAATATAAAAAAAAGTCATGAAATTAGAAAACAATAAAGCAAGATTTCAAAATTAGAAAAAAAAATCTGTTTTTAAAACCTTTAAATCGTTGCCCTTCAAATTCATGATATTTACAAATTGCCATTGCTGAGTTTAACAAATCTGCAACCCAACTCTTTTTTTTCAAAAAAAAAAAACGCAACTCTCGAGCGGAGGAAAGTCGTATTCCCTTGTCGACCAGCTTCTCTCTCTCTCCGCTCTCTTCAAGATTGACCCCGAGCTCGATCTCCGCGGGACTCACCACCTTCTCTGATCTTCAATTCTGTCTTTCTCTCTCATCCTTCGCTGATCTCCCCAGGCAGACCTCGCCGGACTAACCACTTTCAGCACATAGATCTAGACCTCCGACTGACTCCAATCATCACTTTCAGACCCTGAGACCTATCTCTTAGTTAGAGTCTTTGCGCAGCGACAAGCTCAGCGTTGACGGAAGACGATGGCGACTTCAAGCTACGCTGGAATCAAGTCTCGAGACAAAACCCTCGGATCTGCCCAAATTTTATTCCTTCTTTACTTACTGATTCCTCCACAATCAAAAACCTCACCTCTATCTTCTTTCTCCTTGGTTGATTGGTAAGTTGGAGATTGACGACATGTAGTTTCTATGGTTTTGTGGTGGGATCTATGGAAGTGCGATTGGGTAGGCGATGTTGGAGTAGCAAGGTTCTGGCTTCAAGGTCTGGGAAGACATATGAGTTTAGATTTGGCTGTGGGATTCATATTCGGGTAGGAGCTTACGGCGAGAAAAGACCGGAGGTTGATGGAATTGCAGTTTTTTGAGGCTTTGAGCAATCAAAGAAGATGATGTTGATGACATGGGTGCCCATAACAGTTTTTTCTTCTTCTTGTTACAAGAGTCACATAAAACAAAGTGATAAGTAATGCGACAGGGGTTGTGACAGCTAGTGTGACATGGTGTGTAATAGTTAGTGTGACAGTGGGTATGACAATGGGTGTAACAGGAGTTGTGACAGGTAGTGTGACATGGGGTGTGATAGCGGGTGTGATAGGTAATGTGACAGTTAGTGTGTCAAGTAGTGTGATAAGAAGTGTGACAGTGGGTGTGACAATTAATGTGATAAGTAGTATAACAGTGAGTGTGACTGTTAGTGTGATAATTAATGTGACAATGGGTGTGACATGGGGTGTGATAGGTAGTGTAACAAGTAGAGTGACAGGGGGTGTGACAATTAGTGTGATATGTAGTGTGACAGTTAGTTTGATAGGTAATGTGACATCGGGTGTGACATGTCGAGAGTAAATGTCTAAATATGCGAAATGATGTTAAAATTCAAAGGCAATTGGTAATAGTATGCTCATAATGAAAAAAAATAACTAGAGTAAGAGAGCATTGAGCTCCGATTTCAGTAGAATAGCTTGGAGCACTACTATGGAATGTGGCAACCCCTTACGGTTGTTGCGCCTTGTACGGTGGTTGGTTCGAAGTGGGTATGATATCAAATTAAAGAGGGGATATAGATTTTTCTAATGGTATCAACCACACTCAAATCTATCGTCAGACGACAAAGTTATGGCCGAAACTGGAAGAATGAAAAATAAGAAGATGATGAAGAAGAAGAAAAAAAGAAGCAAAACAGTCCGGAAAAATTTAAAAAGTGACTATAGTCTAATTTTGTTGACTATTTTCTAATTTATAGTCAATTGAGATGATATTTTTATAATTGAGAAATAAGTGGTGACATTTTTTCTAATTTATGATGGAAGTTGGTACTATTTTATAATTTGCCCTTTTTTATTTGTTAATATTATATGTCTCTTCTTTAAAAAGAAAAAAAAATCAAATCTACAGCATATGTGTTGAGATTATCAAATTCACTATGTAATAAAAATTAGTTAGTACAAAGAGAAAAACGACTTGATATTTATTCTATCTATCGTGTGCTATGTTATGGTTTCCTCATGTAGTGGTCGTTGACCAAATATCCAAAACCATGGTTGTGGCCATAAAATCCCTCTCTCGGTGGATTCCTTTATTGGGTTAGAGGGATCTCTTTGCTTTCTCTCCTTTTTGAGTTTATAGATGCCAAGTTTGGTGGTGGAATTGACGATTAGCTTCGCTTTTGGAAGTGCCCAATTCTCGCTGCATTGGATCGCCATGGAGTCTATCATTCTGGCTTGGCTTATGGCGAGCCCGATTGGTTTTGGCCTTTGAGCGATGGTGGTGATATTGAGTTAAGGTCGGGCATGTTGATAACAGGGGTTTGGCGACCTAGTCTAAGGTCAGTGATTTTTGTGATCTCTTGATATGTGGAGGAGCTTGTTGGGATTTGAATCCCGTTGTGGTCAAATTTGGTAAAGGCGGCCGAGGAAGAGACCGTCATCGGTAGTGACTTGGGGATGCTGTGGCTCCTGGGTGGTTCCTAATTGCTAGGGTTTTCAACTTCTTGGATTATTGGTTAGGTTTGGCTTGAAGGGCTTCTTTGGGCTCCTCAAGTTATGAAGGCTGAAATAACCATTTGGTTGGATTTGGTTTATAAAGCCCACAACAAAGTGTAATTTTGAGTGGACTCAGTGGAGGGTATTCTTGATTAATTTAGTTGCATCTTTTTTATTTATCTTATAAATATTTTAAGACTACCGAAATAAAGTTGTTATAAACGGTCTTTAGAATCTGAATGTGCATTTGTTTATTTGGAGTCTCGAAGCAGTTAGGTACTGAACTCACGAGAGAGAGTTACTTTTTATATCAACTGTTCACTGAGTATTAAATCGGATTGACATTTCTACTAAAAAAATTTATCAGATGCTAGTATTTAGCCAAGTGAATGACTCAAAACTGTTGGTTGGATATGCTCCCCGGATGAGAAACCTAAACAAAATGAAGTCCTTGGGAGTTTTAGCGAATCTCAAAGGTTCAAAGCAAGCCGATTTCAATATCACAACTGAGACGATACACTGACCTAAAGTTGAAGACTTGGTCTTTCTGGAAAAGCTGAAGAATGATGTGGAAATCTTCTTCTTGTTGCAGCGGCGGCACAAGAGGTCACCCATTTCCTTATACTACCACTCTTGTTGTTTTCATCAACAATTGCAACAGTGTTACATACTCGACCCTCAAAGCCACCAAATTCTACACCAACCCATCGACAAAAGCTTGTTAGAGACTCTCACCCACCGTCTGTGCCCCGTGTCAAAGATCTTCAACATGCCTCGCATGTGTTCGATGAAATGCTTCAAAGAAAACATATGCCTTCGGTTGTCCGTTTCAATCAGATATTGAGTCAAGTTACCCGATTCAAACAGTATTCCGCTGTCATCACCATGAGTAAACAAATGCTTCTGTATGGAATCCGTCCTAATGTTTACACTCTTTCCATTATTATGAATTGCTTTTGCCATTTAAATTTGATGGGGTTTAGCTTGTCTGTGTTTGGACAATTTCTTAAATTGGGTCTTCAACCGACACATACAACACTCTGATCAACAGCTTTGTTCTCAAGAATAGAATTCCAGAGGCAGCATGGATTTTCAGCAAAATGCTGCAGGGAGGTCATTGTGTGCCTGACGTGGTTACTTTCAACACACTGGTGGAGGGACTGCGCAAGAGGGGTGACAACAGTGCAGCTCTTCAATTGCTCAGGAAGATGGAAGAAAAAGGTTGTATGCCTGACTTGGTTTCGTATAACACAATCATTGACAGCGACTCACTAGTTGTTGATGCACTAAACCTCGTCTCAGAATTCATTAGTAGGGGCATTGCGCCAGATGTTATGACTTACTCCTCTTTGATTCAAGCAATTTGCAATGCAGGTCAATGGGAAGAAGCTACTAGACTGTTGAATGAAATTGCGAGTATAAACATCTTTCCAGATGTACACCTTCAATATCTTGGTTGATGGACTTTGTAAGGACGGGATGGTGGTGAAAGCCAAAAATATGGTTGAAATAATGATACGAAAATGTACTGAGCCTGATGTGATTACCTACAATTCACTAATAGATGGTTATTGTCTGCGAGGCGAAATGGATGAAGCAAGAGAATTCTTCGATCTTATGCTCAGAAAAGGCCTCATGGTTAATGTTCGTAGTTGTAATATATTGATAAATGGATACTGCAAGCGTAAAAAACTTGATCAGGCCAAGGAGGTTCTTCAGGAAATGGTTTGTTTGAAACTTGTTCCCAATACAATTACTTACAATACTCTCATCGACGATTTTTATAAAGCGGGGAGGGTGCAAGAAGCAGAAAAGTTATTCTCTGGGATGATAAGTTCTGGGTGACTTCCAAATCTTCAAACTTATGCCATTTTGCTTGATGGCCTATGTAACAATAACCAACTTTCAACGGCAGTGGAACTGCTTGGAGAGATGGAAGAGAACAAGTTGGAACCAAATATTGTAATTTACACCATCATCATTGAAGGTCTGCAAAGTTGGACAACCTGAATCCGCAACGGATATCTTCTCTAGTTTGTCATCAAAAGGAGTTCAGCCTAGTGTGAGGTCATATACTGTGATGACTGATGATTGATGGGCTCTATAATATAGGCCTATTGGTTTAAGCGGAAGAGTTTCTTAGAGAAATGGGAGCCAAAGGCTGTTCTCCAAATGAGTGTACATATAACACTATTATCCGAGGATTTATCAATAGCAACAAGATATCAAGGGATGTGGGACTTATTGATGAAATGAGAGGTATGGGGTTCCCTGCAGATGCATCAACTATGAAATTAGTAATTGATTGTTGTCTGAAAATAAAGTAGATCCAGCTTTATTGTCATTTTTCAAAGGTTCATTAACTAAATCCAATAGTTGAACAGAAGTTTCGAGGCATTGTTTTCCATTTGTGTAATGCAATTGCTTGTTATCAGTTCGAATTTGAGTGGGGCGTTGAATTTTGGTTGGGTTTTGATATATATGAATGGAAAGGACCAAAGTTTGATTTCAAATCAATTGCTATGGTGTTGGTTTACTAGTGATGTATGCGTTTGTACTGTTCTATTCTTTTGCTGCAACGAGGTTTGGAATTTTGCTACTGATGTATAAACTTAAGTTGGAAATATATTATTACTGATTTATATTAATTAGGAGATAGGGATCTAAAAACAATCTCTGGTTTCCTTGGAAGTCATTTGGGTGAATTTAAACTATAGTAAAAGAATTTAGAATCGATTGCTATGGCCTATGGTAGTGACTGATTATGTCTCAGTTTGGCCCTGAGATTTGCATAGTTTATGAGTTTAAATTCTCAAATATTATGACTAAGATGTTTGGTGAATATAAATTGTAAGTGATTATAAGTGAATTTCACGCACACCAATGCAAAATTTAAAAGCCAGAATTCGGTGTTTATGATTATGGAAGTTGAGATTATTTTTGTCTATTAACTTATTACCCTCATCTTTCTCTCCATTACTGTCATCTCTATTTAATTTCAAGTTTTTTGTAATACCACATTTTTATATCAATATTCACCAAACACTTCAAGTACTCACAATTGATTATTCTCACAATACAGATGTAGCTGATTATTCTCACAGCCCAATTAAAACTGATTATTAAAAAACTCACATCAGGCCCAAACTCGCCCTATGATATCTTGTTGTTTGAATAAATCTGAAAGCATTCATCGTTTGTTATAGTGTTGTTGCGGTAAATTTGGCTCTAATGATATTAGTACGTGGTTGCCTTAATTGTAAGAATAAGAAACTTCTCATATGTAAAATGAGCTCTGGTTTCATTTTGTTGAATCATTTGGGTAAAAGTGTGAAGACAGCCATTACCAAATCACCAATAATACAAAACTTTCCAATTTCGTAAAGTTAAATTCGTTATGTTTGTTGTTTAAGGGTAATTTTTCTCGTCCTTGTCGGCACCATTGCGGATCTCATCGCCGGAATCCTCCATTGTTGACGTTGGTGACTATATGGCAGCGTCCTTAGGGTCGTCTTTTCATAGAGTTCTCCCTTTCGATCTAAACATACCAACGCCAAAAGGATGTACATATTGAATTCTCCGGCAACAAAGTCGGTCAGAGTGGAAGGTAGGCTACAACCAGTTGGGAGCATCGTCTTTTTAGGCAACCGACTTAAACATCTTTGACAAGGTGCATCGAATGGAATCAATTATTTATAGGGTGGTTTTTTTTTGACAGTCACGGTTCCCCATAGGCTTTCTAGACCCAAGAGACTAATCCGTCGGCCCATGTAAAATGGTCCAACCCCGCATTGCAGCAGGGCGCCTAACCATTTTTACTGGCTTCGTGAGTTGAACCAAGACCGGGGAGCAAATACCGACAAGGTAAGACCAGTACATCAACTTTCAATGGTTATATGGTGGTGTTAAATGACTTCTTAGTCTACACAATTAATTATTTATATGTAATATATAATACATACTTAATTAAGTTGACCAAAATACCCTCATATTGTACCCCAACATCTTCTTTCTTCCCTTTTATTTTCCTAGGTTAGAAACCCAGATTGAGTTTCAACGCAAGCATGGAACTGATTGAAGCAACCCCGTATATGATTATACCCAATACAACTAGGTATAAAAAGGAAAACATGAGTTAAAAGGGTGCCACAATGAGATAGTGATGATAACATGACATCATCCATTCAACTGTGCAATAAACCTAACCTAGGTTTCAAAAACTCAAGATTTACTCCCACGAAAGTTCCCCTACAAAAAATCAACATCAACCCACCCTCTTATAGTCTTATGAGGTAGAGAAGCAAACTTTGCTTATGAGGTGGTAAGTTTTGACAATATAGAAAAGCAAACGTTGGTGCTAATGCAAATTTATAGAGAAGCAAACTTTGACAATATAAATAACATAATGTGTTATGTCTCCGAACTGTCACCTTAGAGTGGCCTTTTAGTGCAGAATGTCATGTTAGAATGTATAGATTTAGTTTTGGCTTCTGTTGATGTTATTCCGGGACATCACTTCAAATTGTATTCTTTGGTTTTATTAATGTCAACAATATGAAGGCTATAGTTCTACCCCTTTTGTTTTCCAATAATAAAATGTGCTTGAACTCATTTCAACGAATTGAGTTGAAACTCACCCTCTAAGAAGCCTTGATCTTCTTATCTTCTTGCTCAATGGGCTAGGCCGGCAAGTGCTAGGGTGAAAGACCCGGGCCGACTCATTTTTTACTTTTTCTTTTTGTTCGATTATGCGGTGTAGTTTTTATTTGTGATTTTCATTTTCATGAATCACTTATAAAGTATATACGTCTTATTTATACGATAATTGCATGCCATATTTATAAATGCAAAAATTAACCGGAGGTGAGGATAGATACTCAAATATAAGTACGGAGGCTTGAACTTGTGAGTGTGCTTTACTTGATACATCACCCTAACATTTTGTTAGTGATTTTTTTTAATGTAAGTTTTGATCTAATGAAAATCATAAGAAAAAAAAAGCTAAAAAGGATTGAATGATAATCTTTACAATCAGCCACTCTCACAATCCCACGTGTCGTGAATCAAACACTTTCACAGTCCAGCCCACTCTGTATCTGCTCGCAGTCAATCCCCACACTCTACTCCCCCAACCCTAAAACCCATTCCTCATATAAATCTTTGCCTCTCCGCCGTTTCTCCCCTCTGTCTCTTCGCTCATCTCACCTCCTCCTAATCTTGGGTTTCTCCTTCTCTCTGCAACCATGGTACCTCTCTCTCTCTCTCTCTCTCTCTCTCTCTCTCATCAAGATCTATCTTCTGTTATCTGACTCTTGTTTTATGTTGTTGTTGATTTCAGGCGAGAGGTTTGAAGAAGCATCTGAAGAGGCTCAATGCCCCAAAGCATTGGATGCTCGACAAGCTCGGCGGTGCTTTTGTAAGTCGAACCCTAAAACCCTTAATTCCCAGATGATTAATTTTCCGTAAAGCTTTAATCTTTGGTCTCATTTTGGTTTGGGTTGGTTGTAATATGATCTGGGTGTGCTTCAAAATCTGTGCTTTCTATAGGCTCCCAAACCATCATCAGGGCCACACAAGTCGAGGGAGTGTCTTCCACTGATCATCATTTTGAGGAACAGGTTGAAGTATGCTCTCACATACCGTGAGGTCATTGCTATTCTCATGCAGCGTCATGTTTTAGTTGATGGCAAGGTCAGGACTGATAAGACCTACCCTGCAGGCTTCATGGGTATGCCCACTTCTATCTCCAGTTCATGTTTATTCGTTTATTTGGCAAAATAGTCTTTATGTGATTTTATCGTAGGTTGTTGAGTGATGCAATAAAATTAGAGTTGGGTTCTGTGAAGTTTGAGATATTATTGTGTTTGATTAGAAATTTAGAATGGTACTGAGACGTGTTGTATTGTGTCTGTCTCAGATGTTGTGTCCATCCCAAAAACCAATGAGAATTTCCGTCTGCTGTATGACACCAAGGGTCGTTTCCGTCTCCATTCAATCAGGGATGAGGAGGCAAAGGTATGTTTTTTGCTGATTATATGTCTTTGTTTGGTGTTGTTGCAATGCGGTTATGTTTTGACTCTTGATACTTGATTTTGTATTTGGTGAATGCTGTAGTATACTTTGAGAGATGTACTTGTGTGATACTTGATTTGTTAGCTTCTTGATATGTAATCGTAATATGAAACGTGATGCACGGTGACAACCCTTCTGAAATGAAATTACACATTGAACTGCATTGTTAGTTTCATTAGGTTTGATATTTTGTTTTTCTCAAGTTCAGTGTAACATGTGACAAGTAGGCTATTATTTGGAGTCTGGTTTCTTCTGTCTGGCATGGAGTAATTGTCTTGTTTATTTTTCCTGTGCACTTCTGGTTAGATTATTGACTACTTTGTGTTATCAATTTTGTGCGCAGTTCAAGCTCTGCAAGGTTCGATCTGTGCAGTTTGGGCAGAAGAACATCCCATATATCAACACTTATGATGGGAGAACTATCCGCTACCCAGACCCACTTATCAAGGCCAATGATACTATCAAGTTGGACTTAGAGACCAACAAGGTCATTGACTTCATAAAGTTTGATGTTGGAAATGTTGTCATGGTGACTGGTGGAAGGAATAGGGGACGTGTCGGAGTCATCAAGAACAGGGAGAAGCACAAGGGAAGCTTTGAGACCATCCATGTTCAGGATGCTTCTGGTCATGAGTTTGCCACCCGTCTTGGCAATGTGTTCACCATCGGCAAGGGTACAAAGCCTTGGGTGTCACTTCCCAAGGGCAAGGGTATCAAGCTCACCATCATTGAAGAAGCAAGGAAGCGACAAGCAGCACAACAAACTGCTACTGCCTAAACAATATGGTGGCAACTACAGAGTGTTGTTCCTATAGTTTAGACAGTACTTAGTTTGAATCAGTTAAGAAGTTGGTCTGTTATCAGCTTATGCGCTCAGGATTTGATTTTCATTTTTCAGTCCTGCTTTATGGATTACTTTTTAAGTTGGAACACTGACGTGAATTTTATAATGTTTTGCACTTGAGCGAGATGTGTATTGAACCATTTTTAATTACCATGCCCTTTTAAATTATACAAATATTAGCAGTTTTATTGTTTTCCTTTAATGAAGGTTGAATTTTCCTGCAATGCATGCTCCTGGGCAGTAGTTTATCTGTTTGCTGTTAAGGCCCAGTGTTTCTTTGGAAATTGATGCAACAGCTGATTAGACGTGTAGAACTGTCGATCATGCGCCAACCCTTCTCGTTGCTCATCATGCGAACCCCAGCAATGTGCCAATTTTAATGAGTATCTGATCAAAGTTCCAAACGCTACCAAAATTCAAAGACAAGATTTCAAAAAGAAATTGTTTTCACGTGTTATTTAACATTCTTTAATCTTGAATATCTATTGTGAGAAGTTACCATGTCCGGGACAGTTTAGAAGCTGACAATTTGTTCTACATCCTCTCCGATTGTCAATCATTCACTCCCTTTTGATTCTAGTTCAATTGCGGACATGATACGACGGATGAAGGTAATGTGCAGTGGAATTTCAGTGCCATGAGTCGATCCTTCATTAATTGCTTTTAACTGCTTGGTGGCACAATTGTGCCCAGTTCGTAAATGGTTGTTACTAAAACACATGTTGCAACTTCGTTTACAGTACCAAATTGAAAATGTAATTTAATTAAGTTATAGTTTTGATTCCATTTGTTGTAGATTCACTAGATTGAGTGTATGCCAATTCTACTGCATTTCTGCAACTTATGCTGATCCACTGATACAAATCCATTGACCAACGAAGATAGCACTGCAATTAAGGTTGGGGTTGATTGCGAAGAATTCATCAGAACTCAAATCGAACGCCTCCATGATATCAGTGCATTGATTTGTAGGTTTTATCCCATAAACAGTGTCACACTCTAGCTTGCCATTCCCATCTGCACCATTTTAAACAAAGCTTGCTCATAAGACATGCATAGCCAAATTAATATCGATCAGCAATTAAAAGTGGTCTCCTATTTGGGGATTTCTCTAATTTTCTACCGTTGATCACTTTGATCTATTGTGTTTAGTAACATAGTTTGTATTGTCCGGCTTTTCCAAAGTTGATTTGATCTAGCTTATTTAATAACTTGTTTAGGGAATCATATCTTCCAATGTGGGCAGGCTTTAGCCGCTCTAAATATTTGCCTGCAGCCGCATTCCAATCACAATGTACATATCCGAACAACATCATATTTGGATCCAGATTTTAATGTATTTCCACTGGGGGGAGATGTACTTAGAAGAAACTACAAGGAAAAAAAAGAAGGCATGGTGAGTAGTCTCACTAAATTCATCATCAAACCTCAGAAAGTTACAAGTAAAATGAAATTTTCTCATAAGAAAGAAAGTTGGGAAAGATTATACAATATAATGAGTACAGTACCCTAAGCTTCCATGCCTTTAATTTCTGCATGTTGTCCATACACACACATACAGCCTATCTTGAACCGTGTCTACAAAACTGAAATATGCATACCTCCACTTTTTCTTAAGCACCAGAGAGCCAAATACTCCCCAAAATCCAACTATGAACCCAAGAACAACGAATATATGAAGCCATGGAACTTGATCACTTTCATTATCACTCCCAACATCATCTCGGCTGTTAGGGTCCTTGTCTTCGATCGTTCGGCATTTGTTCAAGAGTGGAGCGCCACAAAGATTTGTGTTCCCTTCAAATGCAGAAGAATTGAAGCTTTGGAGCTGGGTGTTTGTTGGTATTGAACCTTCCAGATTATTGTATGACACATTCAAGAAGTTCAGGAAAGTAAGCTTTGTAATTGATGATGGGATTTTTCCGGACAAATGATTCATGGAGAGATCTAAGTGCTCCAAGCTCTTCAGATTACATACTTGGTCTGGAATGTTGCCCGTCATTTTATTGTTGCCAAGGTCCAGGTAGTGGAGAAGCTGTAATTGACCAATCTCAATAGGGATGCTCCCACTAATGGTATTATTTCTTATGCTTATACCTAGAGGAAAGTAGGACCATTTGTATTGTAAAACTGATGTACCCTGGACTGAGTAGAGAGGTAATTCAAGATCATCACCACCATCTACTTGAACTGCAGCTCCTTTGGATACCAACCTTGGCAGTCTACAAAGTTCCATGGGAAACTCACCTGAGAGGAGGTTGGATGACAAGTCGATAGAATAGAGTCTTGGAAGATTCCCCAACCAACTAGGAATTGACCCTGTTAATCTATTGTTTCCAATATACAAGAGCTCTAGCCTTTTGAGCTTAGAAAAATATGTAGGTATATGACCACTGAGCTCACAATCGACGAGAGATAAAAATCGAAGGTTTTGGAACCCATCAGAATCACCCATGCCAAGATAATCTGGCATTTCCTCGCCTACAAAGCTACCTGGAAAGGCAAGGAAGACTAGGCTTTTGCAATGCATCAGTAGCGTCATTGCCCCTGTGATATTGGTCAATCTATTGTGACCAAGGGACAAGAACGACAATGATTTCAACGACCGAATATCAGGATGTATTTCTCCCTCTAGCTTGTTATAGCTTATCCGAATTGCTTTCAGGGACTTGCATGAGTAAAGGCTTCTCGGAATGACACCGGTGAGGTTATTTGTCCCCAGATCCAGTTTGGTAAGCTGACTAAGTTGGGAAAAGTTAAGCACCGAAATGTTTCCTTCTAAATTGTTGTATGCCAAATTCAACTCTATGAGGTTGGTACAATTCATCAAAGATGAGGGCAAAGAACCATTTAGATGGTTGAAATGAAGGAACAATAGTTTCAATTTGGAGAGCCTACCTATAGTAACAGGGAGCATGCTAGTGAATCCATTAGTGTTAAGGTCCAGGGAGGTAAGAGTGGTGAGGTTGGCGATTCTTTCACTGATATCTCCATACAGTGAATTATGAGGTAATGAAATTTCTTCCAGCTTGGAGGCATTATAGATATCATTTGGGAGTACTCCTGAGAGGTTATTATGACCAGCACGAAAAATTCGAAGTTTCGAACACTTTCCTATCCCACCAGAAATGCTACCATTGAAACTGTTGGAGGAAAAGTCCAATAGTTGTATGGAGGGAATTGAATGAAGACAAATAGAGGATGGGATGGAACCTGAGAAGGTGTTGTTACTGATATTAAAACTTGTCAAATTCAAAGCTTCTTGGAAGAATGAAGATGGGACTAAACCATGGAAGTGGTTGCTGGACAAATCCAGTATCCGCATTCTACTGGATAGTAAGGAAAATGGTAGCTCTCCAACAAGAATGTTATAGCTCAAATCTAAGATTTCAAGCCGACTCAAATATGGAAAGAATCCGGCTTGATCAAATGAACCATAAAGTGAATTGTGGGAGAGATTGAGGAGGGTGAGATGTGTAAGATTGCCTAGTGAAGAAGAGGAGAAAAAACCTTCTTTGAGTTTGAGCCCTTTGAAGGGAAGCGATATATGTTTAACTCGTGCAGCTGAATCACAAGTGATGCCTTCCCATTTGCAGCAATCACTGGAAGACCAATTCAATTGAGACGAGGACATATTAAAAGAGGACCAAAGAGAGTCTCGATCTATTTTTTTGCATGCAGGGGTTGCAGAAATGAGAGTAGCTGAAATAAAGAAAATGAAGAAGATGCAATAACTCTTCTGTTTTCCATTATACTGCTCTGCCATGGTGCTCATTGGAGGGAAGTACTAATCGTGTGTCTATAAATTGCTTTGATTAATCCGTGTATATATAGACAGAGTTGGTTCCCTAAGAATTGAATCTGATCACGGCGGATTGCAGAGTTGGTCATTTCCAAAAATATGATATAAGGTATCAGATATTTGATTTAAGGTTTTCTCAGATTTGTTCTGTTGGTTTATATATGTAAATACAAACGTGCAAATTATACCTGTTGACTGAGTTGGCAGGTAAGGTATATGCAGTAATTGGAAGCACCTGATGTAGAAAAACAAAGACAAGCAATTTTCTCTGCTTAATTTCTGATTGTATTGATGGAAAATAATGTGATACAAGTACACAAAGAGCTAACAACTATCCACTCTTACACAACATGCTTTGGTGAAGCATTAGGTAAACCAAAGTACTAGGCCTCATCATTTAGTCCGTGGATCCGATAAGTCCGTAGAGTCCCGCAAGCCCGATGGATTTTACCCGGCCCAGCCCACAAGAGAACCTGCCAAAGCCCGCTTCCGTGGGTAGAGAGCCGGACTTAGTTTAACGGTGTAAAACTTGTCCCGGCCTGTAAAAACTCGTCAAATAATAAAATATTATACATACATATTCTTTTAGGTTTAGAATAAAACTATTACATTATAAAGCGACTCTATGAATGAAATTTTTCTGAATCGATCGACACTAGCCGATATGATCGGTATATATATTTAGTGACCCTGTACAAATTTTATCTAATTCAGACCTCGTCTAACTGTCGGAATTTCCGATAAACCGAAAACACCACTAATATGTCCTAAGAGAGAACCCATTACCAAGATGCGAACGCTGAAAACCATTTACATATCTAAAATCATCGGATTTTTTTCACTGATCGTGCGCGGTCGCACCTAGAAAACCCATTTGGCAAAGTTTCGGTCAATGAGAGTTTTATAATGTTAAAACACCTCTTTTTTGGTTAACTTTAGGTACGGACGGTCAAACCTTGTCTAAAACGGATGAAATTTTTACGGGATCCCTAAATATATTTATTGATCACATCAGCTGATGTTGATCAACCATATTTCGAACTTAAGTTGTTGATCGCCAAAATGTCCACTAATGTATCATAACCTTTATATTAGGTTTAGAATAAAACTAACGCATTATGAAACGACTATATGAAGGAAACTTATTGGGATCGATCGATACCAGATGATGTGATTGGTGTAGATATTTAGTGATCATGTAAAAATTTCATCCAATTCGAATTTCATTTGACAGTCGGAATTTCTGGTAAGCCAAAAACACCACTAATATGCCCTAAGGGATGACCCATTACCAAGATGCGAAAACCAAAAGCCCTTTGCATATTTGAAATCACTTGATTTTTGTCACCGATCGTGCGCGATCGCAGTGAGTAAACCAATTTGGCAAAGTCCCGGTTAATGAGATTTTAATATGTCAAAATGTCTCTTTTTTGGTTTACCGTAGGTACGAACGGTCAAACCATGTCCAAAATGAACGAAATTTTTACAGGATCCCTAAATATATATACCGATCACATCTTCTGGTGTTGATCGACCATATTTCGAACTGGAGTTGTTGATCGCCGAAGTGTCCACTAATGTATCATAATCTTTATATTAAGTTTGGAATAAAACTATCGCATTATGAAGCGCTATATGAAGGAAACTTCTCAAGATTGATCGACACTAGCAGATGTGATCGACACATATATTTAGTAACCCTGTAAAAATTTATCCAATTCAGACTTTGTTTGACCATCGGAATTTTCGTTAAATCAAAAACACCACTAATATGCCATAAGGGAAGACCCATTACCAAGATGCAAACACTGAAAGCCGTTTGCATATCTGAAAATACCTATTTTTTGTCACCGATCATGCGCGGTCGCACCCAGGAAACCCATTTGGCAAAGCCCCGGTCAATGAGGGTTTTAATGTGTTTATAAGAAAACTATCGCATTATGAAGCGACTATATGAAGGAAACTTCTTGAGATCGATCGACACCAGCCGTTGTAATCAGTATATATATTTAGTGAACCTGTAAAATTTTTATCCAATTTAGACCTCGTTTGACCATCAGAATTTCCGGTAAATCAAAAACACCACTAATATGCCTAAGCGAGGATACATTATCAAGATGCGAATGCCGAAAATTGTTTTTATTTTTGAAATCACCTAATTTTTGTCACCGATCGTGCGCGGTCGCACCAAGGAAACCTAGTTGGCAAAGCCCCGGTCAATGGGGTTTTAATATGTCAAATTGTCAAAGCATCTATTTTTTTGTTGACCGTAGGTACTGATAGTCAAACCATGTCCAAAATTGACGAAATTTTTACAAGATCCCTAAGTATATATATCGATCACATCTATTAGTGTCGATCGACAATATTTCGAAACTATAATTTATTTGTGATTTTTTTTAGAAATGTTTTCTAAGAATTCTTTTATTATTTCAAACCCTTAAATAAAAGTATTATGTTTTTTTTTCTAATACAAGTCCGCAAGGCCTGGCCCATAAAAGCCTGCAAGACCTGGCCCACAAAAGCCTACAAGGCTCGTTTTAGATGAGCGGGCTTGAATCTTCATATTTGTAAAAATACCAGACCAGACACTTATCTAAAAGTACTAAGGGCTTGCCCGTTGATGAGCCCTAAACCAAACAACCAAACTAGCATGGATGCTATAGTAATTGATGCAGAATAGTCAATCTAAGCCAATATCCACAATTAGCTCCATGAAATCAGGGATAATAGATCTTGTATCACATGCCTCAATAACCTTGAACATCACATGCTTCAATACGGGTTAAGATATTATACATCAATGTATGCTATACATCTCACAGTTGACGGTTGACAACGGTTTTTATTTTTCTAACCCCACTCATAAAACAATATCAACCGTTGGATATGAAATATATAACATACATTGATGTATAATAAAATTTTCGCTTCAATAGCTGATTGTTCAATTCGTATAAAGTCTTACTTAGAATTGGAAGAATACTCCAAGAAGAGGGCAGACAACTTATCGAGGATTGTAATTAAAACTTTGAACCTTCTACATTTTCAACTCTTTCCACCAATTGACATGCATGTTTGGGATTCGATAGACCTCGACGTCTTTGACTACTAGCTCCTCATTTAGTGGCTGCTGTATTGCCCCTAGCCTTCTACAAGAATGGAAGTGTTGTAGTTGTACGTACGCAGAAACCAGTGGCTGCTGTATAACCCCTTCTACAAGGAATTGTCAAGGATGACGTCAGTGCTATATTGGATTATTTCTAATTTGGTTTCCTTAATATTTCTTTTTTAGTTTCATTAATGGTTTTAATTAATGAATCATCTGAGTTTCTTTGTTTCTCTAGTTCTTATTGAGTCTCTGAGAGGGAATCTTTTTTAAGGTTCTTCAATGGCTAGCTACTACATATTTCACGATCAGAATCTCATTCGTTTGTACTCACTTTTTAGAATTCTTGATATAAATCAAAATTTAGTGTACGTAATTGCCGTGCGCACATATGATCTTATAAAGCAAAGATAAATGTAACGTATCTTATCTAGGGCCGAACCTAAGATTTTGAGACATGAGGCGAGTTTTTGAAATGGTACCCTCTAAAACGAACTCCATTTTTATACTGAATAGCATACATGTATTGAATACCATATATATAGATAGCATATTCCAAACGTCTCTCTAATAAAAAAAATTATCTCTTGTATTTAGATATATGTACAATCCATGCAAATTGGACACACTAGTACATACCTAGAGCTTGTAGCCTTGTAATACACAATTGATCAGAATATATATATATATATATATATATATATATATATATATATATATAGTCCCTATCCAGAGTGAAGTTTCATTTTGAAATTACAGAATGAAATTCCAATTTTTACACATTTTTTGGTCAAATTTTTTCACCATAAGCGATTCAATATTTAGGTATGCTATTCAAGATCATCTCTACAAAATTTCATCTAATTCGGACATCGTTAAGGTATTGAAATTAGATTAAATCAATGAATGAATTAAAACTGTTTAACGTAAACCGTTCGTGTAAATCTCAATTTTGAAAGCTCAAATCATTGTCAAATTGGATGAAACTTTGTAGAGATGATCTTGAATAACATACCTAAATATTAAATCGGTTATGGTGAAAAAATTTGACCGAAAAGTGTGCCAAAATTGGAACTTCACTGTAATTTCAGAGTGAAGCTTTACTCTGGATAGAGACTGTATATATATATATATATATATATATATATATATATATCTCTTTAGATTTTTTTTTGATAACATCTCCTTAAATATTTTTTTTAATGCAAAAAACAGTTTTATTAGACCTAATTAAAAGTTAGAATGGTATTATCACAAACTCCAAACCAAGACATCAAGGTATTAACAACAAAAATAGTCATGCATCTATCTAGCAAGTCACATTCCCTGGTGATATTGTGCTGTCTTGGTGCCCGTAAGTCCCTTTGTGCCTGAAGCGGTTGCCTCTTAGGCCTCCCCTCATGTCCGGGCCTAAAATAATCCCATAGCCTCCTTATCGATCATTAATTATATGTATACTGCACAATCTTCTGCAAGTTTATACTAAATTAAAGAGCTACAAAAGTAAGCTCGAGACGGCATAGGAATCACAAATAGTCAAATAACATGAAACTAAATTAAGAACATTACACTGCGAGTGTTTTAATTTGTTCTTCTTACAAAGACTAATTTATTAGATTGCAGCTGCCAGCCAGTTGGTCCCTTAATTGATTCAATAGGTGTTCCAACTTCCAAGTATTCTCTAGTCTCTACATTGACGTCGTCTTTGAGTCTTTGACTACTTGCAGAGTGCCAAGGTCTTTCCTTGGTTGTGGTCGAGTCGTCTATATATGTATGCCCAATTGCCTTATTTACGAGGATGACACTGCCTGTACATATATGCAAAAATATCATTTCCAAATTAATTGGTTTTCTTCATTTTGTGTGTTTTGAATTATGTTTAGCTTTAGTGTCATGATCGATTCATCTTTTTCTTCTGGGGTCTAATAATTGTCATGAACTCATGATCGATTGATCTGAGTAATTCCTACGTACTTGGTCCCTTGGAGAGGGAATCTTCTAAGGTTTTACACTATTAACTTTGACGATCACTCTTTGAGTCTTTGGCCACGTCACATTTAGAGTTCTTGATATATCTTGATCAAACTTAGATTCGATCAATCTTAGTATCTTAATCTATTTTCCAGCATATGGATGAGTTCCCCAGTGGCATGAATCACGTCAACAAGAGATATCAGATATAAAAGTTTCAACTACTCTCATTTTTGACAAGTAGATGCATATGCAAATTGTCAAACACCTTACAGTTCATTTCTAAATAGACTTTGAAGAATTAGTAGAACTCCAATTGAAGAGTCGACGACTGAAGATTGCTACAGAAAGCAGCCCTCTATATTCCTTGGTGTTTGAATTGTTGTTCACAGACTTTTGCGGTCTAACTACCTCTTATAAGATAATGTATCTTTAACGTCTTAATTGATCGGACCTCGTACTTGGAGAGAGTCGTTCAAGGTTCTACACTGCTACCTTTCACAATCACTCTTTTTCCTCATTATTTTAGGAATTGTTGATATAAATGAGACTACAAGCTAGCTTTGGTGTAATTTGCCATATTGATACTGCTGTTGGTGGCTGATTAATGCACATGGGCAGAGTCCTTTGTTTGGACTAATTAAGAGCAAGATATAAAAAAAAAACCCAATGAATCAAGAAGCTGCATAGGAATGAGAACTACTGTAATAATATGAACAGGAAGTGTTTGAGAGAATGATATTTCCTTTTGTAATCTCAACTCAAGGTTGTAAGGCTATTAGGCTAGAAATGAATTTCACACTCCTGTTTCTGGAGATTATAGTGTCTAGTCTGTCTACTGATAAAAGTTTGTTTTCCCTTTAGAAGCTTAAGTTTTTAACTCTCCATGTAATCCATATAAAATGACAATTCGCACAAAGGAAAAGGAATGAACACCTTTTGACTGAATCACACAATTGATTGATATGTATCACAAAGGTTTATTAATCACGAGGAGCTATGTCGACATTAAACTAGCTATATAAGTAAGTACATTTTATTCGGTGATAGGTGTGACAGTTTTGTCAAAACAAGTTGTCGCAGTCTCGTATAGAACATGTCCATTGAAATTTGACAATGTGGTATACTGGTAATTGGTAAATAAAACCATCCGAAGTGATAACAGAACTGATCGATTATAGAAAATACGTAGAAGAGGCGAAACTAAAGCTAGTTCATCTCCTTTACAAGAAATAAAAGTGATATGAGGTTCACATCCAAAACTAATTAGTAACCGACTGAGTAGCCCAAATTTTTTTACAAACCGATTAGCAAAGCCTCATACTTCTAATGTAGCACAAGGTTCTGATTTTATGTCCCCATGTTGCATAATATTCTACTATCAGCTAATACCTATGACAATTTGCTAGAGTGATTTGCCCTTAAAGAAGTTATGAATTAGATCTAGATTTGAATGTTGTGAGCATAGATCTAGCCGTATATAGTGAGCTCGATGAAGTTGGAAATTTAAAGTTTGAATCCGATCTGGGAATGAAGTTGTATTAATTAGCTTTAATAGTTTTCCATATCAAATTTAAGATATGATAGTTGTGAAATTTGCACTTTGACAGTTGGATTTATCGAATTTAAGATTCCTAGATTTTCTCTCTTTTTACTCTCATTGACAAACAATAACAAAACAACCAAATACGGACCAAAAATATTAAAACATATAATTAAAAGGAAACAACCTATATTAACCCGAAACTGATCCGGCCCAAATCAAATAATCGGTGACCCGAATTTTTCGGTGGATCACATTACCAAAACAGTTGTCGGTGTTGTTTTTGCTTGAATTGATCAATCCAGGTCGAATGCAGGTTTGGGTCAAACCTAATCCGACCCACGCCCAGCCTTACTAATTTCTCATTGCTTTGGTTTATGTAAGGAAAATATTCACCCCGACTCACACAATTTTCTAGGCTCATCATTGGTTGTAGAGTGATTAGTGGCGAAATTAAAAATTAAGAATAGGTAAGGCTGGTTTTAGGCCAAAAATATTTTTTACAATAAAAACGAAATAACAAAAGAAAATTCAATAGAATATGAACTTATGAAGTAACGAGAGAGAGAGAGAGAGAGAGAGAGAGAGAGAGAGAGAGAGAGAGAGAGAGAGAGAGAGAGAGAGAATAGGGAAACAATATAAAGAAATATAGTATTTCCATTAGAATATAGAAGAAAATACTACAAGGTGAAAGAAGATAGCTAGGAAAGAATGAAATCTGGGAACAATGAGAAAGAAAAGAAATAAAAACAGGAACAAGAGGAAGGAAAAATGAAGAAGTGCGTGCTGGTCACTCAGTGATCTATTGGCTTTGCTTTAATTGTAGAGACCATGAGGTCCCGAGATTGACTGGCATCTAAAGCGTAACCAAAAAAAAATGAAGAAGAGAGGTGGTAGGAAGAGAGATATGAACTTAGGACCAGCCAAAAAAAAAAAAACTTAGGACCAGCCAAGCCAAGTACAAAATCAACTTGGCCGTCAGCCAACTAAGCCAACTCTAGTTTTGTTAGTATGCGGCACACTGATAGACTAAATTCAATAATTTTGGTTGGGCTATAGTCATGCGGTCATGCCAGCCCTTCGTACAGTTCCGCCGCTGTGTAGGTCTGCATCCTATACATCTAGTTGTGTTGAAGAACTAGTTAGGATGTTTGATAGTTGTGTACATTGAAGTGCTATGTTGAATGCTAGATTTTTTTTTAATTAAAATGAAAGTTATTGAAATTCATTTATAGCCACAATGCCTAGTTGTGTTGAAGAACTAGTTAGGATGTTTGATAGTTGTGTACATTGAAGTGCTATGTTGAATGCTAGATTTTTTTTTAATTAAATTGAAAGTTATTGAAATTCATTTATAGCCACAATGCCTTTTTCCCTCATTTAGATTTTATTTTTTGCACTGTGGTGATTTACTTCTGTGTTGATTATCAATTGAATCAGTTAACGGTTAACATTTGTGCAAGTTTCACTAAAGTTTGCTCCATTAGGTACTACTAGTAACTATAACCTCATAAAATTACAAGGCACACATATAACATGAAATGATGAAATCAAACCAAGTTTCACTAAATACAAATTTTTTTAATCAAATATCATTACAATTTTCAAATTATTTAGTAACAAGTACACGATAAGAATGAGCTCGCTCCTACAAGGCTAGATGCATTTATTACATACTCTTTTACTGCCATCTTACGGATGAAACAAGAAGTTGTGAGAACAGACTCTCATAGTGGCACATATGATAGACTATATTTTAGATCACTTTTAACATATAGTAAGTAGGATTGCGCAAAGAATGAGCTCGCTCCTACAATCCTGAGAACTAGAACAAAATTAGAATTTAGCCAAAGCTAAATATATAGATATGGGCCTTGACACATAATTGACCTCAACCAAAACCCTAGAAATGTCAACCAACTTGCAACCCAACCAGTCCAGCCCAAGCTTTAGTCATCTTCACCTCTAGGCCACCATACAGCCAGTGCATCTTTGACGCTGTGACCACACCGCTCCAATCAAGACGAAAATCCGATAAAACACGTTGCCCTGAGATTAAAGCCACTGATTTTCTTGGAAGCAAGGCTTGGATCGATGTCGTAAGATGTAACGACCCTAAAATTTCAAGCTTAATAACTCGAAATTCCAAAGTCGTTAAACACTAAACAATTTCAATGAAATCGAAATCATTTAAAATGCACAGCGGATCATTTCTGAGTTCTTAATACAACTCAGAAAACCAATTATTACAACCCAAATTTATAATTCAACATTACATAAGATGGAAATGTAATAACCCTCACAATCTCTCACAAAACTCAAAATAAATCCACAACAATTCTCACTCTCAAATCCACGCTAGAAACCTCACCACAAACAGGATACGAACGACTTCGAGTCTCCGGAGTCGTCTCTCGATCTCTACAAATCAACACCTGCGGAATTATCCCCTACACCATCGAATTGGTGCACCGGGATTGTAAACACAAACCCGGTAAGCTTATAGCTCGTATGAGTAAAATGAAAATATAATTCGCATATCAATATATACGACAATCACAAATCAACAAATATAAATGCCCTCATGAGTCAATGAACAACCATCTGGTTGTCCCAAAAACAATATATGAAATGGAAGTGCTCATGAGAAATCGGGCAACCCTTCTGGTTACCCAAAAACATTTATAATACGGGTACTAATGAACGTTGGTACACATCTGTTACCCCTCACGTAGTACACCGCTGATATTGGATAGCCACCCGCTACCCAACATCCAAACAATCTGAGTACCCATGAGCCGATAACCACCCGTTACCTCACATGCAATACTACGGCAGACAGACTAGAGCTCTAACTGTATCGTAACTTTCGCCCGACCAAAGGCTAGGTTCCGACTTGCCAAACACGTACAATAATCTCACATCATATTGTACAAACATCACATCCGAAGACAAATCCATATTTTAACAATCTCCATGTTAAAATCACGTACAATAATCTCACATCATATTGTACAAATCAAAATCACATGCTCGATAAAATCTTGTCATCGAAATGATATCATCACGATAAAATCATAACAGTACATTATATAGCAAACTATATATATATGTACTTATTTACCATTTATACAATATATATATAATCCACTATATCGTATACGTGTCATAATTTGTAAACACGTCCGAAGACACAACGTTTAACAAACACATATTAAAATCACGTACAATAATCTCACATCATATTGTACAATTTAATTCACATGCTCGTCATATAATTTTCGTCATCGAAACGACTAATTCCAATGAATTCATAACAGTATATAATATAGCAAACTATATATATAAGTACTTATTTACCATTTATACGAATATATATATTCCACTATATCATATACATGTCGTATTTCAATATTTAAAACTCTTGCAAAAATTTTGAATTTACCGCGAGGGTAGATTCGTAAATATGTGAAATTTTACTCACCTTATCGACTCGAGCGTAATTCCACAATTTCCCAAGATAATTCATTTCCTTGATTTATCGATCACCTTGAAAAGATAAGAAAAGAATTTAGAAACGTTTCGTAAACCTTTAAATGCCGAAACAGTAATAATCGGTTACAGTTCAGCAATTTTCGGTTTTACGAATTTACTGTTCACTGTTACTATTCACTGTTACTGTTTACTATTCACTGTTCGTGTATTTACTATTTGTGTATTACTGTACAAATACACACCCAATACGTATCTCTGTACGAGTACATACTGTTTACGTATTTCTGTGCGTATAAATACTATTCAAATGTACGTACTGTCTCAGTAAATAATAATTACTGAATTACCATTCTAAAATTACTTTTTACCTTTACTAAAAGTAATTTACATTTACAATTACCGTACGTAAATAAAATTTACATTTACCGTATGTAAATAAATTACAAAATTATCCTTCCGGAAACACTATTCACGTAGCCGCACGTGGCGGCGGTACACGCGCCACCTCCGGCAGGCTGCGCGTGGGGCCCACGCGCCGAGCCTAAAACCGGCGCGTATCACGCCACCGCCGCCCCAAAATCCTCTCTTTTCTCCCCCTCTTCCTTCCCACGATCTCAGACCCCTCCTAAACTAACCCACGCACCCCCACGCGCCGCCTCTAGGCGGCGGTAACCCTCCCCTCCATCCTCCTCTGATTCTTCCACAATTCAATCCAAAAATTCACAACAACATCACATCCACACCAAATCAATCATCCCTTACCTCAAGAGGACACAGGACCGACGAGAGGACCACCTGAGGCACCTGCGAGTACGGTTGAAATCGAATCGCGTGGAGGATCGGTGAGTCGAGCTCCACTTCTATCGTCGATGGCTTCAGAGGCAAGGTGAGGCGAAGGCGAGCTATCCTCCAAGGACGTGTATCGCCGGGGGTGGGACTGGTGGCATCGAGTTGCAGGTGGTCAGTGGAGCGTCGGTGCGGCGAACGGCGACGAGAGAGGTCGCGATCTTCTTGGGGTTTGGCGAGGAGAACCGTGCGAAGCTTTTGCGAGGAGCGGTGTGTGACACGGACCACGGATCGGCGAGATCGCCAACGTGGAAGGAGAGGGTCGGGGAGAAAGAGTCGCGAGGGTGAGAGAGAAAAGTGGGAGGCGCGGGTTTTGGAGAGAGAGAATAGGGTTTCTGAAAATGGAAACCCTACTTCTGATTAATTTCCTTATATACCCCTTTCCAAATCGGAAACTAACTTCTATTGTTAATAACTTTTACGTAAATCGTCCGATTAGAACGCGTCACATATCCACGAACTCGTATCGACGAGCCCTACAACTTTCGTGAAGGAAGTTTTCGCAAACGAGCGACGAAATAAAAGTCGATATATTAGTTTGGAAACGTAACGTTTTTCTAATTAAACGTTCCGAGAACGTTTCTGTTTCTCGTTTCACAACATCGCAACCGATCACATTCATTCTAATTAAATTTCACAACTTTATAGAATTTATATCAAACCAACATATTGTTTGAAAAATAGGGTTATTACATAAGAACCCCCCGCACGACGCCGTCATAGATGATAACCACCAACAACAAACTATGCCCGCCAGGTTTGAACAACGTACCATGGATCCAAGTCGCCACTCCCAAACCACCACCACCTTCCCGCGATGAATTCAAAAGCAAAGTATCAAGCTGAGTTAAAAGGGCTAAAAGCTAGCATTCCAGATCTGAGAATGCCTTAATGAGTGAAATTGTTTCTCGTCCAACAACAAGCCACGAGCCGTTGGCATAGCCAGAAGGCCGGCCAAACAATCCAGCGCTGCCGGACAAAGATTTGGAGGGGGAAGAGGCTGCCACTCTAGGTAAGAGAGAGAGAGAGAGAGAGAGAGAGAGAGAGAGAGAGAGAGAGAGAGAGAGAGAGAGAGAGAGAGAGAGAGAGAGAGAGAGAGAGAGAGAGAGAGAGAGAATACTAGGGTTTTCTCAATATTTGTTTTTTGGAAACTAAATACAAATAAGAAAGAAGAAGAGTATAATATTCTAAGCTTACAAGCCTTTTCTGCAGCTTAGCCATACACAGATTCTTAAACCGTGTCTACAAAACTGAAATATGCATACCTCCAGTTCTCCTTAAGCACCAGAGGGCCAAATACTCCCCAAAATCCAACTATGAACCCAAGAGCAACGAATATATGAAGCCATGGAACTTGATCACTTTCGTCATCATTACCCACATCGTCTCGGCTGTTAGCGTCCTTGTCTTTGATCCCTAGGCACTCATTTGGAAGTGGAGCACCACAAAGATTTTTATTCCCCTCAAATGCAGAAGAATTGAAGCTTTGGAGCTGGGTGCTTGTTGGTATTGAACCTTCCAGATTATTGTATGACACATTCAAGAAGTTCAGGAAAGTAAGCTTTGTAATTGATGATGGGATTTTTCCGGACAAATGATTCATGGAGAGATCCAAGTCCTCCAAGCTCTTCAGATTAGATACTTGGTCTGGAATGCTACCCGTCATTTTATTGTTGCCAAGGTCCAGGTAGTGGAGAAGCTGTAATTGACCAATCTCAATAGGGATGCTCCCACTAATGGTATTATTTCTTATACTTATACCTAGAGGAAAGTAGGACCATTTGTATTGTAAAACTGATGTACCCTGGACCGAGTATAGAGGTAATTCAAGATCATCACCACCATCTACTTGAGCTGCAGCTCCCTTGGATACCAATCTTGGCAGTCTACAAAGTTCCATGGGAAACTCACCTGAGAGGAGGTTGGATGACAAGTCGATAGAATAGAGTCTTGGAAGATTCCCCAACCAACTAGGAATTGACCCTGTTAATCTATTGTTTCCAATATACAAGAGCTCTAGCCTTTTGAGCTTAGAAAAATATGTAGGTATATGACCACTGAGCTCACAATCGACGAGAGATAAAAATCGAAGGTTTTGGAACCCATCAAAATCACCCATGCCAAGATAATCTGGCATTTCCTCGCCTACAAAGGTACCTGGAAAGGCAAGGAAGACTAGGCTTTTGCAATGCATCAGTAGCGTCATTGCCCCTGTGATATTGGTCAATCTATTGTGACCAAGGGACAAGAACGACAATGATTTCAACGACCGAATATCAGGATGTATTTCTCCCTCTAGCTTGTTATAGCTAATCCGAATTGCTTTCAGGGACTTGCATGAGTAAAGGCTTCTCGGAATGATACCGGTGAAGTGATTGCTCACCAGATCTAGTTTAGTCAGCCGCTTAAGTTTGGAGAAGTTAAGCGCTGAAATATCACCTTCAAAATTGTTGTATCCCAGACTTAATTCTATCAGGTTGATGCAATTCATCAAAGACAAGGGCAAAGAACCTTTTAGTTTGTTGAAATGAAGGAGTAAGACTTTCAATTTGGATAGCTCACCAATACTTAGAGGGAGCATGCCACTGAATGCATTAGAATTGAGGTCGAGGATTTTGAGAGTAGCAAGGTTGACAATTCTTTCACTAATCTCTCCATATAGTGAATTTTGAGGTAATGAAATTTCTTCAAGCCTGGTTGCATTATAAATAATATCTGGGAGTACTCCTGAGAGCTTATTATAACCAGCACGAAAAATTCGTAGTTTCGAACATTTTCCTAACCCACCGGAAACACTACCATTGAAATCATTGAAGGAAAAGTCCAATAGTTGTATCAAGGGAATTGAAGGAAGACAAATAGAGGGTGGGATAGAACCTGAGAAGGTGTTGTTACTGACATTAAAACTGGTCAAATTCGAAGTTTGTTGGAAGAATGAAGATGGAATTGAACCATGAAAGTGGTTGCTAGATAAATCTAGTCTCCGGATACTACCGGATGGTAGAGAAAATGGTAGTTCTCCAAATAGAAAGTTATAGCTCAAATCTAGGATTTCAAGGCGACTCAAAGACGAAATGAATCCAATGTTTTTTAGTGAACCATAGAGTGAATTGCGGGAGAGATTGAGGAGCGTGAGATGTGTGAGATTGCCAAGTGAAGATGAGGAGAAAAATCCTTTGAGTTTGAGTCCTTTGGAGGGAAGCGATAACTGTTTAACTCGACCAGCAGAATCACAAGTGATGCCTTCCCATTTGCAGCAATTGTCAGATGACCAATTCAAACGAGAAGATGGCATATTAAAAGAGGACCAAAGAGAGGCTCCGTCTAATTTGTTGCACGCAGGATTTGCAGAAATGATGGTGATTGAGAACAAAAAAATGAAGAGGATGACATTGGGAATCACGGTCGTTCTCATTAGATGGAGCTAATTGGTTTGTGTTAAAGAGAGTAAGGACTAAAGACTAATTTGATTAGTCTGTGTTTATACTTATATAGACTGCAAAGTGACAGACTTAAGTCGGATCAATATAGGTGCTAGTAAAATCGACGTCTTTGACCACTTGCAGAATGTGAATGTCATTCCTTGGCTATTGCCCTTTCTACAAGGATGAATAAAGACGTTGCATGTACACGCAGATATGTACGTCACACATTTTGAAGTTGGTTAATTTCCTCAACTTCTCTTAATATTTCTTCTGTGTGGTTTGAATTATTGTTCATAGAGCTTTGCGGTCTGCGTACGTCTTATAAGATAATAATGTATCTTTGGCGTCTTATTGATCTGAGTCCTTCCCAGGGAATCTTTGAAGGTTCTACACTGCTACCTTTCACGATCACTCTATTTTCGATTATTCCTCACTCTAAGAATTCTTTATACGATCCAAATATGTTTCAATCTTAATTAGTGTAATTTCCATGCATGCACGATATTATTCGATCATGTACGTCAAGCAATGAGATATTGAGAATAGAAGTTTTCGTGTATTTGCTATACTAATCTTTCGGTACGTGGTATGTAGCGCTTGTTGATACACATACATGCAGTCATGCAGAGTTCTATGTTTGGACTTAAAGAGCAACAAATTAAGCAAAGAAATAAAGAAGCTGCACGCATATTGCATAGGAATGAAAGATAATCAAATAACATGAACGAGAAGTACATGTTTGAGAGAATGATCGATATTTCACTACAACACAATGGGCCAATAGCATGTGTTCCCAATAGAGTGTTGTAATCTCAAAAACATGCCACATATCTCAACAAATTAAATGCGGTTTATCCCCTATACAATAGAACAAAAAAAACCACATTTGTTGAGATATGTGACATGTTTTTGGGATTGCAACACCTCTGTTGGCAACACATAATATGTGACCATAGTGTTGCTATTGCCCGATTTTGTTCTAGTGTTTATTATTGTAATTAATCTTATCTCAGTTTGATTGTAAAGCTATTAGGCTAGAAATGAATTGAATGATAATCACACTCATGTTTCTAGAGATTATAATGCACGTCTACTGATGATCAATATTTTGTTTTCCGATCCCTTTGGAATTGAAGCTTAAGTTTTAGCTTGCCATCCCTCCTAAAATTTGTATTTGATTGCACAAATAAAAAAGGATCTCCTTTGACTATATTACACAATGATTGATTGATATGTATCACACAAGTTTACATTTTCATGTTATTCTGGGATATTACGATTTTATCCTTATGTGTGTTTTAGCCTAAGTACGTTTTCTTATTAGACTAGATTATGTCTTAATGTAATATATATGAATCTGTGATTCTTCATGATACTCTGTATGTAATGCCTATATATAGGCCATATTATTAATCAATAAAGAGTTACGTTATGTTCCATCACGTTGTTATTATTCTTGTTTCGTTCATACTCGAACACGTTATCATGCACTTTGTTCTAAAGTGTCTGAGCAATGAGGCCACCAGAAAAATAAAGAACCCTAGCCTATCTTCCTTTTGGCATAGTCGGAAAAGTTGAGAAATCGACAAGTAGTTGTCGGAAAAGAAAAGAAAACAACCCAAATCGCAATTGCTTAGGGCACCCCATCTCCTTATCCGCCTAACTTAGGACCCTGCAATGCCATGCGCTCTCTGTCTAGAACTCGTGCTCCTCCGCCATGGATTAGCGTCGCCCCGTTGAGCGTTTTCCTACCCGTGACCATGACTTTCATCGAGTCCCGGCGTCACCTGGAAGCTTCGGCGCCGATGACGTCCCCCAACGTCTCTCACAGACCCGACTTCGTCAAACCTAGCCATGACCCAACCCCGCGCATCAGCACTCAAATCCCGGATTCGTCCTTCCGACGGCATACCTCGGCCCGACATCCCTCGCATCCTTTGATTGACGTGACAACGTCATGGATCTTGATCCGATCCGCGTTAGACATGCTCGACCTGGATTCCCAGCTCTCGACCCGGTCCACTCGAGTCCGACCCGGCGAGAAGATTTCAGCCAATCCAAATCTTTTGGGCCTCAAGCCTTCTGAGCCCAATGGCGCCTTGGGCTTTAAACTCTATTTTCCCTTTCTTTTCCTATTTGTTTCTTTAATCATTTATTTGTGCGTTTTAGTCTCACTATTTTTCACGTGCTTGTATAGGAAAATGATTGATTCAATCGTCATACCATTGTGATGACATACATGCCAGAGATGAACATTCCTCAAAAGCAATTTATGACTTCCGTACGAATATCGAAAAATATTTCATTAATCAACTTTTTTGCGTGAAGACTAATTTGGAGACTATCTCAATTATATGCGGTGTATTTGGAAGACCAACAAATATGATTTTTCTTAAAGTTGCTGTTTTTAAACAAACAAACAAACAAACACACACACACACACATATAAATTATCAGGCACTATTAGCCTTCTTCATGTCTCTTTTTCGGTTCTTCTTATAGCACCGATGAGACCAACGAGGTATATGATTCCCCTCTTGGTCGACATTTTTAGTGTGACGGTCCTGGAGGAGTCACGTTATTATTTAAAGGCAAGAAATCGATTTCGTGTGGTCATGTGTCTACCGCTATTTTGGGTGCAATCATGAGAATCACCGTTCTAATTCCGGGTAAATACTTGAGTAGTTTCATTCATTCAAAACCAACACAACCCTCGTTTCTTGTGGATGCGTCGCCATCGCAACTATCATTTGTATTTTTGAGTTTCTTTAACTCATGTCTATGGGCAATAATCCCAAGGTCTTTGTACCCATTTATTTGAGTTGAAATTTATACTATGAAGTAGCACTATTTGTTGACAAAAGATCTCAACATTCTATGAGACACACTTAAAGTGATTTAATAAACATCAATGACGTTGTTCTACCAGAGTTGACATTGGTTCAAGCTCCACATCCAAGACACACAAGCCATTTTTGGCTCATGTATTTATATCTATTGAGGGAACATTTGAGATGAAAATGTAACATTCTTCCAATCTCCAGATAATAGATTTTTAAGTCTCAAGCTAAGGCTCCATCGAATCCGATGTGCAAGATTTTGTTGCTATGGATTTTGATTAGTCAATCTCCTTTGACTATGTTTTTTTGCTTAATATTTTTCAAGTATAATGTTGGAATTGTCATGTTCTCAATCAACTTTGGTTATAGTCATTTAATGGAATTGGAAGTTTTATTTTGATGTATTAAAGGTTGTTATTCAATAAAATTTCTCGTATTCCTTGATTACAAAATGATATCCTGAGAATTTTATTTATCTTAAACCTAGCATGAACGGTCAACGTTTGCAACTCACGTGGTTTTTAAATTGGATGTTTTTGGGTTACATGGGATCCCAATAGCACTACATTGTGAATTTGACATTTAACAATTGGAAAACAAACATCGGAACGTCAAATTTTGATGTCATTTTTATCCATCCCTTGTTCGACAAGTTTTTCCGGCAAGTCTGGATTGGATCAGGCCATCTTCCGGTGACTCTGGCTAGTTTCCGGCCGATTTTCGGCCTCCTGCAACCGCTCTAGTGCCCCTGCTGGCACTCCCGCCGGATCTACAGTCTGGCCTCCATAACGGCCAGATTTCGACCGCCGCTAGCTGACATTCCAGTGATTTTGTGTCGTTTTCTTGTTGTTTTTCTGATATATTTCCAACATTCTTTGCTGAACTGTTTTCCCGACAAAGTTTCACCTAGTTTCGAGCTATTTTGACATTGTTTTCTGACTTTATTATTAGTGATTGTCCGCACCATTTGGATGGTTTCTTTCTAATATTCGTCATCAACTCTTTACACTAGTACAATAACTCACTCACACAACACACATCAGACAATAGAATGAAGGTGTCCGCTTGTTTCATGACTAGATTCTCTTTATGCAACTAATTTTTTTTACTATGTCTTGTGTTATCAATGACTTTTCATTTTCAAATTTCATCACACAATACATTTGAAATTAGCGAGTTGTATAGAAATCCTCCATCAAACTTGCGCAAAATGCAAACAATAAATTCAAATTACTAGTTACATGACTGGTACTTTTACAACACACAATATATGTTTTCTTGTTTGAGAGAAACTCATTTTGGGTATTATTTGGCTGACCATGTTACAATATGTGCTTGGACATGCCAATTGAATTTGCTAAAAACTTTGTACAACAGAAAATAAATTTTTTGTTGTAGGAATTAGATGCCAAAATTCTTTATACAACTAATACAACTTTTGTGTTGTGTACTTATATTTCAAAACTTTCAATATGTTCTAAGGGATGTCATGTGCATTTAAATGTACAATAGAAAATGAATCTTGTCTTGTAAGAATTAGAAGTCAATTAAGATCTATACAACTACTATATTTTGCCTGTTGTGAGATTATAGTTCAATATAAGCTGGGGAACGTCACTTGCAATGAGTGAAGCACTATTACAACAGAACATAGTTTTTTAGTTGTAGGATTTTAGTTTTGTACTTAGAGTTTAGGGTTTAGGGTTTAGTGTTTAGAATAAAGGGTTATGGTTTAGGGTTTCAAATGAGAAATAATTTTGTATTTTGTTAAAAAATAAAATTATGATATTATGAAAAGTAATTTTAAAATATAAATAATTTAAAATTAATTGAATAAGTGGTCAGCATTGTGCCACATAAGCTATGTTTGACTATTAGATAATATTCAAATAACGGAAATATTTCAAAAATCATAGAAAATAGCCTAGGTTTCTGAAAAATTCGTCAAAAAACATTACGCTCGCATGGTAGTACGCTCTACGCACCCATGTAAAAATTTCTAGAGATTTATTTTCGTGTAACGCGGCTACCCTTAGGGGGTTATAAGGATATATATAATAAGTAGTTTATATATATGGGTTGACTGCATCGATCGAGATCTAATTGTTGTTGAAAATAAATGAATTTTGTACCGTAACTATATTTAACTATGTATGACACACGCTCATATATAACGTATTAAGAATATTATACCACATTAGTATATATGTTGTGATGTAAATGTCAAAACTTCACAAAACAAAAAAAATCTCTCTATCTACATGGGAACTCAATAGTAGAATGTGATCACTACAATGAAATACACATGTGGTATAAGATTTAAAAATTTACGGCAACGTTCGGGTCTCAATCGTAAATCGTGACAAATAATATTATGGTTGACCTTATGAACGCACCACGTGATATGTATTGGATTCGGTTAATCAGGTTATATTTCATTCTATTGTTGACATGTGTGTTTTTTAATAGAATATTTTACTAGATTGTGATTGAATTATAGTTAGATGCAAATATCTCATTTGTCAAGCACAACTAGTGTTATATCTTTTGTTTTTTGTATAACCGTTAATCATTTATGCTAAAGTAACCACAAGACTAATGATGAAATTTTGCCAAAAGACATACTTTTTTGACATGTTTCAATTTGAGGCTCATATAGTACGATCAAATATTTCAATGTTAGTGTTTTTCATATCGTTGCTCTTGAAAATTTACAACCGAACTTAATAAGTAATAAAAATAATAATAGTTCCACAACAAACAGTGTTTGTTTTGTTTTGTAAGAGGATGTTAGAAGCATTTTCACTCAAATGCTAGGAAAGCGTGAATATTGCCGCTTGTGTTGTGTGATGATGTATGCAACTATGCATTTCTACCCATCATGACAATTGCCCAATCTCCTCCCCCACCCCCCCCCCCCAAATATTACATTAGCTTCCCTCCTTCCGATTGACTTATTGAAAATTTCCATCTAAAGTACAATCATACATTGATGAAACAATTTTTTGTATAATATACTTGTAATAGCTAGGAAACTTAAATTAAGACATTTACTCCTTCACTAAAACACTGGGAGAAAAACCCTAAATTCATTTTATTCTCATTCCCTCTCAGCCGCATCCTAAGTAGGACGGACATAGACACGATTCAATACGTAGACACAGCATATCGAAATTTTTTTGGACACGGACACGTGGTGGACACGTTAATTAAATATTATTTTTAATATATATATATATATATATTTATTAAAAAAACTAATTTATAAATTTGAAGTATTTAGATGTTTATATATGTCAAAGTGTGCATTAAAATGATAAAAACATAACTTGTTGGAATGGCTAAGGACTTGATAAGTACCTTAGATAACCAATGTTCGAATCTCAGCACAAACATTCTTATTTTTATCTTGAGTTTATCCCCTTATATATATATATATATATTAAAGTGTGTATAAATATAACAAAAACTGAATCTATTGGAATGGTTGATGAGTTTTTGGGCTTGGATGACCAAGGTTTGAATCTCACCATAAGCACTTTTACTTTTATCATGAGTTTGTGTGTGTCCACGTGTCCGATGCAGATACTCGCGTGTCCGGGCCGTATCCATTTCCGATACTCGTGTCCGGGTACATTCGTACACGCGATACGGTAGCTGAGGGACGTGTCAGTGCTACTTAGGCCGCACCTCTCTCTCTCTCTCTCTCTCTCTCTCCACCACCACCACCACCACCACCACCACCACCACCACCACCACCACCACCACCACCACCACCACCACCACCACCACCACCATTAGATTCTCCATCCAAAACCAAACGTATGTCACCCATGAGGCATCCACCATCATATCACATCTCTGCCTTCACATGTCAATCCACCATCGAGAGTTCTTATCTTTCCGGCCATAATCTCACCATAATCTCTCTCTCTCTCTCTCTCTCTCTCTCTCTCTCTCGATTGAAATCCCCCCCCCCCCCCCCCCGACATTTTTCACTCTTCTTATCAATCTTGACCTACAAATCTCTCCAACCCCGAAATTCTCCTCCACTGCAACGTCGACGAGCTCATTCTCTCTTGTAACTTTGCCAACACCTAACGACATCCTCGATCTCCTCACTGTCGTACACATAGATGATTCCTTCCATTTTGAAGCCCCTGCCATTGTAAGACCACCACCACCATTCAAGTACCAGTTGACGCCGGTGAACATACATCCACACGAGATTGTGGCCAGAGCTGCACTCACTCGCCAATGGTGGCGTACTCGTCGCCAACATCAACAACAAGCTCGACCGTCAAACCTGCCCCAACAACGACTCCGTCATCAAATCGTTGAGAGTAAGTCGATTCCTCCTCTTTCTTTTCTCTCTAGCTTTTTAATTGCATACTTTCGCCATCGTCGGAAACTGTAAACGATTTTTTCTTTCGGTGTCCTTGGTTATGACATGAAACTATTATGATATTACTTGTATTGTATGAAATCAATTGGCTTGATTGAAGAGATGTGAAATATAAAGGTGTATGATTGAGCATGTATGGATATAAAGCCTGGTGAATTGAAGAAACAATGGCTCTCACTGATGCATTGAAGACACTCACCAATGCTTTCTCAGATTCCACATTTCATATTATTTTCATTCTTTGTCTACCTGTTCTTTGATTACATTCCTTATCTACCTACCTACTGCCCACTTTGATCAATTTCTTTCTTGGGGTAGTGAATATATTTATGAAATATTTGCTTATCTGATTTGGATTTTGGTCATGACATAGTTGAGTTAGATGATGGTGATGATTTGATGCAGGGCTTGTAGTTGGTGAGAAGTTATTGATATAAGTACTGCGAAACTCGCATCCTGAGGAAAGGAAATGTTAGAGGAAAGGAACTCCCCGTAATTTTTCAAAGAGGACGAACGCAAAATGATGACTGTCATGCTTCTCAAGCATGAATTCATGCACTTTAAGGTGTCTTTTATCATTCCATGTTTCCATTTATCCTACTCTTCAGGACGCATTTTTACTTCGATTTTCGAATGTTTGCTCGTATTGATGTTCAACTAATCACACCCTTATAATCTGAGATGTGACATTGTCAAATGAAATGACCATTTGTCTTCAAATTACTATGTCGAGTTTGATAAACAAGGTGTTGATTAGTTCCTTTACATGTGATTTTTGTTTGAATGTTGTGGTATTATGGACAATGCATCCATGGGAAAGAGATGCTCGCTTGGTGAAGGAGGCCTTGAACAAAGGCCTTGAGGTCCATGGTGTCAATGTAGAGATTGCATGAGATAGATCTTCAGAAGAGCTATTAGGAGCTAGAAAGGCATACCATTCCCTATTTGCTTTAAAATTATAAATTTTTGATTTTTGGTGCCTTTCTACTCTCTAGGATTTGAGATATATGGTTATTTGTTAGGTGGAAGTGATTTATGGTTCTTCAGTTTAAAATCCCTTGATATTGCATGACCCAATTAATTACATACAATTGATCATAGTAGTTGATGCTTGCTTTTTTCAGGTTTGATCTTTTGTAATATCCCGAATTTTTCGAGTTTCATTCCTCGTATTGTCTCATAGATTATTACGCTTATTAGTTCGAGTAAATTCACATTCTACACATTCTCGTCGATGTCTTTACGAAATGAAAGTCATTTTCGGAAATTTAAGGTTGAAAAACGTTACGTTTTTAGTAGCTCAAGAGTTGACTTTTAATCCGTCACTCATCGCTGAAAACTTCATTCACAAAAGTTGTAGAGCTCGTCGATACGATTTTGTAGACATGTGGCATGCCTTAATTGGACATCGTGTTTGAAGGTTGTTAGCAACAGAAGTTTGGTTTCTAATTTTAGAAGGTTATAAAATGACATTTTTGGAAACTTAAAATCAAAAAAACCAAAAAAGCAAACCGAGCTGGCTCGACCCTGACCCGATTCCATCTCAGCCGATTCTTTATCTCCGGCAATCTCCTTCTTCCGGCTGTTATGCTCGACACCACCGGTGTCATTGGAACCGCACGACCGGACCACATCGACCATTGGTAGTGGCGACCCACCCCACACCGAGTCTCAGCCGCAACCGAAAGCGCACAACAACGACACCGTCAAGCTTGACGTCGCCGTTGAGGTTAGGGCACGAGGCGACCGTCATAGGTCCTCCCTCCTCCTTCTTGGCGCGAATCCACCGGCGGTGAAGCTAGAATCGAGTTGGTTCACCTCCGATCTTCATCCTCCGATCTGGTTTCTTGCGGCATCGTTTATGGCGGTCTCCGACTGAATTGGAGCTAACTGCATGTATGGTTACGATCTACTACTTGTGATCTATGTTTTGATGTTGAAAATTTTGTGATTCGATGAAGTTTTGGGTTAAGGTGTTTGTGGGTGCGTGTCGCCGCATAGGGCGGTGCGTGAGAGGAAGTGGGGCGGCGAAGAGAAGGTATTAGGTCGTAGGTTGATGCAGGTGGAAAGATGGGTAAATTTGAGGACTGCGAGTGAGGTCATGCGCGGCTGCCTTGGGCGGCACGTGAGCTCCACGCGCGGCTATCGATGAGGCGACGCGTGAACAGTTTTTTGTAAACAGTGTTTCATGAACAGTTTTTCGTGAAACATTATTTTTAACTATAATTAATATTCATTTGTTGTTTTGCGGGTCGTTTTCTAAGCACGTTCTTATTCCATTAGGTGACCAATGAAACAAGTGAGGGAATCTCTATTGGTGTCGTAAAAGTTGCACCGAGGAAATAAGGTGAGTAAATTTCATTATGATAAGTCTACTCTTGGCGGTGGCTTGTATTTATGATTTTGTTTAAACGAGGGAAATTGGGAGAAAATTCTGGAAGAATGAGTAAGAAGAGCTGAAGAGGTAAATTGAACAAGAATTTTTTTTCCAAGGTTAGGTTTAGGGAAGAGAATGGCAAAATTCATATTAATTGGAGTTATTTCATAAAATCAGTCTTTTTTAAAGATATAATCAAATATATAATTATTACGTATTAAATATATAATACTAGAATTTATGCCCCTTAGTTTTGGGCCTAGTGCGCCGGCCTGCACAAAAATGTACAATGTTGTAGTAAACTTCATAAATATGGGGTGGATTTTTGTTAGTATAGACTAGAAAGGGTACTTTCCAAATGTTTGAGAGTAGAAAATTAGTCTTCTTTTTTCTCAAAAATAAATAAATAAACACTAATTTGCGTAGAATGAGGTAAAAACGGACAAATGTCCTTAGTTTTGTGTTACAATCAAATTAGTTGGAAAATTAAAAGTGGCAAATGATGACATATTTTTATCTATGGGAGACTCTTGTTACCGTTTTAAAAAGGGTTTGGAGATGATCAACATATGGACCATATAGCCTGGCCAACTAAACAATTTAATTGTATGAATAAAGGAACATAACAGATGATACAAAAGATTCTTTAAGCTACAAAAAGCACAAGTTAGGAAGAATAATATATTATCATTACATTTGGAACATATTTGACGTCGATATAATATAGTGAGTTGTGTATTTATACAAAAATGATAAACACAATATATATATATGGTTTGCTATATACTATAACGTTACAGTTTTTATTTCATTTATGAGATTTTATTGGTTTCGATTAATTGTGGCGGATGAGACCGGAAGGAGAGATAATGTACCTTCCGGTATAATGGATTATTGGCGTAACTTGTTATATATTATTGTGCAAGAGTTGTTTGGTTGTAGTACATAAACATGTGTGGATTGTTATATTATACGTGGTTTTAACATTGAGTTTTGTTAAAATGTTTTCTGGTATTCGAACGGTGATGACATTAAATCGGGAACCAAGCCTTGGCCGGGTGTTGGTTATGATCAGTTAGAGCTCTAGTCTGTCTTTTGTTGTACTGCATGAGGGGTAACCAGGTGAGTTGCCCGAGTCTCATGAGTACACATGTTTTTAAAAATGTTAGTTGTACATTCGAGTAACCAGGGGGAAGCCCGAGTCTCATGAGTATACATGTTTTTAAAAATGTTAGTTGTACATTCGAGTAACCAGGTGGGCTGCCCGAGTCTCATGAGTATACATGTTTAAAAAATGTTAATTGTACATTTCCTTTGTATGTGATGTATGTAAGTATGTTTAAATGTTGGTTTACTCATATGAGCTGAAAAGCTTATCGGGTTTGTGTTTACAATCCTGGTGCACCAAATCGATGGTGTAAGCGATAGTTCTGCAGGTGGGGATTGCTCGGAGATATACTGAGGTCCCGCTCTTCCGTTTTGGTGAGGATCGAGTGAATATTACATTTCCAATTGTTTTAATACTTGAGTGTATAAACTAGTGATGTATTATTCAAGTCGACTGAGTCATACTTTGAACTCAGTTTCGATACACTGTGATGTAAGATGATTTGAATATATTTAGGATTATTTTAAAGTTTTCATGACTCGAATTTGAATTTTTATCATTTGAAATTTCGGAGTTGTGATACCTTTGATACTTGATGCGGATGCAGATTCTTATTAAGGTGAAATATATATATATATATATATATATATATATATATATGATTCAAAACACTGAATTTCTGTGATTTCTTTTATCTTTAAATGCATATGCTCTTGTGAACTATGGTCATTGCATTTAGGCCCAACCAAAAAAGTTAATGTTCAATATGCCATTTAGTTACTTTGCTAAGTATGTTGTACTTTTTCATGACTGTTTCTGCTGTCAACTTGTTGTAGATGAACCATCAAGCTAGAATAGATGAAAACCTTTCTAAGGTGTCCTTGCACTAAGAATGTCTGCAACATTATTATTCGACACCATTATGTACATATAATTGTAGTATATGCTTGCTATAGCTTAGTAACATGATAGAGATCTTCAAATAGTTCTATAGAATGATATTTTTCTTATTAGTGCTCCTACTTCATTGTAATGGCCATTCCTTTTAAAATATTTATTTGGGATCATAATGTTTTGTTGGACACATTGCTGATTTTGGTTATTACATGGAAATAGATCCTAAAGGAACATACCAAATGGTGATGGAGCAAAGGAGGAAGACTTGGATGATTATGAAACGATGTTGATCATTATACATGTACATTACCTAGGATTTAAGTTTGTACACCTATGTAGTTGGATATTTGAATGGTATGAGATCTTTTGACAACACAGCTTTTGGAATTTGTTTTCATGTTTAATTCTCCATATAGCAGCTTGCCCGACAATGTTTATACAAGTTCATATTCTGCTAGGTTGTGTAATAAAAAGCCACATAACTAAATGAAGTTGGTTAAAAAAGCATCTCATACAACAAAGGCAAAACTAGTTTTGATGTAGGAGTGCAGCCCTCCCACAACTAATTAACAATGTGATAAGATGAGTTAGTTGTTTGACTCCACCCTCATACAACCAATTTAGAAAATAAGTTTTGTTGTACAACTGAAACCTTCCACAACTAAATGAATCAAAGAACTAGTTGTACAAATAGAAGAATCTCAAGTAAATTAGAAATAATATTTGTTGTATGCTTTCATTACAGACAACTAATTGTAAAAATCACCTAAACTAATTAGTTGTCTGATAAGGAACACACAACAAATATTGTGATATGCATTTGTTGTCTGAAAGCCACATGCCGAGGAAATCTGCCGAGCATGTTGTCGAGCAGTTGCCGAGCATTCTGCCGAGAGTCACACAACTAAATTTAACATGTTGTATGAATATTTCAATCAGACAACATCGCCATACACAACAGTTATGTCATACTTCACACAACCGTGATTTACCGTTGTGTAGTGAAGTTATTGTAGTAGTGTTAGTTGAAGAATGTATTACTATTACCATGTGATACATTCGATGAGATTGCACTTTGTTCTGATCATCTTTCTTACAATATTTTACGGTGTATTGTCTAGAAACGTTCTCCGTATCGTTGACTCTCTTTTTATTTTGATAATGTACTGTGACGCAATACACCGTACAGAGATTGTGTTTTATATATCTTCGCGGTTGTGCAACGACCCACACTATTCTACGGCGCATGCAGTTGTTTACTGATCTCGTGCAAAGATTGTGTTTTATATATCTTCGCACCTTACTAAGTTTTAAAGGTCATACATGCCAATAATTTTTATCTAAATACTTATGTTAAGAATGAAGAATAATATCTTTATTAGATTTCGTAATCGATAATAGCCTTTTCAAGCTCTGACAATAGCTTTGTTAGTTTTCATAAGTAGTTTTGCTTGCCTACAACATTAGTTTTATATAACCCAAGATTCTTTGAATCATGGGTTTGGTTTTGTTGCTTTATTGGTTTTGACATGATCATTTTTGGTCATTATGAACGTGATATGATGATTAGAGTTCTTTAGAATTCATATAATTGTTATTTTTCATATTCAAGAAACGTTTGGAAGATTTTTCTCCATGTCATTCCATGGAGAGACTGTGGGCCTCCTCACGGCTACGTTATGGTATTTATGCAGGCCATGATGCCGTCCACCCTTTCACAGGGGCTTGTGAGGCTTTCTGTTAAGCTTTCATAGCTATTTCTTCATGCCGATCACTTATTTTACAAAACCTGCTTAATTGATGACTCTTATTATCAACATCTCATGTGAAGGCTCCAATTGAGCATAGTCCATTCTTACAAACGTATTCAAGATGACATTTGTGGACCTATCTAACCGAATTGCAGATCTTTTTCGGTATTTTATGGTATAGGTTGAAGCGTCAACGCGTTGATCATACGACGCTTTGTTATCCATAAAGAATGCTGCATTTACTAAGTTATTAGCTGATATAATCAAACTAATGGCTCACCACCCTTACCATCATCTCAAAAATCTATTCGATTGGATAACGTTGGAGAGTTCACCTCCAAGGCTTTTAAGGATTATTGCATGTCTATTGAGATCATAGTTGAACATCTCATTCCTCATGTTCATTGACAGAATGATCTAGCAGAGGCTTGGGTTTGGTTATGGGTACTAACCTGCCGGTCTTTGCATGAGAATATGCAGTGAAGTTTCATGTAGCGACACTTATTCGTTTCAGACTCACAACTAACTAAGTGTTTAGTGCATACCAAATGATTACTAGATACGATCCCAACGTTCTTTTCACTAACCCCAATTTAGTTAAGTTATTTATGTGCCTTTATTTTAGTATCTCAAATTAGTCTACATGAGACGATTAAGTATTTTGATTAGTTATGAATCACCAACATTTGTCCGCTATTTCCAATCTACAACCGTAGATCTCTATCCTGCGATATTCACAGACGGTCACTTTGATGAGACATACTTCTCGTCGTTAAGGGGAGATATGGAATGCTCACATTCCACTTTCAATACCAGGAATTGACGTGGTGTGGAATTATGTCCCATTAAGATCTTGCACTACCCTAAGTGAGTAAGAAGTGTAACGCATTATCGTCCTCCAGAAAATCAAAAATTCGATGTTCAATGACTTTACTGATATTGCGAATGTGACAAGATTGCATATAAATATTGTGATGTGCCGGTAAGGATGAAACTCCTGAAGTATAAAATAATTTCATATAACAGTGGGAATGAAACCAGCGACGTCACCATCATTCACTGTGGTGTTGTCGGCACTTCATGGTGCAATGTGGAAGTTGCATTTACATGAACTATGGGAAGCAACCACAACAATGGACTAGTAAGGATTATAACTTTGGCCTTGGCTCCTGTCTAGAAGAGGGGAGAGCATTCAATTATGTGGAATCAAAACCATAAAGAAGCGAGTGCGAATGCACACATATTTCATCCATCATCAAGAGATATTCTCTGAATATGTGCATCAATTAAGTTTTCTGTGGGACGCTACAGACTCCTTTTGTTGATGAGAGAGCACAAAAAACAATCTCTCAATTGATCATATAAATGTGTGTGTGTGTTAAATGGATTAATCTCACATGTTTGATGATGTAACCGTTTATGCTCTTATTTCGTTGTAAAGTATAAACGGTGAGCAACTTGGCCGAAGTGGAAAGAATCAATACAGGCTGAACTAGACTTGTTATGTTAGTCTTTGTTCGTAAGTGTAATAGAATGATGAACTCATGTGATATTTGCAAGACTTATGGCGCATAGATTGCCTCATTATCCTAGTATTGACTACGATGAGTTATATTCTCTCGTAATACACATAATTTATTTCTTCTACTTGATCATTAGTAGTGTCCATGAAAACTGATTTGCATCATATGATAGCAGTCATAACATATCTGTAAAGGCATCTTGACACAGATATGAACGTGCCTGAGGGACCTTAATTAAATGCCTCCAAACCACGGAGAGCTTATGTAGTTAGATTGCGACGTTTGGGAGAGCGTAGTACAATCGGTTGCAAGAACTTATATCCATACGTGTTCATATGAAAGTCAATTCAAAATTCTCTATCCCATCTAAGTAAAGATGATGAAGAGATTCAATGAGCTAAACATTCATTTATGTAAGTGTTATTGAGACACTATTACTTTCATTATGATGTGATTACACAATGCGCCTATCCATCGTCATTGGACTTGAATTGTTCCATTGACATGGGTCTAGTTCTACACTTAGTGAACCAACACAAATCATATCCAAACCAACGCCATCAGCAGCTTACTCCCACCAACGTATACCTTGGTGTTGCAGATGACACTGGTAGAATATTGGATGCATGTAGTTTTGTATTTGACCAAAATTAGTCTTTCATTGGTCCATTCCCCCATTTCATTGTGAAAAACACATTGAATGTAACAACTCAAAAACTGTTCAGTTTCGTAGGTCAACTTCAATGAGACCTACATGACAGATTACTAGATCGAAAATGGTGAAATTGGTAATGTTGGAAAGGTCTATGTGTCTACTTTCCATAGACACCAACCATTCAATTATATCTGTCGTACTGAGTGAGTTATGGCCATTTTATCAAAGTAATACAGTTATGTCCGGGAATTTGTAATCAGTCAACTTCGACAGAGAGTTGTGAACAGATCTGGTCGAATTAGGTATAGATTTCATGTCATTGGAAAGCCACGGGTGTCTATTTTCCAGAACAATTTGCGGTTCACTCATTCCTATTGTGACGAAGAAGTTATGGCCGTTTAAGTGAGTGAAGGTCATTCCACTCGAGAATCTGATTTTCGTTGCAAACTCTTGTTTTGAGTTGTTATGCAATCTTGTTTCCTAATATCTAAGTTTGGATATGTATAGCATGTAGATCTAAGGATGTGTGGTGAGATTAATAATTAATCATTAGCCCAAGACTATTTTTGAGAAACATGTAATGAACATTGTATACGTTGTTATTTGTACTCCATAATTATGACACTAATCAAGGGAGTTGTTTCGTATACATTAGGGGGAGTGTACGTTACATGATGCTATCAAATGTAGATGGTGTGTTGTGTTTCTTTCCTCTTTCGACCAAGCTTTTGTTTTTCACCTAAGATGTTTTATTTTGTTTGACAATGTTTTTACTAAAGCAACGTTATGTGCACCATGCAATCTAGGCATGCGACACAAAGCTTAGTGTAGATTATGCCTTAATGTAATAGATATGAATCTCTGATTCTTTAGGATACTTTATATGTTAAATATATATATAGGCCTCATTATCAATTAATAAAGAGTTACATCATGTTCCATCACGTTGTTATTATTCTCGTTTCGTTCCTCCTCAAATACATGTAAGTTTATAACTGAAGTATGTTTTATTGGGTGATAGGTGATAGTTTTGTCAACTGTCCATTGAAATTTGCAATGTGGTATACTGGACTCCGGGTAATTTGTAAATAAAATCATCCAAGAGATAACAAGATTAAGATCCCATAAAAAAAACAAGATTAAGAAATGCATGACTGATTGATCGTATATTATATATAGAGGAGGCCAAACCAGAGCTAGTTCATCCTCTTTATTCATCAAATCAGTATTTTTTGCTGAACTAAAACTGATGAATACAATGCACCCTTTTGATCATTCATTTGGGTTGCCATCAACACAAAGCCATTGCCCCTTGAAGAAGGCGTCGCAGTTGCAATTAGGATTGATGCTAAGGAAGAAGTCTAAACTACTTATCCCGAACTTGTCCATGACACTGTTGCAGGAATCACCAAACTCTGCACCGTAAACAGAATCGCAATCTGCATCGAAACCATTCACTCCAATGTGTTTGCCCTCAGAGATGGAAATCATGGTAGAAACCACCAGAATCAAGTTAATAGCTATTGCCAATTTGTTGCTGGACTTGGCTATGATCTTCCTGTATCTCTATATGTAAAAAAGCAAAGACTGTTTTGCTTCAAAATTAGGGTTGTACTTGTGCTTGTATCTGTGGTTTGTCAGATGAATCAGAGTGTATATATATAGAGCAAGCAACAAGGTAGAGTTTGATTCCTTTGATTCAAGAAGCCGACTAATTATCAATATGTCGATCACTAGTTCACTACATTTGATTCCCATGGACAATTTAATTGCATTGGATTGCTCATCTCTGCAGGCCTCGTACGTCTAAACTTGGTTTATGGATGATGTTATGTTCTAATATATTACCAGCCGGTGGTGTCACTATAATACTACCAAGGGTTAGGCTTTTGTGTTGAACCATTACATGAAAATATTCATGAATGACTTAAGGTCTTAAGCACTGAGTTAACCATGCGAAAAGAAAGAAGAAGATGCATATGATTTTTGTCTTTATGGGTTAATGACCATTTTCTTTTCTTTTTGTTTTTTTAACCTAAATTAGATGGTCACACTGCATGAATGTTTATTTTAGTGAAACTTTGTCAATGGAGGTGTGGTTTGTGACAACCTAAAAAAGTGTCATCTTCAATATGGTGAGGTATACATTAAAAAGCAGCAGATAATAGCATGAAATATATGGCATTTATGTTGTGTGACGAAGGATGCGAGAAGATCATGAATCGAAATGAAGTAAATATGATATTGGTTTCTCTTAGTTTGCATGTGACAACAACCTATAATATGTATACACAATTATATCAGTTATCTTATCCTCTTATATATAACATTTTAAACTCATAAAGCTATTTTGATACAGATATATGTTCAAACCTAAATAGCTAAATCTATATGATGCGATATTGGAAGTAATTAAAAATTTAATTCACATAATATCATCGCATCCAATTGAACTAAATTCTAATGTAGAACTATCTCAATTGAATCTTATGTTAACAACTAGGAAAAATTATACAAACAGTTTGAGGTGGACATAAAAAGCTGAATCTCGATCTCATCCCGAAATTCATAGGGATGAGATGTGATGGGATGAGACGGAAGTCTAAAAGCGTTTGTCCCGTCCCGATCCCGGGACGGGATGTGCGACGAATAATTTTTATCCCGCTTCGTCCCGTCCCGTTTTAAATTTCATATGAATTTTAACTATCAAATATTTCATCATCATCATACATTTATAATTTATGAGAACATCATAGATGCATTTAATAAGGAAATGACTAACTTTCAAATAATGAATTTTGGACCTTGGTTCATTTCTTAAAGATAAACAAGTCCCGGTTAATTTTCTCATTAATATTGGTTCGAGTTATGTGATTTTGGAATTCATTGAAACTCTTCATCATCTTTACTTAGACGGAATAAAGAGTCCAAAATTGGTTTTCATATGAACACATATGGGTATGAGTTCTTACAACTGATTATATTACGTTCTCTCGAATGTCGCAATCTGACTACTTATGCTCTCCGTTGTCTGGAGGCATTTAATTAAAAAATTAAGTACCTTCAGGAACTTTCATATTTGTGTCAAGATCCCTTTATATATATTTTATGACCACTATCATATGTTGCAAATAAGTTTTCATGGACACTACTACTGATCAAGTAGCAGAAAACAATTATGTCTAACACGAGAGAATATAACTCATCGTAGTCAATACTAGGATAATGAGACAATCTTTGCCCCATAAGTCCTGCAAATATCGCATGACTTCATCATTATACTTACGAACAAAGACTAACTTAATAAGTCTAGTTCTGCATGTATTGATTCTTTCCATTTCGGTTAAATTGCTCATCGTTGATTCTTTACAACGGAATAAGAGCATAAGCGAATACATCATCAATTATGGAAGATCAATCTATTAAACACACGCGCGCGCTTATACGATCAATTAAGAGATTTCTTTTTTTCTTCAACATCAACAAAAAAAGTTTGTGGCGTCCCACAGAAACTTAGTTGATACACATGTTCACAGAATATCTCTTGATGATGGGAGAAATACTTGTGCCTACGCACCTCATTTCTTTATGATTTTTTATTCCAGAGAATAATTGTCTCCTCCTCATCTAGGTAGGAGCCAAGATCGAAGCTATGAGCCTTACAAGTCCATCTTTGCGTTTGTCGCCCTTGTTTTGTGGTTCAATACCATGGGCGCCGACAACACCATAGCGTACGATGGTGTCATCGCCAGCTTTCTTTCCACTGTCAGGGATGGTGCCAATGGTGCTAGGACCAGGTCATATGAAATTCTCCCATATTCTGAGAGTTTCGATCTTACCGGCACATCATAACATTTATATGCGATCACGTCACTTTCGCAATATCGGTAAAGTCATTGAGCATTAAATATTTGACTTTCTGGAGGACGATAATGTGTTGCACTTCTTACCAACTTAGAGTAGTGCAAGATATTAATGAGATAACCTTTTTCTAAAGACTAAAAAGGCTATCATCAGTCAGTTCGGCCCCTTTCCTATTAAGCTTTCCCGCCTTAAGAGAATAGGTCTCGTTCGCCCCGCCTTTATTCATATATACCAGCTGCCAGGCACGGCCCAATAGGAACGATTTCAGCGCCTTCCTCTAGATAAGAAGTGGAACGCGCCATCACCTACAACCCTTTCCTCTGCCGGGGACTTCCACGAAATGAAAACGGGCGGCATCGTCGTATGCTCGACATTTGTTGCCCTGGTTTATCCCCCGGAGTACTCCTATGGCCGATCTGTCACCCAATTATGAAACCAAAGATACTGATATATTGGCAGCATTTCGAGTAACTCCTCAACCTGGAGTTCCGCCTGAGGAAGCGGGGGCAGCGGTAGCTGCATAATCTTCTACTGGTAGCTTACTGGCAAAGCTTCAGTTGGGTTGTTCACTTCATTGATTTGACTTCATTCACTTTACTTAAGATTAAAGATAGAGGCCGTGCGGGCAGTGAAGGCTCGTTTAGTAGACAGCAAAGCAAGCTACGGCTTTGACGAGCAGCAAGCACCTACGAGACGGATTGCGTATTCTACAGGTTCTAGACCGGGACCTATAAGAGCGGAGGCTTTTTCGAAAAGGCTTAAGAATCAGCAGCAGGATTTTCATACTAGGGGAACACCCTATTATAGAAGGGTTGTTAGTAATCGTAATACTAAGGATCCGTATAGAGATTTTTTTAATGCTATTCGAGGATGGGTAAAGTTCAGTCTTTGGTTGTTTTCCAAATCCCTTCGCCACTACCGTAGCTAGCGGAAATAGCTTAATGGGCCAAGGCTGAGGTCTGTCTGTACAAACGATCTAGGCCTGTATTCTCTCGGTTGATTTCCCTTCCTTTAGCTACTCAGATGTTTCAGTTCGCTAAGGATCATTTCATGTTGGTAAACCAACCTTACCCGTCTTCTCCATGCATAATCGAGGAGGGGCAATTGATGAGTGGTACTGATCCTTTGTTTGACACCTATTACAATGGTGGCCAGTCTGGTGGATGGATATCAGTTGTTGGGCACATAGAGACTTGGGCGTGAATGAGACTTCCAGATTCCAGATAACCATCATCTATCTATCCATTCCTCGAAAGCCTCAACCAAGGACATGCCTACCTCTCTTTCTTCAGTATTGACTACCCTCTGAATAATTCTACATTGAAGTCGCGGTAATTAAAACCTCACATAGTGCCACACCACGTCAATTCCTGGCGTTAAAACCAGAATTGGGCATTCCATATCTCCCCCTAACGATGAGAAGTGTGTCTCATCAAAGTAACTGTATGCTAATATCGCAGGATAGATATCCACGGTTGTAGATTGGAAATAACGGACAAGTGTTGGTGATTCATAAATCATAACCAACCAAAAATACTTAAGCGTTTAAAGTAGACCTATTGAGATTACTACAATAGAGGCACATAAACAACTTAACCAAATAAACGTTAGTGAAAAGAATGTTGGGATCATATACAGTAACCATCTGGTACACACTAAACGCTTGGTGAGTTGTGGGCCTGAAACGAATAAGTTTCGCTGCATGCAACATCATTACATATCCCCAAGCAAAGACCGGTAAGTTAGTACATATAACCAAGTCCGAGCTCTGCTGGATCATACTGTGAATGAACATGATGAATTAGATGTTCAATGACGATCCAGTAGACATGTAAAACAAAATCATCAAAAGTCTTGGAGGTGAACTCTCCAACGGTATCCAATCGAAAAGAGTTGAAAGGATGGAAAGGTGGTGTACCCTTAGTTTGATGAACTTAGCTAACAAATGCAGCGTTCCTTATGAAAAGTAAAGTGACGTGTGACCAACGCGTCGTTGCATCAACCAATACTATAAAATACTTAGAAGGTCCACATTATTGGTTGAATAAGTCCACAAATGACATCTTAATCGTTAATGAGATTGTTCCGAAACTTAGTTGAAAGATTGTTGAAACATAATTAGATTGTCAAACCAGCACATGAAATGAGGACTATTTGATCTGGAAAGAGAGAAGAAGAAGAGAAAAAAATGCTTAAAGTAAAAAACAAAAAAAATAATTAAATGTACAAAAATGCCCTTGAAATATTTTGACGGCGAACAACCACCGTTATAGAGCTAACGGAACTAGCCACTGATGTTGGGTTGTGTTTGAAATGTCGGACACCGTTCTGATATTTTTAGAACGTGAGACACTAAAGTACATATTTAGTGAAACGTCATATACTGTTTGCATAATTTTTCCTAACAACTAACCTAAGATCTTTAGATAAAAACAAATATCATCTTGTTGTAGACCTCTGAATTAAGTTACAATTGAAAAGTTACAATGATTACATATGTTTGTAACTTTGTATTAGTTTGATTTGGTTATAAATATTCGAGTTTGCGATTCTAATCTCTTCTATGTTCAAAACTTTGGATATCAAATTGAATTATCAAATTTTTTGAGAATTTTGTTAAAGTTTGGACTTTTGTAAGTTACAAGTGGATGGGTTTTGCAGCTGGTTTGCACCAAAATACGATCCGACCCGAAACAGAGAAGACAAAAGGAGTTAATTTCCAGTGCTCGAGCAGCTGCGCACTGCCTGCTGGTTCCGCGCTGTCTTTGCCCCAGAAGGCCAGAACAATCTCAAACGGTCAAACCAAACCAAATTAAACAACATAACTCCGAACAATCTCCCACCAATATTCTCACTCATTTATTCCTCTCCTGCTCTAATACCCCTTCTCAATAATCCCAAAAAATGCAACCACTTACCCTCTCCCTACTAATCTTCCTGTTGGCCACAATGGTCTACGGCTCCGTAGCCGTGGGCGTGAACTGGGGTACAACGGCCTCGCACCCATTGCCGCCGGCCAAGGTCGTCAGGCTCTTGAAATCCAACAACATTACCAGAGTGAAGCTCTTCGACGCAGACCCACTTGTGCTCGAAGCGCTTTCTGGGTCCAATCTGGGCGTCACTGTTGGGATTCCTAATGGGTTGCTTAGGAGCTTGAACTCGTCCAGAAAGGCTGCGCAGAGTTGGGTCCATGACAATGTCACTCGCTATGTTTCTGGTGGTGGGAGCCGCGTTAACATCGAGTATGATCGCTTTTTCCTTACGGGGTTTGTGTTTAGATTTGGATAATGTGCATTTAGATTTTGTGGAGTGTGATCGACTATTACAAGTAGTCAGTGATTCTGATTCAGTGCGTTTGTGCATGTGTTACTGTGATTTTTTTTTTTTGAGAAACTGTTACTGTGATTGTTGGAGTAGTACTGAGGGTCATTATTTTCTTGTTGCTTTCAATTGCTATGATTGAAGTGAGATGGTAGATTTGTGCAGAAGTTATTAGGTTACATAAGACGGAGAATTTAGTTTGTTTTTCAAAGTTGCGAGCTTTAAATGCAAAATACGCAGCTAACTAGCGATGATGATGCTTAGAACTATGGTAGTTTTCTTGGTTTCATGAATTGTCTTTGATATCATATGATCTGCATAGAGCATTTAGAGGTGATTATTTGAGTGTTTTTATGCAAGAAGCGTGAAAATGCTACGTGCTGGTATTCATGTTTCAATGCTAGCAGTAGCTGGTGGCTTGAGGATTGAACTTTTAGTTTCACAGTTGCTTGATTTCTAGGAATGTGAACGCATATATGCTTCTTTTTTAAGAAAAGAAGACGCTTTCTAAGAAATGAGAAACAAAGTACTATTTTTTGTGTCATAAATTATAAAGTGGAGCATGTTGCCTCCTTCACCGCATCATTGTCTTAGCGCAAGGTTGTTGCTGACAGGAAAAATATTAAATAGAAACTGCATTCACTGGACTAGGACTGGTCTATTTTCCTGAGAAAGGCATTAGGACTGGTCTATCATTTAGAGTGTCACAATATGGTAGATCCCGAGTATGAGTCCTTTTTAGGCTAGTCAGCAACACAAGAAGAATTAGAAAATGAATGTTTGTAGCAGGAGTTTCATTGTTCATTGGACTCATTAAATGACTGTATACTAGTATTTTGTTAATTTAATCCAAATGCAAGGCACGTTGCTCTTTCATTAGATTGCTGTTTCCTATATTGGTAGCTAACTCGAAGAAATCCAGGTACATTGCTGTGGGAGATGAGCCATTTCTCCAGAGTTATGGTGATCAATTTCATCCTTTTGTGCTTGGAGCAGCAATCAATATCCAAACAGCTTTGACCCGAGCAAACTTGGATGACAGTGTGAAAGTAGTGGTTCCCTGCAGTTTTGACTCCTTCCTATCAGAGAATGGCCTACCATCGAAAGGACATTTCCGAGCTGATGTCAATAAGACTATGATTCAACTGCTCACTTTTCTCAGCAAGCACAACTCACCATTTTTCGCAAGCATTTCCCCGTACTTAGCTCTCCAACAGAACAATAACATTTCCCTTGACTTTACTCTCTTCAGAGTATACACCAAAGCTCATAACGACAGTCGCAGAATGTACAAAAACAGCTTTGACTTGAACTATGACATATTGGTTAATGCATTGTCAACAGTAGGGTTTCCTAAGATTGGAATTGTTGTGTCACAGATTGGTTGGCCTACAGATGCAGGAGTAAATGCCACCTCGTACGCTGCAGAGACCTTCATGAAAGGCCTGATGAACCGCCTTCGTAGCAAACTGGGGACCCCACTTAGACCTCGAAATCCTCCAATTGAAACATACATTTTTAGCCTCTTGGATGAAGATCAAAGAAGCACAACCATTGGAAATTTTGAGAGACATTGGGGCGTTTTCACTTTTGATGGTCAAGCCAAGTACCGTTTTGATTTTACACGAGGTTCAAACAGCCTCGTGAACGCAGAGGATGTTGAGTACCTTCCTTCGAGGTGGTGTGTGGTGAACAATAATGAGGACTTATCAAACGCCAGTGCTAATGCATTACAGGCATGTTCCCTTGCTGATTGCACCTCACTGTCTCCTGGTGGATCTTGTTTCAATATCAGTTGGCCTGGGAATATCTCGTATGCCTTTAATAGTTACTATCAACACCATAATCAGAGTGCAGCCAGCTGCGACTTTGGTGGCCTTGGTTTGATCACAACTGTTAATCCATCAGTGGATGACTGCAGGTTTTTGGTTCAGCTGAACACATCGCTTTCAGTTACTCTCCATCCGGCCTCTGTTTCCGGGTGGACTACCCTGCTACTGGCAGCCATTTTGTTACTTTTACCACGATTTACCTAGATATACATTCGGAGGAATTTTTTTTGTAGAAAATAGGTATCCAAAGAAATTTGTCTGCAGGTCCCCATGTTGTCTGTGAGTGCTGTTAATGCAACTCCTTGAGAGGTTGAACTTTTTGTTTAAGTTCTTGTTTTATGAAATTTGATGTACAGAAGTAGGGTGTGGTGAATTGAGAAATGATTTGTAGGGTCTTCCACTCAACATATAGTCTCAAGACTCCTGAAAAGATTTTTGGCATTGAACAAAAAAAGATACTGTGCTTTCTTCATTTGGAACTTAAAGCAATTGTGTGTGCCAAATAGGCATAGGATCTTTCAAAGTTTCAATTTAGAGCATGTGTATAGTAAATTGGTGCATATATAAGTTTTTTTTTTAAATGAAAAGTGCATACATAAGTTTTGTGTTTTCTTTCTGAACTGAAATACAATTGAAATTCAAGTATACTTAAGAGTCTTATGATTTTCGTAAACTATACGAATCAAATTCTTATAATTCGTAACCTTTGATTTGTACATTCTCCATTGTAAATTAGAAAAAAAAAATTAGATGAATACAGGAAGTTTATTCAAACGGGTCGGGGGCCCAGAGTAGGAAGCCCATTAAAGAAAGAACACGTGTAAATGTAGTGAAAGTACAAGAATCTCACGACGACTAAAGAGTATATAAATCTCCAAGTTCCTCCGAGGATACATCTCATTCTGAGCAGTTGTTGCCCTAATCGTTCTGTATCTCTCCTTCTCTGAAAACCTAGATCATGGCTGGCATGTATGGTCAGGACGGCGGCAGTGGCGCCGCTCCGCCATATGGATCTAGCGGCGGCGGAGGATACGGAGGCGGAGGAAGTGGTGGTGGTGGAGGAGGTGGAAGCTACGGAGGTAGCGGAGGTTATGGAGGTAAAGGAGGTGACGGCGGTGGTTACGGTGGCGGAGGCCGTGGTGGTCGAGGTGGAGGTGGTTATGGTGGAAGTGGTGGTGGTGGCTATGGTGGCGGGGGCGGCGGCGGTGGTCGAGGTATGTATGAGCAATTTTTTTTTTTTGATTCGATAAGGGTTTCTGTAGTTTTAAACTCAATTAGTTTTGGTTAATTTGAGCTGGTTGTATTTGTTTTAGGTGGAGGATATCAAGTCGGCAGCGGCGGCCGAGGAGGTGGTGGTGGCGGCGGCCGAGGTGGCCGTGGCGGAAGCGGAAGGGATGGTGATTGGCCCTGCCCTAATCCAGGGTAAGTCCTTTTCTTTATGTGTCTTTTTATGGTCTTCTGATATATATTATCTCGATTTTGATATCGTCTTGCATAATTAGAGTAGTTCTAATGTAGATAGATTTTGATTTTGATTGATATTTACTCGGGCATTTGATTTATGATATTGAAACTGGAAATACTTGTATATAGCTGTGGGAATGTGAACTTTGCAAGAAGAACTGAGTGTAACAAGTGTGGTACTCCCTCTCCTGGCGGTGGCGGTGGCGGTGGAGGTGGTTACAATAGAGGTGGAAGTGGTGGGGGCTTTGGTGATAGCCGTGGAGGCAGAGGTGGTAATTATGATGGGGGTCGTAGTGGCAACTATGAAGGAGGTAAAGGTGGTGGATATGATGGAGGCCGTGGGGGTGGTTTTGATAGTAGAGGTGGAGGTGGGAGTAGAGGCGGTTCTTACGGTGGGAACCAAGGAAGAGATGACGGTGGGTACGGTCAGGCTCCTGCACCTGCTCCTCCGTCTTACCCACAGTCATATAATGCTGGTTATGGAACAGAGGCAGTGCCTCCTCCTAGTAGCTATACTGGTGGGCCTGCTTCATATCCCCCATCCTATGGTGGTCCCGCAGGTGGTTATGGTGGTGATGGTCCTGGTGATGCAAGGAGAGGTGGCCGAGGTGGCCCTCCTGCTAAATATGATGGTAGTGGTGGTGGTGGTCGAGGTGGTTATGGAAGTGCTCCTACAGAGGCCCCAGCTAAGGTGAAGCAATGCGACGAGAACTGTAATGATACTTGTGACAATTCTAGAATTTACATATCGAATCTGCCACCGGATGTCACAGTTGATGAACTGCAAGCTCTTTTTGGAGGCATTGGACAAGTAATTCCACTTCTTTTGCATTCTAGGAAGCCTGCAGTTTAAAATCCTTCTGTTTCTATGTAGTATATGCCACTAATTTTTAACTACTTCTTTCTAGCTTCAGCTTGCCATATTGGTTTAGTAATGTTTATGTTGTTTCATCAGCATATAATGCCTTGAAATGGTTAGCTCATCAAAAGTTATTGTTCTAGGTCGGAAGAATTAAGCAGAAACGTGGGTACAAAGATCAGTGGCCATATAACATCAAGATTTACACAGATGAGTCAGGCAAGAACAAAGGTGATGCATGTTTAGCCTATGAGGATCCAAATGCTGCACATTCAGCTGGCAGTTTTTACAATGGTAATGTCTAGCTGTCATTCTTCTTGCAGTAATATGAAGTTTAACAGATGTAGTAATCTGTGTACTCACCATGTGCTATGCTCACAGGTCATGACATTAGAGGCTATAAGATTAGTGTTGCAATGGCAGAGAGGTCGGCACCTAAGGCTTACGACAATGGGTATCTACCTATCAACTGTACATAATTTAATATGAAGTTTAACTGAACTACGTAATTTGTTTATGCATTCGTCCTCCGGCTTGGCCGGTCACAATAGGATTATTATCAGTCAGCTTTGTGATATCTTCTAGTTTTCATTTTATGGCATTATGCTTTCTGATTAATTGCTTGCAGGTTGCCACTTTATATTTTCGGATTATGTCATGTTCATAGCTGACTTGATGTGGCATGTCTGTTTCAACGGAGTGTCTTTTTTTATTTTATTGTTATAGCCAATTTCAATATGTTCCTGAACTGTGTGCTGACTAATTTGTTTGTAATAACAGTGGTGGTAGAGGTGGTTATGGGGGCGGTGACAGGCGCAGGGAGAACTATGGTGGACCTGATAGACATCAGCATGGTGGAAATCGTTCACGTCCCTATTGAGAGAAATTCCAGATCAAGCACATTTTATGTAATGAGAATTGTTTGAGGATTTTTGTATTCGTTTTGGAGGGATCTTAAACTGGAGACTAAGAGGTAGGTTGTTCAATAACCCTGGGCAATACCTCTGTCCTCCTTTAATTTAACTACCCATACCTGGAAGGGTTTAAATTATAGGCGCTTTGGATTGATTAAGTTGTGTGGATGTTTTTTTTAGTGACAAGTGGATAATCTCCAAATTGCTTGCTGCTAAGGTAGGTCTATTTTTTCAGGTGAGTGCTGCTCTTTCATAATCATTAATTTACACTTGTTTGGAGATTATCCATAGTGCACTGGATGTTTGTTTGCATCTGATCATTTCATATATATTGCCCAGATGCGCACGCCTGTGATCATGAATATGATGTTTATGCATGTGCATGATTTGGACTCGATTTTTGGTTGTAATGCATTATCCATATTAGTTACGTTGTACTTGAATAAAAAGGAATGCCATGTTCAATATTATGGATTTCCTATGTGTTTCAATATCTGATATCAAGTAGTGTACTTGTGGGCTGGCAACTCTGTTGGCTATGATCTAGGGGCATTTAGCAGTTGTAGAACATCGACTTAAATCTGGGGAATAAAGTTGTAGGTTATGGTTATTGCACATAAATGGATGGTTTTGTGGATTTTCAGCTCTGCACTAGTAAATCTTCAGTCTTAATTTGGCGATGAAGGGTCATGGCCTTAATGATTGCTCAAGTAAAACTTATTCGGTGGGACTGTAGCCCCATGACTATATGGAGAAGTGATGTTTTATTTTGATCGCCCTCTTCACTGAAACAAAAAGTCAAGTCAGCTTCGCCCTCACTGAAAAAAAAAAGTCCAGTCAGCTTTCGCTAATACAGGGTCATCTGGATGGAAATCTGAAATAAATTCGGAATAGAGTTTGAAGCAAATTGTATGCCGAATGGTTCTCTGTCTCTTGTCTATATAAGACTTTTGTTGAAAGCACTAAATTGAAATTCTTGTCAAAAGTGAAAAAAGCGGTAAATTGGAATTGATACCCTACATGCTGCAGAAATCTCACCTTGTGTTGGAAAGAACTTCGGGGCCAACCAACAATGGACTGTACTTGAATTCTTATTCTCATAGTGTACAAATAATTTAAAATCAAATCGACTTCTTCATTAGTGATCTAAAACCATGAAAGGTGCACGGATCATAGCTTCACTTGCACCCATTTGTGCAATTCTCCCGAGCGTTGATGCAACTGAAATTTGACTCAAGGGCCCCAAATCAAAAACGCTCACACCGAAAATCTTGTGTTTGATTATGGTCGCTCTGCTAGCTTCAATCAGAATTACGGATGGTAAGATGATTACCATATGGAGCTTAAGGAAATCATAGCATTGCCCCTCTCAACTCTTGTATGCTCATCCAAAACTTTTTGGAAATGTTGGATAATTACATCTTGAAGCCATACAACAAAACAAGGCTGTGGTCTGGTTACGGTCGTCTGAATGCCCCATCTCACTATTATCTCTGTACATGCGTTTGTTGAAGGTCTTAGTGTGGCATTTGAGGAGGACCATATTGAGAGGTACCGTCAGCAGTACCGTGACCCTGAAGTACAGATGATATATTGCTTCAAAGTTGACGAACATAAGAACGGATATGATATAATTAGAATACATGGGAAGACACGCATGCAGCAAACAATGCTATATCATGGAGTAGAGAGGATCCATCTAGATTGCACATTTACATGTATATGTGAAATGCAGCTGCAAGTGCAAATGTTTTTGAAAGGTTTTTTCAAATAGCTTAGCACTCTAGTAATTTTGGCCGATAAATCCTAGTAAGAGAGCCAAAGTTTTCCTCATTATCTTATCAACTTTCAAGACCTAACCAGCTCCAATCTCAGTTTTCCAACTTCAGACTATAAAAATCAGCTTCACCAGAAAGCAGTTCATTCTTCCTAGAGTATGGAGATCTTAAGATACCAACTGAGGACCAAGTCATCATAATCAGATCAGAGAATTTTGTTTTCTGACATTCGATTTTTTTATTGGCCAAACATTAGATTAATCAAAATGGATACATTCCAAAAATTGGCTACTCAATCATCTTTGTGACTCCGCTATGTATCTTATTGAGGAGAGCTTTTTACACCCCACCTCCATGTTATCATATGTACTCTGAACTAATACACCACAACTACAGAGATCAATAGCAATCTGGTTATACTCTCACTTTCTCAGACTTAGACCTCAACTTAATGATCCTTAACAGAGATAGGAAAACATCAAGAAGCCAGGGTCATTCACATACCTGATGCATGGCGTGGGAGTCAGGGTACGCATTTCCTCCGTAGAGCACATCAGCATTGCCATAAGCCATAGGGTACCCAGGACCTGCAACAAAACAACAACCCAAAGCCCATCAAAAACTCACAGCATTGGCATTTTTACATCTAGAGAAAGAAGATATCTACATTATCCCCATGAAACACACTCCCTACAACAAGCACCATAACCAATCTCAAACGCAATGCTCAATGAAAAGAACACAATTGAAGGATCAAACAACCACCTGGATTTGCTGCTGCTACAGCAGCCCTGGCTCTCTTCTCTGCATTTGCCAACTCACCGTGAAGCTTTTCGATTTCGACAGCCAACGCCGCCATATAATTCTCCATAGCTTGCCGATGCTCAAGGTTAGTAGCTCTTGTTTTCTTTTCAGTCTCAATTGCAGCCCTACAGATCAAATACATTCAAATTTTCATATCAAAATCTCAGAAATTTCATAATTCTCTCACAAAAAAATTGAAACAGTTTTACCTTCCTTTCCCAATTTCAACCTTCAAGGTCTCAATTTCGTCTCTACTAGCTTCGAATTGCTTCGACTCATCCGACCTAGCCCTCTCAATCTCTCCCTGGATCTTCTTCAACTCCTCCGCCAGCTCCATCCTCGACGTTCTCAGGTCCTCAATGTCGTTCCGGACGATACTCAGCTCGGCGGTCATGTCGTCCAGGCCGCGGAGCTCCGCGTCCAGCTTCAACGACCTGTCGTAGACCTCGCGCACCTCGGCGTTCCTCTCGGATTTGATCTGGCCGGCGACGGCCTTCAGGTTGCGGAGGTCGCTCTGCGCGGCGGTGAGCTCCTGCTTGAGCGCGACGTGCGTGGCGGCGAGGCGTTGGTTGTCTAAGAGGAGGGACTGGATCTCGCGCTGCTGGAGATTGATGCGGTCCTCGAGGGCCGTCGTGTTGACGATTTGAGGGAGGCGGTGGAGGTGCCGGGTCTCTCTTCCGGCCATAATTGATACCTCACTGCTTTGCCGCGACGACGCCGATGACTGAAATTATTTTGTTTAATTCGTTTTCGCCGAGTGTGCCAATAAACACTTTATTTTTATTGTCCAAAAAAATAAATATTTTTACTGCTCAAATTATCTCACTTGTGTTTGAGTTGGTAAAAATTTAGATACGAAACGGTTCACTCGGATTTAAATTTCGCAAACACAAATTTAGAGTTAGATTGCAGTTAATCATCAGTGACTATGTAGCTTTTGATAACCATTAACCAAGGTCCTGAAAGAACTGAGTGATTTCAATTAGAAAAAGGAATTTACTTTTAACACAATTCATAGTGTAATTCATCACAATATGTTTAAATATATCCATGAATTCAATTAAATTATTTAAATTACGCGTATATTTAATTTATACAGTATGTTTTTTTTTTAATTTTAAATGATAATAAAACTCATCTTGAGTGCTCGACTGATTAGAGTTTAGAGTGAAAATTGAGTTTGGATTGGCAAAAGTTGCCCAACCAAGTTACCACCAATAAACCACATATATAAACCCTGGATCACACAAAATAAACCGATAAGGTGAAATCTCATCCTCATCATATTTTCCCGCCAAAATGTTTGAGCCATTTCGTTCACTCGTTCTGAACAGAAGGTCTGATCTTTCACCTTCTTCTCCAATCTCTCATCTCTCTCTCTCTCTCTCTCTCTCTCTCTCTCTCTCTGTATTAAGAAGCTTAAATTTTGCAGATTCGGCGATGAGACTCTTCGCGTTCTGGAATCGATTCTGGTTTCCAAGGACGTCAAATCCTCCATAGAAGTCCGATCTGCCCTGAGACAATTCATGAGATCCGAATCCTTCTCAATTCTCCAAGAAATTTCTCAGAAAACCGTCGCGGAGAAGCTTCTTGTTCTCGAATTTCTCGTTCGCACGTTCGCGCTCGTCGGCGATGTTGAGGTTCGTCTCCTCTCACATCCTCTCAATTTCGTCGATTTCATTGTTTATGATTCATCTGTTTCAGTCAAAAATTGAATTTCCAGGATCGAATTTAATGATTTTGATGTTGATTATGTGGATCTGATTGGGTAATGATTGTAGATCGGTTTGTGATTTTGCAGAATTGCTTAGCTTTGAGATATGAGGCTTTGCTTTTGCGAGATCTGAAGTCAGCTACTCAGCAATGGCTGAAGGTTCCACATCTGGAATGGTTCAACTTTGCTCAGCAGTTACTGGACAATGGTTTCTATTCAATTGCTGCAAAGGTGTGCTTGATTGTCCTCATTACTCTTCGTTTTTCCTTTTATATTTGTTACTAATTGTCGATTTACGCCGGCAGTTTGTATTCCTAGACTAATTGATTGTCACTAACTATAAGAAATTTATAAATAATTGTTTGAATTGCTGATGGAGGAATTTGGAGCAAATGAGCTTGTTGATGATATTTGATTTAAAGATAACTTCATTTGATCTTTCTTATGGCTTGTTTTCGTTGGTGTAATGTAAAGTCTTATTATCTATCAGATGAAGTTGGAGAAGATATTTAAAGTTCTTATTTTCATTTTTGTATTGAATAAGTATGGTTACTTTCTCCATATTTGTATATTGGGCTTCGATCTTGTGATCAGAATATCATGAGACTTTGATGTCTGTGATTTTTCTTCTAAGCTTTTGTGGTGCTGTTACAGGTTTGTGAAAATGCGTTGTCATCCCTTAAGTGGAAGTCTGCTGAACAGCCTACAGCAGATGGAGTTTTCAGTGAGAGGATATCTTCTGAAGACCCAAAAACAGACAAAGTCACTGAAAATGAGCAAGTTATTGAAAAGATAAAGAGGCTCAAGGAGTGTGCCATGGCATCTGCTTCTTCTCACTCAGGTATGTTTAGGTCTGTTAAGATTATATCACGTTTTTGATATACATGCCAAGGTATTGGAGTCAATTTACGGGGTTGAATTGGTAATGCTGAATTGCCTTCCTTGACCACAGTTTAATCTAATCCTGAGTCCTGACATGGGGCTAACGTTTCAGTCCATTATGCCTGTAGCTTAAAATGAGAGGGTTTCTCCTGAAAGAACTTCAAGTTTTCATCTGAGATGAGGTGGTGATAAATTGAAAATTAAGATAGGCAGCATAAGCTGCAGTCCACAGTTAACAGATATTTTAATCAAGTTTTACCTTAAGACATAAGACATCTTAACATTCAACTCATTAGTAAATGATTGTTTGGTCAATTATATCTATAAGAGTCTGTATCAAATGCTAGTGTGCTACTATATCACATGCAAGAATCTTTACTGAGCTCCCTAATATCCAGTAACGTTGTAGGCAAGAGCATGAAACGTATGTCTTCATGCTACTATTAGTAACTGCTACTGTTCAACATTGACTTGTGATTCTTGATCTCAGACATTCCATGGTGTGTTTTTCCTATGTTGTTTGTGTATTAAACTACTCCTTGTGATTCATCTTTGTCAAAGGATTTGTGTTAACATATAATTTGCTGATCTCAGTTCAAACACAAACGGCAGACTACATGAATAAGAGACTAAAACAGAAGAGTATGGTGTGCTCTCCAGTTCTGAAGAAGACAACATGTGTAGCAAGCACTTTGTTCAGAAATGGAATTAAAAAGCGTAATGAACGAAAATTGAATGAAAGCAGAAGCTTATTGGGGTTGAGTTGAGTGGTTGATGGCTCATATCTTAGTCAAATCATGGACATTTGTAACACTCTTGTGCTCTGCTTATGAAGGAAGCTTGAGTTTCATACTCATCAGAGAAAGACTAGTTGTATCTGGTTGTGTGCATAAGTTCTGTACTTCAGAGCTGGATTTTGGATCAACTGTTATAGAATGATCTGGTTGATCCCATATATGTCAATAACAGAAACCGTACCTGTATATTGTTTTGAACTACGGGTATTTTAGCTGGTTGTACTATCACAGATTGAAAAAATATCAGTGGCATTTGATCTTCTATATGAACAGTTTTATAGAACCATTTGTATATCAACTATCAAGTTACTTGATGAAAGAGATAGACACAAAGTTGTGTGTAACTGATACCCTGCAGCCAGGTACCCGTTTTTGCAGTAGGCAGAGGGACACAGATGGCATTCACCTTGCTCATTTCATAGGGTCCAAGGACAAAGAGAAGTTGCTGTCATACTTATCTGTTTTTCTTTTGATTATTCTGCTTATCATATTCTAGTCTGTAACTCTGTATTATCTGTGCGCTTGTATATTTTATGTTAGGCATAGTCCTTTGGGTACTAATTGGAATCTTACATGGAAAATATATTTGCAGGCTGCAGCTAACAGCTATATAGTAACAAAATTATAAGTGTGGCTCTTATATACCACTTTCCTTTACCCCCCAGTATTGTCATGGCATTGGAATTCCAACACCACTCTGTTCAAGCAAATTGAAATTTCAGGTCAGTAGCCATTTGAACTTCCCCACTTCTCAAGCTTCCATTTTCAAACACTGCTTCTAATATTATCCTCCATTTTAGAATTTGGATTCGAAAAATTAAGAAAACCATACATATGATCCATATCTCAAGAATCGAATCTTCCATATCACCAAGCAAGTGTATTCAATGTTTGCTTCGGAAGGTTGCATGTTTTATATTTTCTCTAAGTTGGTGAAAGATGTCTGTTTTTCCTCTACTCTATTCATTTGCTTATAATATGCAGTAGAAACAAAAAAGTTTACATGGATCTCACCGTCTAGAGCGTATAAGTTTTTCTTCTTCCTAGAGCTTAGGGGTTTGAAACTTGAAACTGAAAACTGAAACTTCTATAGATACACGCGTTTTCTGAAGTACTGCACTAAATCATATTCAACTTCTACGGCTCCATTGCCCTTACTACATCTCTTAAGAGTTTATTAAAAACCTTAGACTTGGTTCATAATCAAAGATAGGGAACAAAATGCTGGACTGCTTCTATGTAAACATCAATTTCTTGCCAGTCGATCACAATTTCATCACTTTCTTGTTTTAATGACTGATTTTTCGTCGTTGAATACGTGTCGAAAATTGTGATCGGCTTGTAAACAATAACGATTTAGTTACATGTACTGAGTCGAGCATTCTACAGTAAGATAATACATTATGCAGTTGAATAAACGAGAGAGATACATATGCCATGACAACTAGGGGAAGAGTGCTGTTTTTCTCGGAACAAAAGATTAGAAGCTTGGAATCATGTGGAGAACATTAAATGCAAGAGAGTGAGAAGAGGTCTTAGGGTTCCACACTTCCTAATTGTTTTAGTTTCAATCTCTCTCGAAATGGGTTTCCTGTTTAATAGATTATTAACCCTTTGCTTCATGTCGGATCTCATTAATTGGGTCACATTAATTTCCTGGTGGGAGTCGTATTATCATATATGCTAAACTGTATTAATATAATGTATACATGTGATGAGGGATATATACTTCAAATTGATTGAAATATGTTACAGTACTGGTTGTGACGTGTTAATATTGGATGGTTTGCAGTCATGCAATGTTGTCCATGCATGTATTATTATTCCTTGTTTCCTTTAAGTATTGCTGGAGCTGAAATTTGAAGGTTAGTAGCAGAAAACAGAGGTGTGACTCCTACCCTTTGATTCAAGCACTTCTCTTACTTCATTTGACCTGTTTATTGATTATCTTCATAAATTTTATAGTTAATTAATTGTCTGCATGTGTGATTAAAATAGGGTTGATTACTATACACACCCTCTCCATTTGTCTATCACTACAATTCAATTGGATCTACTAATTTACCCCTTATATTTGGTTTTATAATTGACTCTCATCATAGAAGAGGCGTGTGAATAGTAATTTAGGGTGTGTTAATATCATAACTCTTAAAATATTCTGGTGAAGAATACTTGTAAGATTTTCTTAAAAAATTATTGAAGTATTGCTTTTGGTTCACAGCTATGTTTCGTCTGTGTATGTCTTTGCAGCTAGGAAAAGCTATCCATAGAGCAATAGACTTATTTCTTTGTTTTCCATGTGCACATTTTGTATGACTGGTAGATGATTAAGAAAGTCGAAGTATTAAAACCAAGTAGCACAAGAGGGAAACCAAGTAGAACAAGAGGCAAAACCAAGAGTACCAACTACCAAGGACCTGTATGCATGCAAAGTATACAGGTCTCTTTACAAAATAGTGAAAATACTATACAATCATAATGTCTGTCAAAATGTAAATGTTAAACTTAGATGTTATGCATGAGTGATCCTTAACGTAGAGGTTTTAGGTTTAAGATCCATATACTAGAAGCTATAGATAATCATATACATTCCTAACGTGTCAAATCTTTAGTTTAGAGATGATCCTTAAAATCAAGGTTTAAGGAATTGATATTTAAGAATTGTTGTTGGTCAAGAGACTCAAGACTAACTATAGGACTGCATGAAAATTAGAAACAGAGCCATATATAATTAGTATGCACTTCCTAGATGTATCGAAGTTAAAATTGTAGGAGTTGTTGGGGTGTGTGAGATAGAGTGAGAGATTAATGTCACAAATGTAATGTTTCTCCATGTGAATGGACGCCCAACAAACATTCACGTTGAGTCGACAATTTCTCTCGGTGTCTTGGTCCGGGTTAGGGTTTCACACCACTCTTAATGTGTGCATTACTTTACCCTTAAAACCCTAATCACACTCTCTCTCTCTCCCCCATTAATGGCTTCCACACAAAAATACGCACATTATCTAAGATTTGATATTATTTGTGTACAATTTCATTAATCACCCTATTTTCTTCTTCCCCTACTCGTTTTGCTAACACCAAGACATGAAAATGCAGAAGCAGAATGGAAATAGAAGGGTCAAACCAGAACGTGAAAACCACACAACTGCATGGCTTTGCCAACCTAGTGCTGTTTCATATAGTTTCATACCCTTCACGCGCCTAGGCGGTGGTCAACCAGAGAAGGATCTATTCTGCAATGCTGAATAGGTTAGTGACTAAACTGCCCTCCCTGATCACATTCAAATCCAAGAAATTTGTGGCTAGAATGGAGATTTTCAATATATGAAAACACTTAAGTTGTCTCTTTTGGTATAGCCAGATTCCCAGGCTTTAAGTCTATGAAGTGGATTATAATTGTTAATTACGTTAGTACCATTATTCTATTGGTAAAGCATGTGTAACCATTCTACCCTAGACCACCACCCCTGAATTAATATAAATAAGCAATCTCAGCTCCTCCCCCTTCAACACACACATGCACTAAGCTAGTTTCCTTCTGTTGTAGTTTTCCAGTAGCTCTAGCTAAGTTCCATACTTCTACTTCAAGAGAAAAATTTGGGTTTGTTCTTAGGGTGAAATGGGAGGAAATTCACCATGTGCTTCATGCAAGTTGTTGAGGCGCCGCTGCGCCAAGGACTGCATCTTTGCTCCTTACTTCCCTTCCGATGACCCCCACAAGTTTGCCATTGTTCACAAGGTCTTTGGTGCTAGCAATGTCAGCAAAATGTTGCAGGTTTCTATTTTTCTTTCATTTCCGAAAATTTCTTACATACAAAATATCGTGGCGTATAACCTTCCCTCGCACTGTTACATGACAATCATGTGACCTTTTCTGTAAGACTGAAGTTGTGTAACACTAGTTAGGTTTTCTGTGCATTGTTGCTAATTGTTTTGTGACGTACAGGAGCTTCCACTTCATCAAAGAGGAGATGCTGTGAGCAGCTTGGTGTATGAAGCCAATGCAAGAGTAAGAGACCCCGTCTACGGCTGCGTCGGTGCCATATCTTTCCTGCAGAATCAAGTTTCCAATCTACAAATGCAGCTCGCGGTGGCTCAGGCCGAAATACTCTGCATTCAGATGCAACAGGAGCCAGTTGCAGCGACGTTACCGGCATCACAGATGGTAGATCACCACCAATATCAAGATCACGATCAGAAATCCCTTCTTTTATCCAATAGTCACGACTTCAACAACATTCCACAGTACCTCAGTAGCTTTGGTTCTTCCAGCAATGTAATCCAAGACCCTCTTAAGAGAGAGTCCCTGTGGACTTGAATTAACGTCGTAGTTTCGAATCGATCGTTAGCTTTGTCAATCCATCATCGTTAATTTCAATAGTAGTTTTCCTGTTAATCATCTCTGTGATCGAAGAAGGCATGTGTTTCAATTTTTGTGCGTGTGAGAAAAAGAGAAAGGGCATTGATGATGATGATGAGGATCTGGAATTCTGGGTCAACCCCTGCATGTGGGAGATGGAGTAAAGTAGGGTTTACAAAGCTTCATTTTTCTTAGTATAGACGCCAGCTTCTGAAGTAGCTCTCTCTGACTAGTATCGTTCTTTCATTTTCGTTTACTCGTTTTTGCTCGACATCAGACCCATCTAAACCCCTTGTGAGTAAGACTATGAACAAAAAAAACCATGCAAACAAGTTGTATGCAATATCTCTATCACGATAATCCTGATGTTGTTAACACAAAAGAACAAAAAATTTAAAATTAAGGGAATGATTATAAGGCTATGTTTTACGTACACGTTACACTTAGTAACAAAATTAATCCATATAAACCAACTTCCGGCCAAAACATGTTCGATGTTCTTGCATTAGACCATCAATGTGCGTTTAGATGCTTTAAGACGTTATATGAAGTCATATATAGTTAGTCACCCATTATAGTGTTGTTTCTTGAAATATATATCATCAATTCCGGCAATTCGAGGATGAAAGTTCATATAGCTAGTAGAGACAAATGTGTACGTCCCCCTTAATATAACTAGTGCATATAAGCATATTTATGTTCACATTAATAATCTATAATGTGTTTTGTTCATAATGTTCAACGTACAATCGGTGGAGATCGACTGTGGGATTTATCTAAGAATTATAACGCTGACAAGTGAGATTCTTCATGGGTCGAGTTCAAGATCTCAGCTGACCAGAAAGGAGTGCATGGCAACTCAATCAATAGGCCAAACACCCCTAATAATTAATATTACAGCTAGCTAATATAATCAAGCTTCCATTAAAAAATTTGAAGGCCTCAGCTAGTTAGGGACTTAGGGTCTCACATGAAGGGCTTGACCAAAACGAAATATCCTTTAAATACAAAATAACTAGATCAGACGACCACAATGATCTGTATTTTAATAATGTGCATTTGCAACTGCATATAGTATTAGTATTAGCACAAATTGTCAAGGCAAAACCCTATTAGGAATATATGGGCGGTGGCTGTATGCGTTATAACGTACACATTTATCCTCTAAGCAGCTGGAAATCATTTTTCTATGTCATGTATGAATGTTGGCTACCTTGCTAGTCTAGCTAGTTTCATTGGAGACACTAGAATTCTTTCCGCTCTACATTTTTGTCTTTGAAAGCCAGTGTTGGGCTATATCTCGAGTATGAACAACTTTCACCTAATATTTTTGTTCTGTTTCGTAAATGTAAGACACGAGGGGGCAGAACGAGGATCAATATATTATGTGAACAGGTTAATGTTAAACTTATATAATATATATATCATATTTTTCTTGCCGAAATTTTGTGTTGTTTGAGGAAGATCAGAAGAAGATAGAAAGTTTCTACAAGGAGAAAGAGACCCTCAATGATTTTTCTTCTCTAGCTGTGCAGGCTTAGGCATAGATCCGCCACGTACTGAACGAAATGTTAAGATAAAATATTTCAGAATAGCTATTAGTACGTAACCAACAATTAAGGTGCATCGTTGCATGTTATGCAATTTGAAATATATATTGCGGTTGATAATTGATTGAACTTCTCTCAATCCACACATGTGTAATGAAGACTGCATGATTTCGGTTGCATAAGAACGTTGTAGAATTTAATTTTTCCCATTTGGAAAATGTTTTAGTGTCATATTATGGTGTCAGATCCGGCGCAATCTCATATGACATGTCATGTCAGCTTGATATGTCAGCAATTACAATAATCACAAAATGTCATTTTTGAATTAAAAAACAATTTTATCCTTATTAATCTAACGGCTCTAAATTATTATAAACAATGTAGTTCTTTTTTTTATATCATTTATTTTTCAACATGTAATTAAAAAATGATATATACAAAATATGTTTGAATATATATATATATATATATGTATGCATGTATGTGTGCGCGGACGATATATATATATATGTCAAGATTTATGACTTTCTTATTTAATTAATTTACATATACGATTAATTAATGTCTATAATTAATTAATGCAATTACCATATTAGCACCACACACACACACACACACATATATATATATATATCGCGTGTACACACATATTTCAAGCATATTTTTCGTAAATTTTAATTTTTTAATTTTAATTTTAGAAGTATTATTGTGATGAAAAATAAGAAATGATAAAAAGAATAAAAATATAATTTTATAATAATTTAGAACCGTTAGATTAAGAAAATGATATGATTAGTTTTTCATTTAAAATGATATTTTTATATAATTTTAATTGTTGATGTGACAATATGATGTGACATACCACTTAGGTTTGCAATACCGAATTTGGCGCCTTATGACGACAACCTAGCACACAGTGTTTTATCTATCTCCGTGCACCACCTACATGCATGCATGTATAAAACCATAGTCATGTTATTCGCATTCTTTATTTAAAAAATTGAGACAAAATTACAATAAATCTCTCAATGATTACAAAATAAAAGCTTTACGCCTGAATTGCTATGTATCATAATTAAGTATTTGTTATAGTACTCAGTACATGTTCAATATCGACCAAGCTTGTATTTACTCATATTTTCAGATCAGATCATTCCAGACTAACGACAGGTTCTTCGTCATAAGTTTTCAAAACTATGTGAGTCGTCAGCATTGCAAAAATACCCGTTTGGGTGCCAGCCACTATCGATCAACCATCCACTGATCCACCTTCCCGGATTCCTCCTCTCTATAGGAAGAAATCTAGCAAGAGAGAGAAAAAGAGTGACGATGTCGAGTGTGTTGTGGCCTTGTGGGTTTTGGATTGTGAATATCCCAATCATTAGTTCTTCCATCGCTAAATATGGGGCTTCTCTACATAAGACTGCATATTGCAGAGCAGACTTGACTCAATAGGAATGGGATCGATGATAATATCTTGCCTTACCAACTCCGCCCACAAGTTGGGCATGCCAACAACTGTGGCTTGTGGCATTTTCAAATTATAAATCTAAGACTGTAACTTTAACAATATGGGTCTTCTTTAATTTATACTATTCCCAGCTATATCTGGACACTGTATACATGACCACTTTCTAGATCTTTTCCTTCTTGAAGCTACTATACACTACTCCACTATGGCTGTCAACATATGCAGATGCATACAGAGCAAGTGAACAAAGCCTTTGATGATCCTTATTAAAGAAAACAAATTTGTAACTCACCTTGATGTGCTTACTTCATGCTTACCATTCTAATTAAATGTTAAGTGTCATTTTTCTTAATAAATTTATAACTATAATAATATAAAATACAAAGTATAATAATATAAAATACACTTTGTATTTATTTAAGGGAGTGGACATGGAGTCAGCATAATAAGAGGACAATTTGTTTCTCTTATCAAATCCTTTTCGTTCACGTGCTTCATGCAAAAATTTGAACAAAGTTTTTTGGTCATGCATATGTAGTAGTAAAAAGCTTATGTAGGGTCCTAATTTGCAACTTCTCTGATGAGGGCATGAACCATCCAATGGGAATAAGATAAGGTAACACGTAGGACGAAAAGAACCCTATATACGTTTTCGATTTTTCATTATATGCTACATATTCAAATTTGGTTGCTCACTTGGTACATAGAAAGAAAGAGAAAGAGAGACAATGGGATAAGATACTAAGATGAGGTACCATTCATTCTTAAGAAGCCCAAAAAAGGAGGAGCAGCAGGTGCCGGACAGTGTTAATTCTTATGAGGAATTCTCTGACACTATCAAAGATGGTTATGCCAATGGAGAGGTTGATATCATGGACGACTTGGAGCGCATTTGGGGGATCGAAGATGGAGATGAAGACGATGAGAAGCTACCGAAGGGTCACAACATGTTTGCTGGTCAGGATCTTAATTGGGACTTCATGAATTGGGATGAGTTTCCTAATGGTGAAGAAGGGGATGGGGAGGTAGAGAATGAGGTGTTTGGTGATTCAGAGAGGTGCTTGTTCGAAGAGGAAAGCTATTGTAAGAAGGTTGTGAAGAAAGAGTATGGTACTGTTGGGTTCTGTGATGATGATGAGGATATGAAGAAGGTCCAGCTGAATTTGAACTTGAATTATCAAGAGGTATTGGATGCTTGGTCTGATCGTGGTTCTCTTTGGGCTGTGGATTGTTCATCGCATTCTTCCATGGCTGCTAGCAATGGCAATTATGTCAGTACTACTGCTCCATTGACTTCTCTTTCAATTCTCCATTTTTCATTACTTCTATACTTTCATATTTATCCCCCAATATCAAATCTCCTTAGTATCATATAACCTGCATGCATTTAGTGTCCTTCCTCGTTAGTGTCTTGGTTTCTAATAAGAATGTCATTAGCACTCTCCAATTGTACGAAAACGCTTAATTAATTAGAACTCTCAATTCTTTTGTTTCAAGTAATGTAATGACAGTTACTCACTAACTTGATATACAATTATACATTTAATATATATTTCATTTCTCAAAAGCAAAATTGCTATTTTTTATTTCCATTTTCTGCGCTTCAAAATCATCTCACTTTCTTAAAACACAAGAAAAGAGCGCAAAATGGCAATCTGAAAATGATAACACGTAAACATTTAGACAGTGTCAAGTCTGAAAACTACATTCTAATTACCTTCTAATTGTGTAACTTCAGTGTAAATAAATCTGGGACTAGAAATATGAATGTTTTTCTAATTAGTACGTGTGCATTTCTTCTGATAAATTACTAGATGGGGGAGGTGCCAGTAATGGAAGAAGAGAAAAATACAAGAAGGGAGGCAAGTGTTCTGAGATACAAAGAGAAACGCCAGTCTAGACTCTTCTCCAAGAAGATAAGGTACCAAGTCCGCAAGCTCAATGCAGATAAAAGACCTAGACACAAGGTAAGTCATTTTAGGTCAATTATTTGCCTTCAGTCCCTCTTTTTCATCCATTTCCCTATCATTGATTTGAAAGCTCTTGAATTTGAGACTAGTTTAGTATGGTGTTGCAGGGTCGATTTGTGAAGAGAGTTTCCTGAAGGATTGATGAAATATCTCTACAACAAATATCTCATCCAACCCGTCGACTTAACCTTTCCAGAAAATATCTTCCTCCTTATCATGTCTTTATAAGACCCAATGATGGAAAAAAATGTCTATATTTTTTCTTCTTCTGGAAGTACCTTGATTAATCGAGTCCCAAGGCTTCTGTATCTGGGGTCTACTTATCATCAAGACATGATCATCTTGGTCCCTTTGACATGTTATAGGAGTAATTATTTTGTATATCGAAACATTGCGTTAAAAGGTTAATGACGTATTTGACAGATTGTTTATCTAATATGTTGTTAGGGTGTTACCTTTGCTCTGATTTTGTTTCAACGTTGTGAGGTGCGGGCTTAAATTTACGTTCTAATGATCTTATATTTTAAACTGAGCAATGCTTAATGAATAATTGCATATGCTCAATATTATGCATGCATGTATTGCAGCGGATATATTATTATTATTGTTTAATTATTTGGTGCTGGAAATTCTGACGTACTATCTCGATCACTGCTCACAAAATGAGCAGGGTCAACTTAGCTTAAGTGGAGTGTCAAGCATTGGATTTTTTCATGGGCACTATTATTGATATTAGCTGATTGCATCTTAGTGGTCCATCTCAAGAACCATTTTCTTTTGCTTACTCTTTGTAACACTTTGTGTGTGGATAGTAGTAGTGTCATTGTCTAGCTTCACAACTATGATCACTCACGTATTGTGTCACTCAATCACTCATCCAGAGTGAAGTGAGGCTTCAACGGTTGTGCATATTGATCTAAATTACTTTGGTTAAGTTGATTGGAACTTGGAAGACAATCATTCATTCATTGTCTAATTCATTTGCAGTTGCAATCAAAGATCCAATCTTGCTATATGAACTAGTAAATAAATGTGCGTCTGCGGTCCGTATAGCAGTTTTCAACAATTCAACATGATTATCTTAAATTTTTCAACCCAGCTTATGGTGATTGATCAACTGCTCACTAATTACGAAGTCAAGAAGGAAGATTTGGTACCTTATTTACAACTCGCCACACAACTCTTGAAGGGCTTTGATAATGTTACACTCATACATGTGCCACGGGAAGAAAATCAAATGGCAGACGCATTGGCAAACTTGGCGGCGACCTTGGCATTGTCTGGAGACGAAATTTTGGACATCTCAATTTGCCAAAGGTGGATCGTGATAACAAAGCCTTCACTCCAGTGTGTCTGTTCTCATGTAGTGTCAGTTCACACCATTGATGTTGAAGATTGGAGACATCTTTTTATCGACTATCTTGAGCACAACAAGCTTCCCTAAGATTCGAAGCAAAGATGGAGCATCAAGCGGCGAACACCGCGCTTCCTTTACTACAAAGAAACTGAATATCGGAGGTCATTTGACGGAGTACTCCTTCGATACTTGGGAAAAGATGAAGCAGTCAAAGCCATGGAAGAGGTTCATTCTGGAGTGTGTGGAGCACATCAGTCAGGACCAAAGTTACATTTTCAAGTAAGACGACTAGGGTATTATTGGCCCACCATGGTCAAAGATTGTATGGAGTATGCACAAAAATGCCAAGCTTGTCAGTTTCATACCAACTTCATTCATCAGCCGCCTGAACCGTTGCAGCCAACAATTGCTTCGCACCCGTTCGATGTCTGGGGAATGGATGCAATCGGACTCATCACTCCGAAATCATCAGCTGGTCATATGTACATTTTGGCAACCACATATTCCTTCTCAAAGTGGGCAGAGGCGATACCGCTCAAAGAAATAAAGAAAGAAAATGTTGTGGACTTCATTACAGGAAGCATTATACAACGCTATAGTATACCACGATGCATCATCACGGACAACGCCAAGTACTTCTCGAATACCGCAATCGAAAAGTTGAGCAAGAAATTTCACTTCAGGCTTCACTTCTCTTCGATGTATAACGCTCCGGCAAATGGATTGACAGAAGCATTCAATAAAACGCTATGTAACATTCTGAAGAAAACTGCCAGCACGAAGCAGAGGGATTGGCATGAAAAATTGGGTGAAGCTCTTTGGGCTTACAGAACGATGTATCAGACAGCCACAAATGCTACACCTTATTCTCTCGTCTATGATGTCGAAGCCGTGTTACCATTAGAGAAAGAAATCTCGTCATTGAGAATCACTTTGCATGAAGGTCTCACAAATGAAGAAAATGTCAAGTTGCGCATGCAAGAGTTAGAAGCTTTGGACGAGAAGAGGCTTGACGCACAACAACACCTGGAATGCTACCAAGCTCGGATGTCACACGCTTTCAACAAAGGTGTTCGACCACGGTCATTTCAAGTTGATGATTTAGTCTTTGCTGTTCGAAGACCCATCATTATGACGCACAAGTCTGGCTCCAAATTCAAGTCAAAGTGGGATGGTCCTTACGTCGTCAGAGAAGTTTACACCAATGAAGCTTACAAAATTTTAGCGGAAGACGGTTTGAGGATCGGTCCCATCAACGGCAAGTTCTTGAAAAGTACCATGCTTGAAAACGTCAAAATATGCTCTAAGTCTGCACGAGCCTAAACTGCATAAGACCAAAAAAAACAAAAAAACAAAAAAAAATGCTTCACGCCTGCATGAGCTTAAACTGCACGAGGCACAAAAAAAACAAAAAAAAACCCTTGAACTACGTGATGACTTGATTCCTTCTTTAGAAGGATACGTAGGCAGCTTGAGAATAACAATCTTAAGTTCAATCACATCAAAATAAAAAGGGTTTTGTCTGCCAATCATAAAGCAAATTCTTATTTCACCGATAATAAGTTGAATTTCAAAATCGATTGATTACAAGATGATTGAAGAAAAAAAGAGGAGCAAGTCCTGATCATTCAAGTCAGCTATCACATCCAGGTCAAACCCTTGAAACTGCTACGATGTTCTTCAAAATTGGCTCGCAACTTTTTTGCCTCCTCAATCTCTGTTGCAGTCAGTTCTGGAATCTCTCGGATTTGACACTTCTTTTGTTCTAGATCAGCAAGTCTTGCATCGTGAAGAAAAATGTTTGCATCTAGCGAGTCCAACGTTTGCTCTACCTTATGTTGTTCTTTCTTCAAATTCTCAAGGGACTCAAGTGTAGACTAACGCTGATCAAAACTATTTTGTCGAATTTCTTGGGCTGTCGTGATTTCAGACTCTGTCTCTACCAATTTTTTAGTGCTTGTACCCATGGTGAATTTGTGAGCGCATGCAAGCCTTGCCGAGTCATATAGGGTAGCGCTTGTCATCAACTGCTCCAATTTGTTTTTTATTGTTGATGGGTCGACTCCATATTTGCTAAGTTCATTCGGCAACATATCAAGCTCATACCTCCCCGCAATAATCATCTTCAGAGAATACGTCGCTATCACGCCTTCTATCTTTGCACAAACTTCCGCAGCTGCTCGCATGCGGTTATCGCGGAGCCATTAACTTGTGTCCACTACCTCAATATCGCACACAGAAGCTTCAGGAAATATTGCTTTTTCTGAAGGCTTTATACTTCCCATCGCCATGGACAAACCTGTGTATATGAGGGTGAAAATGAGCATAAATTATTGAAGAAATATAAGAAAATAATATATAAACAAATCGCGTGTACCTCTCTGGTCGACTGAATGTGGTTCACTCTCCTTTCGACGTACGTCCTTTTCTGGGAAAATGTTAGCTGCACACTCCTCAAAAGGAAATTGAACGCCGTCACCTGAGCAGACTTCGTCAAAATAACCGATATCTTCAAGCTAGGAAGAACAAAATTGAATCAAGTTAGCAATAAGTGAATTGTTGAATGTGATACATAGCTAAAGGGGACGAACACAAAAACAAATACAACAAAAATGGTTTAAGTGAATACCTCAACATGCGCAGGCACGAGTTTTGAAGGACCAGGAACATCCCCAAGAAAATTGCCGCCAAGATCAAAGTCGGCATTAGGATTGAAGTAAATAGGTCCAAGATCAGCATCATCCCTCTTTTGACGTTTGAAGTTCACGTCACTATGGGTACTACTGCTGCTTCTACTATGCCTTCTGGATGTAGCGACATTCTCTTTCGACTTGGTTCGGAAATCTGCTGAATCTCCGATTCTTTCCAAAACTGGAGGAGGTTGAATCTGATAGTTGTCAACCGGGGGCAAAGCTTCGGCGGAAACCAAAATTTGGAGAGGAGTTGTCGCACGGTCGTCTCCTTTAACTTTTGGAGGCTCTTGTTGTGGCAATTTTACAATGGTTATCTTCATAGGCCTCTTCAACGCATAGTGATGAACTTTGGACCACCATTCGATGTAGTCCTGAATAACCATAAACTTGGTGGTGTCACTTTTCATATGCAAAATTACCTCACCTTTTGTGCCAAGCTTCGTCAAGCTATCTCAAAACGAGTATGTCCGAGTCAAAGGTATGGGTCGACTATCTCTTTGGGAACCTCCGGGAACACCCTGAACATACCCGAATTGTCGACTTAATCGCTTAGGGCTATAGGGTTCGACTACTCGCCAACTATCTTGCCGTAGGGACACAAATCCGGAGCGAAGGCTAATGAGATAGGCGGAATCTGAAGGAAGGGCTCCGTGGGTGTCAACGATAAGTTTGCGCGCACTTGAAACTTTGGCAAATCGTTCCATTCAAACATTATCACAAGCGGTAAACAAGGCACGGGCCGGTTCATCATCGAAATGTCTTGCCGACAATTCCTCTGAAATATGAACCATTAAAGGCCTGGAGTTTTCTAGATGTCGAGAGAAGAAATAGATGCTGAAATACTCGCCCAACCACCCATACAAGTAATGAAAATAAAGCACAGTTGGACAACTTCCTGGATCACTCGAGACGAATATGGCATTTAAACTCTGATATATATTCGCCAATACGGGAACCGCCAGACAGTAGTGTTGACCTCGGGCCATTTTGTGAGCGATCTTAAAAACTCCCGGACGAATAAAACCTGAATCATTCTTCGGGAATACGAATAAACAAAGCCAGCACACATAAAAGGCAGAGAGGTAAACCGATTCCATGCTTTCTTCTTCTACGCCTAAGTCCTCGAATGGTAAAAGATCTTCTGGAGTTCGCCAGCAAATCCCTGGAATGGCGCCCGATGGATCGTGAGTATTAGTGGGCGCGTCCCTCTTATTTCGTGTACTCTTGGTAGGAGGCCTCTTGTATCTCATCTCGCCTTTGTACCAATACCGTATCCATGTAGCTATCTTCACATTGCCACGCTCCCTCTTGCACAATCTATGGTAAGCAAGAAACAAATGACGATAGCTTTTGGGGATTAGAAGTTCCCCTTCTTTACTCTTTGCAGAAAACTCGGCAATGGGTGGAACAACTTCGTCATAAAACCTTCCAAGGATAGACAAGCCTCCAATATGCTCAAGGTCCAAAAGAGATATAGACATCTCCCCTTGCGATGTGTATAAAATATTTTATAGCAGGGCACCAATACTCACAACAAGCTCGCACAACAGGAGGAAAACGATCATAGCTGAACAATGACGCAAACACTGCTCAATAGAGGCCCGTTTTCAGATGAGGTCTTTGTTTCGGCTTAAAACGTCCTCTACCCACTCCCAGTAGCACTCTGTGTAGGTAAAACCGCCGGTAGTTCGAAAGGTACCGCATCGCGCAGAGTTGTTGAATATAGAGTCGTTAAGAAGCTTGAATAACACCGTGGGAGCCTCTTCGTCACAATGTGCAGACTTCAGCATCAAAACCATCCTTCCTGCATAGAGTTCCTTTTTCTGGCTTTTCATGATCACCCGATTGGTCTACTAGATGAACAGAAAGTGCTTCCTGTGGGAGTTGAAGTCAGTGTTGTCGGCGTCTGCAAATTCCAAAATGGGGCACTGGAAACCAAATCGTGCAAATGATCTTCCTTGTTTCATGGCTTTGCTAGAGAAGGACGAATTGGTTCTCTATCTTGAATTGAAGTCAAACGCTAGATTCTGGGTTGGGGTTGGTTTTGGTTTGTTGTCAATTGGAATCCTCTGCTATGCTGCTGTTAGGAATTGGCAAAAATTGAAAGAATGGAGGTCAAGGATCAAGAAGTTACACTGGATGACTTGTATTCTCTTAATCTTAGCAAACTTGATGAGTGGAAGTGCATCATACCGGCATCACAATCTGAATGGGTTGAAACCCTGGGAAAATAGTGGAGATGAGTCTCAGGAATTGTAATTCTAGCAAGCCTAGTTTCTGGTTCTTAAGGATGTAGTGTTTTCCACTTTTTCTGAGCTTTCTCTTCCATTGAGGTTGCTGTGTCGAATCAAAGAGAAAATGTACTCAATTTCATGATGTCTCCGCATGCTTAATCACATGTGGCCATGTTAAAATATTCTCGCCCACAACGATTGTCTCAAAACACATGGCCAGTCTCCATTGAACAGATTGTTTTTTAATGAAAAGTTGGTTTGTGAGATATTTGAAACTTGGTGCAGCATCGGTGTACTTCTGAGGTGTAAGTGGTCAGCCACCATTCACACATGCAAATCAAACAGAAAAAAAAAACTTCCACATCACCTTACCACTGAGATAGTGGTTCCTGTGTCATATCTTCACAAGTGCGGGGTTGTGCATGCATAGGCCACTGAAGCCGGAAAATGCCCTCAGGGATGCTGATGGCCATGTGATGCTGACATATTTTGGACTAGCAAAGGAAATTAATGAAAATAGCAGATCAAATTCAATGTGTGGAACCACCAAATACATGGCTCCGGAGATATTATTGTCTAAAGGCCACAACAAAGATGCGGATTGGTGGAGCATTGGTGTACTTATGCATGAAATGCTAAGTGGCCAACCAAGAATCCGAATGCTGATACGAATGCAATTGATGATTCTTCAACCAAGGCAATAATTAAGAATGATAATTTAGAATTCATAGTCGTGACAGAAAAGAAGAACACTAATAATACAAGTGGAAAAGGCAAGGTACAGAAATAATTCTTTAGTAGAAAGCAGGGTTCTGCATCCACCAAAATTCGTGGAGCCTCGGGAGCTAGCTCCACAAATTCTCCAAATCAAAATTGCATACTTCAAGCTGCGCTTTCGGCACGTGACGACAACATGTTTGCAACACGGCTTGAAGTGGGGGCATTTGTAGACACATGAAATTTAATGAAGTAAATCATCTTCATTAAATAATTAAATCGACCAAGGACCCGAATAAAATTGCATACGCGGCCCAAAAGTCAACAAAGTTGGTGCGGATCCGAATAAAATCCGTGTCTGCACATAAATGGATGATCGTAATCAAAACTACGTGATTCTGACTTAAATCGAAAATTGAATGTCATTGACGATTCGAAATGGTAATCGGACATTTGATTAAATTAATAAATTCTTTAACAGTTATAATTAAATCAACTATTATTTTCTTTTTAATTTAGTTATGAGAATAACTAATTTTAGATTAATTGGAAAATACATATTTATTTAATTATACAATTAAAAGAAATTTATTATTTTAGTGTCATTAAAATATTCTATAAAATAGAAACCTTGACACTATAAATACCCCTTTCAACATGAAGAGAGGGGACTTGAGAAGAAGAGAGAAAATCACTTGAGCAATATCACTCTCGATAAATCCCGAAGTTTCTCAAGTCCACGAAGATCATCAAATCCACGAAGAATCATCAAGCCACCAAATCGCTCGTTCTTCATCAAATCAAATCCAAACTCAAGTACACGAAGAATCGTCAAGCTACTAAATCGCTTGTTCTTCATCAAATCCAAATCCAAACTCAAGTCCACGAAGAATCATCAAGCTGCCAAATCGATCGTTCTTCATCAAATCCAAATCCAAATCAAACTCAAATTCTCAAGATCAAGTGCATGTCACCGTTGAGCCAAGTCACATACGGAGATAGAATCAGAGGAGTTCACAAAGATTGTAACCCCGCACTTGATTATAAATAAATCACATTTTATTTGTACACGTGTCTGCATTCTTGTTTGTTTTCAGATTATCGTCCCCATACACTTCGAGACTTTGAATTTCAATTTCTAACGTTGTTTTCAATCCCATGATCAACGCTTGGTATTCTGCGACATTGTTAGAGCACAGTTCCCCAAGAGTAAAAGAATAAGGCAATATTTGTTTTTGTGGAGAGACAAAGATAACACCGGCCCCTGCTCCGTCTGCCCTAGATGAGCCATCGAAAAACATCTTCCAAGTAGGGAGGACCTCTGCGAGGAAGACTTTCTCGTCCGGGAATTCATCTGAGATTTCCCAATCTGCTGGAATAGGGTGGTATGCCTGAAAATCAGCCAACGAATTTCCTTTCACTCCTTTAGCGGGCACATATACGATGTCGTATTGGTTCAATAATAATGCCCACTTAGCCATGCGCCCGATTAGAACTGGTTTAGATAATATGAACTTAACTGGATCGGCTCGCGCCACCAAGTGCATTGTGTAAGCTTACATGTAATGCCTCAACTTTTGAATGGCGAAGACGAGTGCAAGACACATCTTCTCTATTGGCGGATAATTCAGCTCAGGTTCGGTGAGAGTCCGACTTAAGTAGTATAAGGCTTTTTCCTTTTTGGCTTCATTTTCTTGAATAAGGAGGGCCCCAAGTGATCTCTCTTGAGCCACGATGTAAAGGATAAGAGGTTTCCTGGCGATAGGTGCACCTAACACCGGAGGATTTGTCAGGTAGGTCTTTATGCTCTCAAAGGCATTGCGACAAGCTTCATCCCATACAAATGGAACATCTTTCTTCATGAGTATTGTAGTTTTGTTGACCAACGTGCGTCTTTTTAAGCACCTAGAGCTTTTTTCTGATACTAGATAAAATTAATAATTATATTTATTTGTATGTAATTCAACAATAAATAAATAAATAATTTCGAAAGAGGAACGATATTTGTTTTCCAATATCCCCGATATATCTCCCGATACCGATATTTTGAACTTTAATTATGACTTAACAGCAACCTTTTGGGGCTTAGCCAAAGGAAAAAAACATGCATACATTAACTTTCCCAAAGTTTAGTCCATCCGTTTAATAGCTACCCTCTACTAGTGCTACTTTTAGCTTTCTTTATGTCATTTTGTTTTTGTTGTGGAACATTGTATCATATGTGGTCCTTGGACAATTCTGTCCAATCACAGTGGGCCAATGGGCCATTGTTTTTTTTTAAATAGACTCATATTTTTTCAACATTAAGATCACAGGGCCGATAATCAAATATTCAGCTAAAAGGTATGCATTGATTTACCGTTTTCAGTTGCTTCAACTGACTCTCGAAAAGAATTACAGTACGCAGTCAGAAATCACTATATTGGGCTTCATCTCTGTTAAACTGTTTAAGATAAAATCTATGTTTCTTAAAACAAAAATTAATGACCCATCTTGGTGGGCTTTGATCAAAATTAGCCCAACAAAGTATAGAAACGAGTGTGACGTCTGCCTGAACGCATCCCTTTTTGGCGCTACATTAACCGCCGGTCGCATTCATCGTTGTCGTCGCCCAGCCTCATCAGCTCACTCTTCTTTATCTTCCTCAGACTATCAACCCCCATTCCCAAAAAACCAACCCTAATGGAGCTCCACACTCCCCAACCAACCACCCCCTGCCACTTCGTCGCGTTGCCCTTCCCCGGCCGCGGCCACATCCAGTGGCGGACCTATAAATTCAACATTGGGTGGACTTGAACTTTGTAACGAAAAAATTCACGACGGTGCTGGAGGACTTTATTAATCAGGGTGAGATATAAGAGCTAATCTCTCAAATGCAATAAAAGACAAGAGTTAATGTACACATAAATAAACCAATGAATAAGGTAACGTATATATTATCCTATTTTAAGTCCTTAACTCTAATGTTTAAAATTGAAATATAATAAATTACATTAGAATTGAGTCTCCAAATTGAAGAAATTCAATAAGACAAACTGCAAGAGAGAAAAATAGTGAGATTGAAGCAGAGAGAAAGTGACAAGTTTGTTAGTCCGCCATTGTTTCATCATGATTGACTAGAGAGATTGAGGGCTCTTTTGTCAATTATGTAAAATCATTAATACATTTTTTTATTACTAATGTATAAACTAGTACTCTAAAAGTTCTACTATATATATAAAATATATAGTAGACGATTTTTTTTCCCAAAAATGTGGGTGGACTTGAGTCCACCTTACCATACCCATGGCCACATCAACCCCATGTTATGCCTCTGCCACTCCATCGCCGCCGTCTCCCTCAACACAACGGTCTTCTTCATCCTAACCGAAGAGTGGCTCGGCTTCATCGGATCCGACCCCAAACCTGACAACGTGCTATTCGTCACCATTCCCTAGGTCATCCTTCGGAAATTGGTCGCGGCAAGGACTCTCCAAGCTTCTATGAGACTGTTCTGAGGAAGATCACAGCGCCGGTGGAGGAGCTACTCGATAAGCTCGAGCCTCCGGTGACGGCCTTGATCGCCGATACGTATCTGGTGTGGTATGTTGAGATCGGGAATGTGAGGAATATTCCGGTGGCTTCTCTTTGGACCATGTCGGCCTCTGTCTATTCGGTGTTTCAGTATTTTAATCTGCTCGTTCATAACAAACATTTCCCGGTTAAACTAGAGGGTATGTAAATCTAAATCAATTGGTCATTTTGATTTAAGGGTATTAATTCACGAGTGTTGATCTGAATTCATATAATGTTCACTAATTTCATGTGATATATTGATAATCATAGATCAATCTACCAAACTTTACTCAAAGACGGAGTTATAATAGGATGTTAATTTATACAAATATAATTGAATGTTCACGGCTATTTTTTTGCCACTATCCTTAGAGAAAATTAGCCGACCATCAATAAGAGTACGTATTGACCAAAAAAAATAAGAGTACGTTACATTGAGCAGTTTACTTACGCATTTAAGATTTGATGTTAATAAATAAACTTCATGTAGCTAGTGATAGAATAGTACGTAGTATAGTACCTTCTTAGGATTAATATCTATACTACTATGTGAAGTTGAGTACGTAGTTTTTGAATAGTTAAAACAAATTGCCGCTCACTCTTAATTAGTTTGCCTGCTCGATCATATGTATGTCTGCCTTCTAATCGTTTGATGCCGCAAGTCCTTTTATTATAGAGTTTACCTAAAATTTAGTCGTCTTATAGAAGGAAGCTTCAACAAATGAGGCAACTTACCAAATACCAACGCAGTATTATACCATATATACCTCCATATATACACTAAAACCGTTTGGTGTTTTTTTCTTTCCTGGTAGAGAGGGGAGAAGAGCAGGTGGACTATATCCCAGGGCTACCTTCCACACGAGTGGCGGATCTTCCCACATGTTTTTACGGCAAAGGGCTTAATGTCTTGGATAGAGCTCTAGAGTCAGTTTCATCCCTATCCAAAGCACAATACCTTCTGTTACCTTCAGTTTACGAGCTTGAACCAGAAGTGATCGATGCTTTAAAATAAACTGTTCCGATCCCGATTTACCATATTGGGCTTACCATACCCTACTTCAAAGTGGAAACCCATTCAAGGCCCGATGAGGATCATTTTGACTGACTTGACAAGCAACCTAGAGGGTCAGTTTTGTATGTGTCACAGGGCAGTCTGCATTCAGCTCCCCAAGCTCAAATGGATGAAATCACCGCCGGATTGAAGGCGAGCGGTGTCCGGTTCTTATGGGTGGGCGAAGTGTGGAAGCTGAAAGAGAATTGTGGTGACATGGGGATGGTGGTATCATGGTGTGACCAATTGACAGTGTTGTGTCACTCTTCTTTGGGTGTGTTTTGGTCACATTGTGGTTGGAATTCGACCACCGGGGCTGTTTTTGATGGTGTTCCGATGTTGACTTTTCCTATATATTGGGAACAAGTACCTAATAGTAAGTTGATCGTTGAAGATTGGAAAATTGGGTGGAAGGTGAAGAAGGGTTTGGTTAGCAGAGAGGAGATTGCTGGGCTTGTTAGAAATTTTATGGATTTGGAAAATGAGGAGGCAAAGGAAATGCGAAGAAGAGCAAAGAAGCTCAGTGCTATCTACAGACAAGCAGTTAAAAAAGGAAGGTCGTCTTATAACAGTGTAGAAGCCTTTATCAATGAGCTATCAAAAATGAAGTGACCTAGCTATCAATCAAGATGTAAGAGCTAGAAGCAACTTCAAGCAATATTGGATGACGAATGTGCATTGTGATATCACAATCATATATGATGCACAATTGGCCGGTGGGAATAAATTAAAGATCCTAATAGTATATTAACTTATTAAGTGACTATACTGCTGCAGTTCGTTGTTGTTGATGTTCTCTTGTTATTAGTTTCCATTATCAAATCCCTGTTTCCCAAAGCAAAATAAAATTAGTATAAAGTAATAATAATTAAAACAAACATTGCATATCCAAACCATAATATAGACAAATCAAAATTTACATTCAATTAAAGATTAATTTGGTTGATAGTTCATCTTTGAAGATTCAACTCAAGTGGAAGACTAATCGAAGCGGCTCATCATGCAAATGATGTTAGACATTTGTTGGTGTACACTTATAGTCGTATATATCTTTGTTCTAAGTTCATTCTCACAGGGAACGTACACTTGTTACACAAAATGTCCATGTAGATTACATATATAATTTAGGGGGCAAAATTAGTAGCAGACAAATGCGTCTATGCTTCGATGCAGTTAACAATTTAGTTCTTCACATCGATCTCCCCAAGTTGCTTGTTCCCACAGTCGACCTCTTGATAGTTCCTCCGAAAATGGAGGATGATTCGGGTATTTCGACCAGTTTCATGACGAGCTCGCTTAGCTAATCAAGAGAATATTCATGAAAGGCTTTTAGGGCGGCTTTTAGTAGCCATCCAGTATATATAGATAAGATAAAGATGGTCATCTATGCCATCAAACCCTGAAAGCTACGGCAAGTCTTCGGCCGTCACTGGTATATCATCAGAAATGGAAACTGTGAAGCTCCAGCGAAACGCTCCCTGCCACGTAGTGACGCTGCCGTACCCTGGTCGAGGCCACATCAACCCCATGATGAATCTCTGCAAGCTTCTCGTTTCGAAACAACACGACATCCTCATCACCTTCGTCGTCACCGAAGAGTGGCACGGCTTCGTCGGATCTGACCCTAAACCCGACAACATCCAGTTCGCTACGGTCCCCAACGTCATACCCTCCGAGATCGGCCGGGCCAAGGACTTTCGGGGATTCGTGGAGGCCGTGAACACCAAGCTGCAAGAGCCGTTCGAGCTACTTCTGGACCGGCTCGTGCCGGAGGCGAGCGTTATAGTTGCGGATACATACGTGGTTTGGGCCGTAAGCGTTGGGAATAAGAGGAATATTCCGGTGGCTTCGCTTTGGACGATGTCAGCCTCTGTGTTCTCGACGTTTGATCACGTCGAGCTGCTCAAAGAAAACGGCCACTTTGCTGCTGATGTGTTAGGTACGTATACGCACTCGCAATAGTTTACCAACTTAGTGAAGTAAATGCATGTGAATGATTTGTAACAATTGTTTTTGCTAATATATATTAGAAATGGTGTGGGGATTCTATGTCCATCATGGGTTTGTAATCATTCTAAATATATAACTAGCTTATCTGTCTTAATGAAAATAGATTAAATAGTACGCAATGTTAGAATAAATCCGAAAATTTGTTTAGATATGAATGACCTATTAAGTGAAGTAAATCGATCAGCTATACATCTATGGAAGTATGAAACTTGAGATAAAGAACCTCAACACTACTTTGAGTCCTTGACAATGCTATCTCGAATTATGCTATCCATAGGCTGTGTTTGCTAACTTGGATTGTATTTGATTACAAATCAAATCTTGATCAGACTGGTTAAGGATAAGATTGAAAGAATCCCACTCCTTTTCCAATCACACGTTTGGTAGCCATGTATGTATGGCTGATTGGAAGCCCAGATCTTGTAACCAATAGAACACTGATCTCAATTCAACATAAATTCTTACTACCCAGGATTCGAATCAACAATAGAGAAGAAAACCCATCCAATTAGAGAAAATGGGACTGAAATTGAATATCCTAAATGATATGGCGGCTAGAGATCGAAAACCACAAACAAGAGTTAACTTTGAAGAGAAAATTTTCCCTAAAAATAATTGAATGAGACCAACGATGAACAACAGTCGAATGGAGTCGAAAACTACTACAGATGACCGGAAATTAGAACAGAGCAAAATGAGATAGCTGCAGACTTGTAGTGGAGGAGATGATGTCGTAGTTTTCTTTGCATAGTGCGTTACTTTAACGGCGAAATTTTTCAAATGAAGTTGGACTTTTTTTAATACACCCGTGAGCAGGATTTTAAATCCATGTTTGATAGGAATAAAATTTTCCGGCCCTACCATGTCTAGTTCTCCAAACATCACGTGAGGTCAGATATAAATTTTTTTATGAAATCCAACCCGTATATCTGGTTAAACAAACACGGCCGTAAGTCTTAGACCTGTAACTAACGTGTTATATTTTGTTGCTATTAGAACATTACTATAGGGCGATCAAGGACGGACGTAAGCAACTCTCTAAAATTGCAGACTTCTCAATTTTTCTGACCAATCGCACGCTGACGACGGATATTCCATTGCCGGATGGTGTCTAAGTCTCTACTTGGAGCTTCTTCTTACCGGTGGAGCCGCTCCTGACTGATTTTTGATCTATTCAGACGAACCGGAAACTGTCCCGAAACTTCAAACCTACTCTCCTTGGGACTTCATCTTCATGATAATGACGTCTAGGATGCATATGTAGTTGCTCCAGCAATAAAAACGGCGTCGCCAACGTGCAATCGGTCGGAAAAGCTGAGACGTCCGCACTTTTGGAGAGTTGCGGACGTCCGTCTCTGAACACCTCGTGCAATATTATTGTAGTCTTGAATCTTGATAGAAGTATATATGTGCTGGTAGGCATATATTTTATCTGAATGTGATTACACGCTAGCTTAATTAAAAGCCATAAAAGTGGGAAAAACCATATCTTACATTAACTGATGGCACTTTTGCTGTGCATATTCCTGGTTGCCAAATATGCATGTACGCAAGTCCGTGGAGATGAAGTAATAGACTACATTCCTGGAATCTCCACCACACGCTTGGCTGATCTTCCCACTATATTATATGGAGATGGTTTGTCTACCCTCGACAGAGCCCTTGAAGCTGTTTCCAGCACTCACAAAGCACAGTACCTCTTGTTTACTTCATTTTACGAGCTTGAGCCTCAAGTCTTTGACGCACTAAAAGCCAAATTCTCTTTACCTGTCTACCCTATTGGCCCAAGCATTCCACACTTCGAGCTTTCAAAAAATCCTCATGGTAATGACCTAATCTATCTGCAGTGGCTAGACTCTCAACCCAGGAGCTCTGTTCTCTACATATCTCTGGGAAGCTTCTTGTCTGTTTCAAACGCCCAAATGAACGAAATCATTGCCGGAGTAAAGAACAGCGGTGTTAGGTTCTTTTGGGTGGCGCGTGGGGATGCTTCTAAGCTCAAAGATGGTGTTGGTGACATGGGCTTGGTGGTGCCTTGGTGTGACCAATTGAGGGTGTTGTGCCACCAGTCCATTGGAGGGTTTTGGTCGCATTGTGGTTGGAACTCAACTCAAGAAGCTGTCTATGCTGGTCTTCAGGTTCTTACTTGCCCTATATTTATGGACCAAATCCCAAATGGGAAGCAAATTGTGGACGACTGGAAGATCGGGTATAGAATGAAGAAGGATAAAGTTGGAGGTGGAGACTTGGTTGCCAGAGAAGAGATTGCAGAGCTTGTGCATTGGTTTATGGATGTTGAAAGCAATGAAGGGAGGGAGATGAGGAAAAGAGCAAAACAACTCCAAGAGACTTGTCATGGAGCAATTGCAAAGGGTGGTTCTTCAGACTCCAATCTTGATGCTTTTATCAAGGATATTTCGAGATGTTAATTACTTAACTATATTGCTTAATTAATTAAGCTCAAACATTTCATATTTTCTACTAACTCTTTGCGGAAGTAAATTTGTCACTCACTGTTGATACGTCCACCTTCTAATAAGATACCACATATCCATTTTTTTACTACAATCTAACTAAGGTTAACACTCTTATATTTTTCTTTTCTAATTATTTAGAGGAAATAATTATGATTAAATTGTTAATTTCCTTCTTCTAATTAATCTGATCATTACTATTCCATCTATTCTTTCCTCTCTTTTTTTGTTCTTTGATAAAGAAAAAAAACCATGACCTTGAAAATAAGGGATTATCTCTAACCTAATATTGACCATGACCTGAAAAGGAAAGCATTGATTATTTCACTACTAGAGAAAACCCTTTTGGAGACAATTTCTTTTGGGACAAACAAAATTTTTGTCCCCCATACATGTGATTAGAGACAAAAAAATATATTCCGCCTCTAATAGTTTTGTTATAAAAATCTCCATCTCACTCTAGTAGGAGACAAATAAGGTGACAACAAATATCCATCTCAAAACTAAGAGGGAAATATTATGATTTATTTTGTTAAGAAAAAAGAGACCCTTGTGAAAAAAAATTATACTTTTATGTAAATATTCTTTATAGTGATACTGGGAAACTATATCTATAAACAAGGACGAAGCAGTAAATTTGACATAAAAATTATGTTAAAAACCTAAAGATGATTTAGCGGAGGTGAGTGTTCTAGATTTCGTTGATTCGTTCAAATCTCTAGATTTAGGGTTTTCTAAACCATACAATGGGAGCAACAGGTAGCCACAAGATCCAATATTAAAATCTGAAAACCAACGGAGGAGACTTCATGTGTCCATATAACTCCACCGCCAAGAACACTGATCAAGCTTCAGCCTGAAAATTCACCGCTGAATATTTCGGTAAGTACTGTTCTGATTCACCATTATAATTCTCCGTATCACAACCGCACATCGTCAAAATCCACTTTGCGATTGTTTGTATTAATTAAGAAATTTGAATACCGATTCATCTTTGTGAGATTCTGTAATCTCTTTATTGATGTGATTTGCTTATGGAAATGCAATTTGATTCAGGTGAGAACTATACTACGAATTAGTTCTTCAGGTGCCTTTCATTCACCCAAATCAAATTCGTTTTCATTCCACTTAAATATGTCAATTGTCAAGTTGCCAATTGAATTCTTTTGCCAATATGTTATAGTTTTTTCTTTAAAATACTGATTAGTTTATTGTGGTTTAGAAGCTTTAGAGTGCAGAAGCTACTCATTTTGGCGATTGGTTTGATTGGGGTCTTATCAGGGACTTTTGACAGATTCAACTCCAGGTAAGCTAAGCTTCTTATTTGGTTGAATGGTTTTGGTGTTGTGGGTGAGTCGATCACTATCTATTCCATATGTGGTTTTGGTGGGACTTTATTCACCGTCTACCATGGGCTTTGCTTATGAACTTAAGAAAATAAAAGCATTGCTAAATGTGTACCCTATCTATTTGTATATGTTTCATTTGTAAGGAGTCATACACGATGTTTGGGCAAGTACCTTTTAATTTAATGTTTAATCTAGTTAAATTTAAAAATGTTCTGGTTGAATTTTGGTATCTCTGGTTTATTTTTCCTGCTATATTAGATGTCCAACAATCTGAGAATGAGAAGCTGAAAGTAAATGTCATTAATCTGTTGCAATTTTTCTCATGAATGCTTTCTGATATATAAGTAAATTCTGTGGTTGCATTCCTGAGTATTCTCTATTAGTTTTTCCTTCATATCTATTTGAGTTGGCATGGCTTTGGCTTTGATCCTTGCAGGCTTTTAAGAACATTCATTTCAGATTTAACTCCCCCCCCCCTCCTTATAATACAGGTCGATGGTCATCAGGTAAGTAAATGTTACAAAGCAAGATTGGTTTACAATATATTAATTCACTATTATATTCTATATGTGATTATAAAGTGAGGGTTTTACATTATATAGGAACCATAAAAAAAGTTTGGCCCAGAGTCTTTCAGGAGATCGCAAATTGAAAGGCAACATGTAATTTTTTTTTTTTGCACTTAAATTGAGCTTTCATTATTTTTTTTTCCTGGAACTGTTTCTTTACTCTTTATTTATATTCTGCAGGTTAGTGATGCTCTGATGAAATGTGTAACAATTGATGATCTAGGATTTAATGAAGGAATGCCAATTGCAGCAATCACTATATACAAATGTCTTGTCCACTGGAAGTCATTTGAAGCAGAAAAACTAGTGTATTTGACCAGCTTATTCAGATAATTGGCTTAGCAATAGAGGTATACTAAATTTCAATCTTAATCTTATTTTATTATAGAACCAGTAAAGTAATTTTTTATGTGTCTTAAAAATCTTACTAAGAACATTTATATATGTTTCTGTATGTCAATTACTTATTTCGTATTTTGTCTTATGACTCTAATTTGTATAGGAATATGTCGTGCATTTCAATATATTGATATTGAAAAGATAGAGGCAAGACATTACAAGGAAATTATTTTTGATATTTTTCAACTTATAATACCTTGGGGTTCATTTAGCTAGCATGGCTCCCTTTTTTGGTGTGCTGGATCTTTTCTAGTCTGAGACTAAAGGTTGGTCATCGGTTACGGCTTTGGTAAGCTAATATTTATGACCTTGCTTATCTTCTTCACATATGGATGTCCTTATGTAGTTGCAGATTTTATCACTAATTTAAGATTTATTACTTATCTTTATTATTTTTGGATGTCCTCTAACAAAAAAAAACAAGAAGAATATTTATTACTTATCTTTTATTTTCAGAAATTGCAGGGCAAACAGACAGCTGGGCAGATCTATCTGTAATAAGAGCTTGTCTTTGATCTTTTGATGTATCACTCTCATTGCAGGTAACTAAGTTCTCTTACTTCTAAACACACCAGCATATAGGCTAGTTAATCGAGATTGAATAAGTTGAAAAATGTGCAAAAATATATTCAGGTGTGATTTGGAAGATGGTATTGACAGTAGAGGAGCTGGAAGTCAAGTTTTTGATCTATGCAAATGTGGCCTACGTACCTGTGATGATGGTATTGATGAGATTAGAATGCTGAAGACAAGGACGTTGGCTAGTTATATGCATAATGCATATATATGTGTATACATAAGTTAACTATTTTTATCCACACATGGATGTTCTTAGTTGCAGATTTTATTTCTGGTTGAAGATCTATGTAAGATATTTGTAAAAGTGCTCAAGTTGTTTATGAGTATGGGCTAATTCAGAAGCTGATTTTCTGTTAGTCTCTTCCGTTTATGGGCTTGAAAGCCAAGTCATTGATGTTTTAAGATCAGAACTTTCACTACCTACTTACACAATTGGCTCATTGATGCCTTCCTTCAAAGCTAATAGTCCTACTGTTGCTAACCATTTACAATGGCTAGATTCTCAACCATGCAGCTCAGTGTTGTACATCTCCATGGGAAGCTTCCTTTCATTTTCTAGAGTGCTAATGGATGAGATTGCAACTGGTTTGAGCAAGAGTGGTGTTCGATTCTTTTGGGTGGCTCGCAGCGAAACAAACATATTACAACATATTTGTGGTGAACTGGGGTTTGTTGTACCCTGGTGTGACCAAAAGAGTGTTGTCCCATTCTTCTGTTGGTGGATTTTGGTCACATTCTGGGTGGAACTCAGTTAGAGAAGGTGTTTTCTCAGGTGTTCCTTTTCTTACATTTCCCGTAGCTTTTGACCAATGAATGAACAGTAAAGTGATTGTTGAGGATTGGAAAACGGGGTGGAGGGTGAAGAGTACGTACTGAGTCAAAAACCAACTATTTGGTGACTAGTGAGGAAATTGCAATGTTAGTGAAAACATTTATGGATTTGGAGCATGATGAGGGGAAAGAAATGAGAAGGAGAGCAAGGGAACTCCAACAGATATGGAAAGCCGGAAAGGTGCCATTGCAGAGGGTGGTTCCTCTAGAACTAATATCAATGCCTTCATTCAAGGCATTTTGCAATACTAAGAGGACTAAGCGAATAACAATACATCATATCTTCTTATCTCCCAGTAGCAAATTAACCATCTTCTTGGATGTACTGATGCTAAAATTAGAGGTTTGATTTTCTTTAAGACTCTTCATATGATGCAAAAAAAAAAAAAAAAAAAAACGAAGAGGCATGCACATACATTTGCAATTGTTATATTTCAGGTAATTTGCAGTGTATGGGCATAGCATATAATTTCTAGAAGTTATTCAATTACTTAGGTTTTTCTAATGGACTTTGTCGTTGTTTCACATCTAAAATCAATTGGAAATTAGTGGAGCTACTTGGTAACACATTTTATAATGGTCTCATTTTCCTATATGAGATATGTAAATTATGCACTCGTTCACATGCATAAGTACTTAAGTAGTGAAGTCATATGTGTAAACATATTACATTAAGTTACTTGGAGTTGACGTGGCCTTGAGACATGCACAAGTTCGATACATTGTCTTTGGAACCGTGATAAAACAGTTTGCGTTCACATCCAAGATCAATTAATAATAAATAGTGACCCAAAAGTTCTTATAAATCCTTAATTGATGGCTCAAATTTTTCATGTGATATCTAAAGTCTCAACACTTTTTGAACTGTCTGGTTGTTTAGACATATATTTTCTTTCAACTGACGAGGGAAGCTTCTAACTTGAGAGCATGCTACATGCACGTGTAGTGAATTTTTAAGTTATAAAAAATTTAATTCACTTCATTGGTAGTTAAATGATTTCGGATGTAAAACTCAAATTACCATATTATTAATTAGTGAAAATTTTAAAAACGGTAACTCACAAATGTTCCACTCTAATTTAAAGGTAATTTAGTTTTATTAATTAACTTCAAATTGGTACCTAACGTCTATAATCCAACTCAAGACTTCTACTTACCGTCAACCAGTGGGTTTGTTTCAAAGTTTTATGTCTAATTAGCAGGGGTAATTGTATTCACCACTTCTTCTAATGCCCTCAGTTTCCACATACCAAACCCCCAACGGTCGCATCACTATCGACCTCCTAAACGATACCGCCCCCTTCACCAACACCTCCGCTTTCCAACAGTCCCTAAAACACTTCCTCTCCCAACACCCACCCGGCTGCATCATCATCGACGTCTTCCACCATTGGGCTTTTGACGTCTTCAACTCTTTCTAAATCCCAAGAAATGTCTTCAACAAAGGTGGGTTCTTCTCAAGCTGTGTTATGCAGAACGTCAGCCACTTTAGGCCGCATGAGAAAGTGGCTTACGATTTTGAATTATTCATGGTCTTAGGGTATTTTCGATTAGGTCGAATTGACAAAGTATATGAGTTGGAGTTGAAGTATGGACAGTTGGAAAACAAGAGCTTTGGGGTTGTGATGAATAACTTCTATGAGTTGGAGTTGAAGTATATATGATTATATGGTGATTCTTTCAAGATGATTTGGGGATGGGGGATTGATCTATGCAATTGAGACGAAGCTATTAAGTCCTTACCCAGTAGATTGGAATTGAAGTAGTGATTGAATTAATTAGATTCAATTATTCAAATGACACAATTACCTTTGTAAGATAGATAGAAAATTCAGAATGAAACGGAAGGGTTGACGACATGTACAAGTTTTGAGTGAGATTATAGACGTTAGATACCTATTTAAAGTTAACAAAATTAAATTACATTTAAATTAGAGTAAAACATGTGTGAAGTTCGGTTCTTAAATTAAATATCCTCTCATCAATGGTCCGTGCATGGTTTCCATGGTCTCGTTTTCAAATAGATATAATCGATCTCTCCACAGGCACCGATCACTGGGTCACCAACCACGTTGTCTGAATCGAAAGGCTCGCGTTGTACTAATTAAATATGTTCTTCCTACTTGAGATTAGCGCATGATAGACTTATAGTGCGTACGTCTGGTCATTCTCTTTTAAATTTGCTCTTCTTCTTCTTCACAAGCCATTCATGCATCCTCCTCAACCAAAATTCTAAACTGAGACATCATTCATCATACAAAACGACATGGATTCCTCCGCCACAGTAAAACCTTACGGCGTCTGCCACATAGTAGCAGTGCCTTATCCAGGCCGGGGTCACGTAAACCCTATGATGAACCTCTGCAACTTACTACTTTCCCAGAAGAGTGATATTCTAATAACCTTCGTCCTCACAGAAGAGTGGCTCGGCTTAATTGGTTCCGAAGTTAAACCGGACAACATTCGCTTCGCCACAATCCCTAATGTAATCCCATCGGAGAAGGATCGTGCGTCCGACATGGTTGCATTCTTTGACGCCGTCATGACCAAAATGGAAGCTCCGTTTGAGCAGCTGCTGGATGGTCTCGAGCTGCTGCCTAGTGCCATTATGGCTGATACTTTCCTGCCTTGGGCAGTCGCAGTGGGCAACCGGAGGAATATTGTTGCGGTATCGCTTTGGCCAATGTGCGGGTCTGAATTCTCTGTGTACCACCATTTTCATCTCTTCCGGCAAAACGGACACTTCCCAGTTAACTTGTCAGGTGAGTATCGATCGATCTGTTAGTCCATCTCTCTTTTTCGGTACGTACAATATATTGGCTTAAACCATGAACTTTTCTAAATATTACAATGGAAAAAGAATTGATTTTGAAATTTGGGATGAGAAATATGTTGGAGATGCTTAATTTTCTGCTAGGAGAAAAATAAGTTAATCTTGATGGAGAAGTCACCGGACACTAACACGTACATATGTCTTTACAAAATTCAGAAAGTAAGTCGTGGTTTTAATTTAAGAATCTATTTGATTTTTCTTTTATGAATCACACTTACATCACACTAGTTTTTTTTTTCTGAACAGAATATGTTCATTATCTAAAGAAAAGAAGTTCATTATATAACACACTGAATTGTGATTGTTATGAATCAATTGCGATTTAAATCACGTTTAGCATAATTGTTTTGTTGTCTTCCAACTTCGTTGACAGAGAAAGGCAATGAACGGGTCGACTACATCCCAGGAGTTTCTTCCATACGATTAGCGGACACTACTAGTTCCATTGATGGAAAGCAATCAAAAATTCTAGACTATATCCTCAAGCGTGCTTTTACTTGGGTGCTTAAAGCACAGTATCTCTTTATCACCTCTATCTATGAGCTTGAAACCCAAGTAATCGATGTTTTAAGATCACAACTCTCACTACCGGTTTACACAATTGGCCCATTAATACCTATCTTCAAAGCTATTAGTGCTAGTGGTACTAACCATCTACAGTGGTTAGACTCTCAACCTTGTAGCTCCGTTTTATATATCTCTATGGGAAGCTTTCTTTCTGTTTCTAGTGCTCAAATGGATGAGATTGCAGTTGGTTTACGCAAGAGTGGTGCTCGATTCTTTTGGGTGGCGCGCGCTGAAATGAATAGGTTACAGGAGGTTTCTGGTGATATGGGGTTAGTTGTTCCTTGGTGTGACCAAATAAGGGTGTTGTCCCATTCTTCTGTTGGTGGATTTTGGTCACACTGTGGGTGGAACTCAGTTAGAGAAGGTGCTTTCTCAGGTGTTCCTTTTCTTACCTTTCCCATAGTTTTTGACCAAGGTATGAACAGTAAGGTGATTGTGGAGGATTGGAAAACGGGGTGGAGGGTGAAGAGTACTGAGGCAAAAATCGACTATTTGGTGACTAGTGAGGAAATTGCAATGTTAGTGAAAACATTTATGGATTTGGAACATGATGAAGGGAAAGAAATGAGAGAGAGAGCAAGTGAACTCCAACAGATATGGAAAGGTGCCATTGCAAAAGGTGGATCAACTAAAGCCAATATTAATGCCTTCGTTGGAGACATTTCAGAGGAGATTAAGCATAAGTGAGTCTTCTTGTTGGAGTTCGACCAAAAAAAAAGGGGGTCTTCTTGTTGGAGATTGTATTGTGATAGTTTAAATATGATTTTGGAGCATGGTCAATTGCATTTGGACTATTGTTTAATTAAAAATGTGTAACGACATGTTTTACTTGATTCAATTCAGTAAGTTTATGAATGTGTTTTCAAAATGATGTTTTTATCGTATATGACCATGTTTAATGTTGTCGTTGTTGTGCGTAAATTGTTGAGAAAGCGAGCTTAAATCCATAAATATGAGTTATTTCTCCTATTTTTGAATGCTCTGATGCATTCTCGTGTCTCAAAAATCATGATTTGTTCATCCAGTGCCGTATATAGAATACGTTTTGTAAAAGATACTGTTAATCAATCTGAAAAGTGAGTACTTAGTAACAAAGACGTTGTATTTGTTATTCGGGTTTGAATTTTAATTTGTATATCCTTCGTCTTTTATTTATTTACAATTTTATTCATTTCGTTCCGTTAGTTTACTATGACAAAAACAGTGACGGTGGGACTTTGGACTGACGAGTGTGTTAGTCATATAATGGTAGTATAGGTATTTGCTTGTTATCCCTGGATAGACTTGGGGTACTATTCTCCTTAATTAAATTGAATCACAATGTAGTCATGTAAACCGTTTATGCGTTTCATCTACAGTTTCAACATTTTAGCTTTCAATAATTCATGAAACACTCAATATCTCTCAATGCAAGATCAACACTCTCCATCAAGACTTCTTGATAGGTCTCTACTCTGATGGAAATCTATCTATTCAAACCAGTTAGCATTCATGTAACTTCTTCACCTTGAGTTGATGGTAACCGGATCTCAGATCAATCTTAGAGAATACCGTAGCCCATCTAAGCTGATCAAATAAGTCATCAATCCTAGGTAAAAAATACATATTCTTGATGGTCACCTTATTCAATTTCATATAGTCCACACACAACTACAGAGAACCATCTTTCTTCTTCACGAATAACACCGGCGCACCCCAATGTGTGACACTAGGTCTAATGAACCCTTGGTCCAATAGCCAATCTATCTGCATTTTCAACTCTTTAAGCTCGTTCTGCCCCATCATATAATGCACCTTCGACACAGGTGTTGTACCGGGTACTACATCCATGCAGAATTCAACAACTCTCCGAGGAGGTAAACCCGGTATCTCCTGAAACACCTCACTATACTCGGATACCACAACAATGTATGCAATAGCTACTTCCTGATCCACAAACTCCACATGTGCCAAGACTCCTACTTTCATGACATTATCCGACTTAAGGCAACGACATCCATGCATAATTCAACAACTCTCCGAGGAGGTAAACCCGGTATCTCCTGAAACACCTCACTATACTCGGATACCACAACAATGTATGTAATAGCTACTTCCTGATCCACAAACTCCACACGTGCCAAGACTCCTACTCTCATGGCATTATCCGACTTGAGGCAACGATAACGAAAAATTGGCTCCCCGGGACTATGGAAAAATCCTCCCATGTCAAAGCAATCGATCAAAGCATGATGTGGCATCAACCAATCAATTCCTAAGATCACATCATAGGTGTGGTCCAGAATCACTATCAAGGAAGCAGAGAATTCCCTACCCCCAATCACAATAGGAAAAGCCTTGTAGATTGTCTCAAGCTCGAGAGACACTCAAAGAGATGAAGTGACACATAAAGAGCGTCCAGGAGATGTAGGAATCAACCCTAACACCTCCACTACCGAACTAATAATAAAAGAGTGTGATGCTCCCATATCAAACAGTACTCTAGCAAAGTAGTCAAAATAGGTAAGGTACGTTCCACTGCTGTGTCCCACTATTAACCAAGATATTTAGAGGGAAGATGAATCATCGAAGTATTATCACAATACTTCTATTTAGAGGACAAAACCTTAAGGTGTGGCTTCTAACACTGTAATAACCCGAATTTTTAGAAACTAAATGTCGAGTATTTTCAAAGTGTTAAACTTGTGAAATTAATTCAAGACGACAATTGGAGGTTTGCGTCATTTCGAAACGAAAACGGAAACGTTCTCGGATCGTTTAATTAGAAAACGTAACATTACCGCAACGTATATATCGGCTTTTATTCCGTCGCTCGGTTGCGAAAACATCCTTCACGAAAGTTGTAGAGCTCGTCGATACGAGTGCGTGGACATGTGACGCGTTCGAATCGGACGTCGGAGGTGAAAGTTATTAACGTCGGAAGTTAGTTTCCGATTTTGAAAACGAGTATAAAAGGGTATTTTGTGATTAGGGTTTCCATTTCAGGAAACCCTTATCTCTCGCTTCCATCTGCCTCCCTCCCCATTCTCTCTCCCCGATTCGCGCCTCCCTCCTTCCCCCTCTCTCCCGAGTCACTCTCCTTCCCCGATCTCCGTCCTCAACCCTTCGTGGCTAGCACCGCCGCTCCCTACGGCCTCGCAAGTCCCCCTGCAAGCGACCCCGAGCTTGCGGCGCTCTGCCTCGCTGCCGAAAGCTTCGCTCGTTCCCCCGAGTCTCCCTCTGCCTCGCGCCTCACTCTCTGCCTCCAAGCTGCAGTGACCTCCACCGCCATCCTCTAGGGCATCGCTAGACCCTCAGCTGCCACCTGCAAGCACCCCGTGCATCGTTTCGCCGCCAAGGAGCCGGATCGACGATCGAAGATCCTGCGAGAAGCTCATCGACGATTCTATCACTTCCGACGCATTTTGAGCTCCGATCTAGGTAAGAATGCATTCAATTTGATGTTGTGATGTGTGTGAATGGTTTGGTGATTGATTGATGGAGATTTGGGGAAGAATCGGGGGTGGAGGAGATTTGGAGATACCGCCGCCTTAGGCGGCGCGTGGGAAGGGTGTGAGGTAGCCTAGGGGCGGTTTGGAACCGTAGGTAGGTAGAGGAGGAGGAGAGGAAGAGATTGCGCACGGCGGTGGCGTGACACGCGTCGTGGTTAGCGTCGGCGCGTGGGCACCACGCGCGGTCACCGGCGAGTGGCGAGTGGCGCGTGTACCACACGCGCCGCCACGTGCGGCGGCGTGAAAAGTATTCCAGAAGGGTATTTTGGTAATTTACTTACGTACGGTAAATGTAAATGTAAATTTATTTACGTACGGTAAATGTAAATTAAATTTTACGTACGGTAAATGTAAATATAAATTACTTTCAGTAATTGTAAAAAGTAATTTCTAAAAGGTAATTTAGTAAATTTCATTTACTGAGATTGTATTTACATTTGAACAGTATATATACGTACAAAAATACGTAAACAGTATATATATGTACATAAATACGTAAACAGTATGTATACATACTGAAATACGTATTATGCGTGTTTTTGTACAGTAATACATGAACAGTAACTGTGAACAGTACATGTGCACAGTACCTGTGAACAGTAACTTCGTAAAAACCAAAAATTGCTGAACAGTAACAGTTTATTACTGTTTTGGCATTTAAAGGTTTACGAAACGTTTCTAAATTCTTTTCTTATCTTTTCAAGGTGATCGATAAATCAAGGAAATGAATTATCTTCGGAAATTGTGGAATTACGCTCGAGTCGATAAGGTGAGTAAAATCTCACTTATTTACGAATCTACCCTTGCGGTGATTCAAGATTTTGCAAGAGTTTTTAAGATTGAATTACGACACGTATACAATATAGTGAATTACATATATATCGTATAAATGGTAATAAGTACATATATATATATAGTTTGCTATATTATATACTGTTATGAATTCATTGGAATTGGTCATTTCGAATGACGAGAATTAAATATTGAGCATGTGATTTGATTTTTGTACAATATGAGGTGTGATTATTGTACGTGGTTTTAACATGAGTTTGTTAAAATGTTTTGTCTTCGGACGAGTTTTGTCTTCGGACGAGTTTTTGTCTTCAGACGTGTTTATGAAATATGACATGTATATGATATAATGGATTATATATATATATTGTATAAATGGTAAATATGTACATATATATATAGTTTGCTATATAATATACTGTTATGATTTTATCGTGATTTATGTCATTTCGATGACAAGATTTAAATATCGAGCATGTGATTTTGATTTGTACAATATGATGTGAGATTATTGTACGTGATTTTAACATTGAGATTGTTAAAATGTTGATTTGTCTTCGGACATGATTTTTGGTACAATATGATGTGAGATTATTGTACGTGATTTTAACATTGAGATTGTTAAAATGTTGATTTGTCTTCGGACATGATTTTTGGTACAATATGATGTGAGATTATTGTACGTGATTTTAACATTGAGATTGTTAAAATGTTGATTTTTCTTCGGATGTGATTTGGTACAATATGATGTGAGATTATTGTACGTGTTTGGCAAGTCGGAACCTAGCCTTTGGCCGGGCGAAAGTTACGATACAGTTAGAGCTCTAGTCTGTCTGCCGTAGTACTGCATGTGAGGTAACGGGTGGTTATCTGCTCATGTGTACTCAGATTGTTTTGGATGTTGGGTAGCGGGTGGCTATCCAATATCGGCGGTGTATTACGAGAGGGGTAACAGATGTGTACCAGCGTTCTTGGTACCCGTAATATAAATGCATTTGGGTAACCATAAGGGTTACTTAATTTCTCATGAGCGTTTTATTTCATATTTCTTTGGGACGACCAGATGGGCCGTTCATTGACTCATGAGTGCATTTATATTTGTTTGATTTCTGGATTTTCGAATATATTGTTATGCGAGTTATATTTTCATTTTACTCATACGAGCTGTAAAGCTTACCGGGTTTGTGTTTACAATCCCGGTGCACCAATTCGATGGTGTAGTGGATAACTCTGCAGGTGTGGATTAGTGGGAATTGACGTACCGCTCAGTGGACTTGAAGTTATTTATCTCCAGCTGGTGTGAGGATTTTGTGTGACTATCTTGTGAGTTTGTTGTGAGGATTACGCAATTCCATTGTTATAATATTGAATTATAATTTGGGTTGTAATAATCGGTTTGACTGAGTTGTATTTTGAACTCAGAGATGATCCGATGTGGCATTTTAAACGATTTCGATTCGTTGAGATTGTTTGGTGTTTAAAGATTTTGAAATTTTGAGTTTTTATACTCGAAATTTTGGGGTCGTTACAAACACTCTTGCGTACTCAGTGACATATCAATACCGAAGAGCATGTGATGGGAATCTGCTGTAGTCGTGTCATCGCTCCTGGATGATATTGATAAATCATCAAATACGCAACCTACGCTCTGATACCAACTGTCACAACCTTGAAATTCGAATGATAAAAATTCGAATTCGAAGCCATGAAAACTCTAAAACAATCTCAAATATATTGAAATCATCATATCATAACAGTGTATCGAAACTGAGTCCACAGCATGACTCAGTCGATTTGAATAATATATAACCAGTCTATACCTCAGTATTATAACCAATGAAAATGTAAAATTCACTCAATCCTCACCACAAACAGAAGACATAATTCTTCAGAGTAAACCCTCCGAATCTGCGAATTCTCACTTGCAGAACTATCCCATACACCATCAAATTGGTGTACCGGGATTGTAAACACAAATCCAGTAAGTTTTTAAGCTCGTATGAGTAAATCAACAGTAAACATACATCGCATACAAAATAAATATGTCAAATAACATTTAAAGCAAACGTACTCATGTGACACTAGGCAACACATCTGTTACCTAAAATCATTTAAAAACATGGAAACTTATGAGACTCAGGCAACTCATCTGTTACCCCTCATGCAGTACACCAACAGGCACTGGGCAACCCATTTGGTTACCTAAAATCATGTAAAACATGGCTACTCATGAGACTCAGGTACTCATATGTTACCCCTCATGCAGTACACCGACAGACACTGGGCAACCCATCTGTACCCAATGTCACTTTAAAAAATATGGGTACTCATGAGACTCACGCAACCCATCTGTTACCGCTCATGCAATACTCCGGCAGACAGATTAGAGCTTTAACTGAATCGTAAGTGTCACCCGGCCAAGGCTTGGTTCTGATTCTGCCAACACGTCCGAAGACAGAAAAACACGGCTAAAGACAGAAAATAGGTCCGAAGACAGAAAACACGTCCGAAGACAGAAAAAACATGTCCGAAGACAGAAAACGTTTTAACAAGACTCAATGTTGAAACCACTTACAATAACAATTCACCCATGTTATTGTACTACAACAAAATGACTCTTGCTCAAATAAAATAAATATAGTTGCCACAGTATAATTCATTTGGAAAGAAGAACGTGACAGTATATAATGTAGCAACCCATATATATGTATCGTATTTACCATTTTATACACATACACAACCCATATATTATATATATGTCATAGTTCGATCTTTTTAATAAAACGTAAATATGAGTCACCGCCAATGGTAGACTCGTGATAGTGAGATTTACTCACTTTCACCATAATACATAATCAATAAAACCTTTTTAAATCATTTATTAAAATAGCGTTTCACTTACCCATGAACCGTAGACGATTAAGTTCACGTAATTTAAACCAAAACATATTTTTAAAATAATTTTTATAAACTAGTGATGCAACGACTATGTTAACAACTCAAACTAAATTCAATAATTCTAACACTACTTTGATCATGATGATCACTGTGAGGTTTACTCACCTTATTTCCCTCGTGCAACTTCTACGACACCGAAAGCGATTCCCTCACTCATTTCGTCGGTCACCTAATAGCATAATAAAATGCTTAGAAAACGATACATAAAATATCAAGTGACGATTTCAATAAATATAAATGATGTTCATAAAACAATGTTCATAGAACAATGCTCATGTTCTACTATTTACTAAACATTGTTCGGAATTACTGTTTTACAGAACACTGCTCACAGTTAATGGTCGTGACCACTGTTCACATTACTGTTCACCGTACTATTCGTGCGGCACCACTATTTCCCGACCACCACCAATGACCACCAAATTTCACCACCACAATCTAAATGACATTCCTAACAACTTTTTAGTTCACAACAAAGTCTAAATCAAAGCTTAAAACCTCCAATTTCAGAATTTCCGAAAAATCCCAAATCAAGAACCCTATAATTGAAATTTCTTGGTTTGAGTTCTTACCTTTTGATTTAGCTCAAAACCTTTGCAGGGGTTGTTGACGACATTGAGGCAAGGAGTTTGAGACCAGTGGTGAAGCCTAAACTCGCCGGAGGTCACCAGAAAATTGAAGAACACAATTGGGTCACCGTCAGGTTTCCAGGTCGACTTCCGAGTTTCGATACATGGAAACCGGCATACTATTCCACGATCCACCACCACATGGAGGCGTGCAAGAAGGAGGCGAAGTGATCTGGGCTGGCCCGGTCGCCTGAAAAAACCACCGTAGTCGGTCGGAAAAATCGGGTCGGATCGGCCGAATCTAGGTCGGGTCAGAAGAAAATTTTCGCCACTGAAAGTGCGCTTGCGGGGAGAGGGAGGAAAAAAATGAGGATATTACTCTTCCTGATTCTATACGTAAATTCAAAGGGTTTGTGCAAGATTATCCAATAGGCATGTGAATATGCAGCTGTCCGTGTGCAACTTGGGGTTATATTTCTGCAAATATACTCATTTGCAAATTTACAGATATGTTTTCTTCCATCCTCTACTGTCGATGATGAGATTATTGTCTTTTGTGTTATGTTGTCTGTTGCTTGCCGCAATGGTTCACTTCAATGTCTACCCCATTTGTCTAAGCTTCATAATACATATTGTTGGATACTTGAAGTGTAACAGAATAGTACTAGTGTTCCTCTACGTTCTGCCCATTTGAAGTTTGATATGGAGTGGATGTTAATTTGTCATTGGATGCTACAGTTTTCTTACATTCGCAGCATATTCTTATCATGGACCTGAATCTGTCCTGGCGTTAGCTTTTGAGTCTTATGTACTCATGTGTGCCTTCTCTTTGGATGTTAAGCCGGTGATCATTGTGGAATGACAAATCTGTGGCTACATACATTCGGCTACAAGAATTGATCTTGTTTGTAATAACATGTAGTCATAGCCATGCATTGGTAATTGTCAAAAGGCTGCCTTCAGATCTGCTCTACAAAACTCATTCATCTGACTTGGTTGGGACTACTAGCAGTAACTTGCAACATTCAAGCTTTAAGTCAAATTTGCAGAGATCATCAGTGTTTTGTCTTTGCTGCCATGCCGGGTGATTTTGAATTGGGATGTTAGCTTGTAATTTCATTCCTTCATTTACTTGAGCTATATTGTGTATCTTAAATCCAACCATTATGCTTGTCCCCAAACATATAGTTGAGGGGGGTGTTAGTCATATAAGGGGAGTATAGGTATTTGCTTGTTATCCCTACATAGACTTGTTGTACTATTCTCCTTAATTAAATTGAATCACAATACAGTCATGTAATCCGTTTCTGCGTTTCATCTACAGTTTCAACATTTTAACTTTCAATAATCCATAATCCTATCAACGAGTGGCCAAAATAAAGAACACAGAAGTGACATAACTCGTCCAATATCGAACGGATCTGTTTCAATTCCTCATTGTCAAAACCCTCACCTCAAAACCCCCCAAACTCCCTTTTCTTGATCGGAGACACATGAACACAGGGCCGGCCTTGGGCTAAAGCCACTAAAGCACCAGCTTTGGGCTCCCAATTTTAAGGGCTCCTAAAATTAATCATATACACATAGTAAAAAAAAATCTGGGTCGTAAAAGAATGATGCTACGTTCTTCTATCATTTTCAGTTTTCTGACTTTCTCTCTCCGGTACGTTACTGGTCTCCTCTTTTAATTCTTTTCAATTTTGTATATGCTTTTGTTTGGAGAAAGTATGAAGAAAGATTGAGAATCTGTGGTGTTTGGTAAAGTTGAAGATGTATGTGTGCTTTTCGATACAGATCTGAGCTTAGATATTAGATTGATAGATTCCATCAGTGTTTGGATTTCTAGCTCATTTGATTTTTTCCGAAGCAATCTTCCGGTGATTAGAAATGTCTAGAACTCTAAATGATTGAATGAATTGTAAGGAAAACGAATTTGCAGGAGATTATTGCGTGCTTGACTTGATGAAACTTAGTTTTAATTGGCTGTTTTGTTTACATAGTGTAGTTGTTAGTTATGGTAGCATTTCCATGTTATTCATATTGCATCTCTTCTTTTGTATATCATATTGTGTTTTCTAGCCGTTAAGAAATTTATATTGTATGGGTTTCCTAGTTTTTGGAATGAAAAACATGGTGGTGAGGTCATGCTCATGATACAAATTGAACATTATTATCTGTTTTCTATGGTTTTATCAGATTATGACAACAATTTTATTATATTTTGCAGGGTGCTATATGGCTCCAATCAGGAAGCATCATTCTAGGGCTAAAAAAAAAAGATTCAGACGAAGGAGGCGCTAAAGAAGGTTCAAGCAAGAATGACAATTTTTGAGTAAAAGATACTGATATTTGTAATTTTTATATTTTTGTTTCAAATTTTATAACATTTTATTATTATTGAAAGTTTTATTGTTATGTTTTGTTGTTTTAAAAAATTTATCGTTTTAATTTTTTTTAACAAGGGGCCAAATTTTCTCGTCGAGCCCGAAATCTCAGGACCGGCCATGCATGAACACAACCTCTACCGTCTGCCACGTGGTGGCGGTTCCTTTTCCCGGGAGAGGCCGCGTCAACCCATGATCAACCTCTGCAAGCTACTATCTCTAAAGAGAGACAACTTTCGAATCACCATTGTCCTCACCGAGGATTGGCTTGCCTTCATAGCCGCCGATCCTAAGCCCCACCATCCCAAACGTTCTTCCATCCGAACTAGTTCGCAGTCAAAACTACCCTGAATTTTACGAAGCAGTGCTGACAAAAATGGAAGCTCCATTTGAGGAGTTGATGGGTCGAATTCAGCCTCCGGTGACGGTGATCATAGTCGATACCGAACTTCTCTGGGCTATTCCCGCCGCCCGCCGGAGAAATATTCCGGTGGCGTCGCGCTGGACGGCATCCGCGTCGGTCTTTGCAACCACATGTGAAGAGCTGAAGATGGGTTTGTTAGGTATGTGACGAAGTTTTGATCTTTGTAGTTGTCTATGATTGTTCAGTAGAAGGAAATAAAATAATTGAAATTGATTAGGCAATTGGGTTTGTTTGGTTTTTTTGTGTGATGGAAGATGGAGACCAGAAATTGGACCAAACAGATGAGTTAGAGGACACAAGAGTAACCAAGCACGCAATGGAGTACATTTCAATGGTTTCGAAGGCAAATTACTTGACCTCAGTGTATGAGCTTGAATCCAAAGTTATAGACTTTCTACAAGCAGAATACCATTTCCCTGTTTACCCAGTTGGTCCTGCAATACCTTATTTAGAGCTAGAATGTGACAATGGGCTTGACTATCTGAAATAATTAGATTCCCAACCAAAAGACTCTGTCTTGTACATTTCGTTGGGGAGTTATCTTTCAGTTTCGAGCACCCAAATGGATTTATTCGCTGCCGGGCTTCAAGAGAGTGGCATCCGGTTCTTGTGGGTTGCTAGGGGAGAGAGTGATAGGTTGAAACAGAGGTGTGGTGATATGGGGTTAGTGGTGCCATGGTGTTAGCAATTAAAGGTGTTGTGTCAATGTGTCATGGTTCTGTAGGTGGTTTTTGGACACATTGTGGGTGGAACTCGACTCTGGAAGCTGTGTTTTCTGGTGTTCCAATGCTTACTTCCCCTTTGGCTTTTGATCAGTTTCCAAACAGTAGGCGAATAGTTGATGACTGGAACATTGGCCAGATTATTAAGAGAGAAGTACAATGCGATCAAGATTTGATGACTAGGGAAGATATTGCTGACCTTGTGCGGAGGTTTATGGATCTTGAAAGCAGTGATGGAAAGGAGATGAGAAATAGAGTTAAGGAACTCAGCACTTTGTGTCATGGAGCAATTGCAGAAGGTGGTTCATCTGACAAGAATCTTGATGATTTTATCATGGACATAACCAAAGCTGCGGCTGTCTGATACCTCGATCTTAACCATAGCATGATAAGAATGGATGCCATGACCTTGTAGGTTCAATTCAATATATTCAAATTAGCTTTGTGTCTGAACTCTGAAGTCATGAACTGGTTGTCTGTACAGTAATTGAGAACTTCATAAAATTGAAGCAACCCATATAAGCTGGCAAATATTTTTGAGGATTTTTCTTGGGTCCCCAAAACACAATATCTCTTGTTTGCTTCTATCTATGAGCTTGAAACTACAGTCATCTACATTTTTAAGAGCAGAGTTTTCATTGCCTAGAGTAGTGATCAGAATTATCTAGAGTGCCTTGATTCTCAACCTTGTAGCTCTGTCTTTTTACTTCTTAATGGATCCCATTCTTTCATTAATAGTCGATCAGGTGGTGTCACACACAAGAGAAGAAATTGCAGGGCTGGCAAGCAAATTCATGGATTTGTAGGATGGTGAAGGGAAATAGGCTGATTTTTGCAATTCAAGTATTGGTTTGGAATTTTCTTTTCCGTTTTCTATATAATTAACTAATGCTTGGTGTGTACTTGCGAGTTCGTTGAATCAATTGACCAGTGTTTCTCGATATAAACCTTTCACATGAATGAACGGATATGGTTATTAGGATCCGTATACGATGCTGTTGCATATTCAGTTCCTGTTACAGCTGCTATTGTTTTTTTTTTTCAGTAATATGTTTCAATCATGTTTGAGTACTAACCAACAAGATTTATGCTAGAATGCTAGTTCACAAATAGAAAGATTGCATTAACTGGATGGAGAACAACAGAGCAGAGTTCACACCTCTACAGCTCCACTTATGTAATCACTTGCTGATTCCTCGTTGAGAACAACAGATACACATAAAAGTAACTAAAAAAAGTATAATACATCGAAAAGTAACAAACAAGAATATAAGTGAGTGAATCATTATCAATTTTATGGAGATATTTTGAGCTGAAATGGTTTCAGCTTAAGTTGGGACAAAATCAGTATAATCCTGATTCATAGACCACAGATTAGTAAGCATTGAGGCTATTACATGGCCAGAACTAATATGATTGCAAAAACTACAACATGCTGGACCATCACCAGAATCACTTTGACTCTGGATTTATTAATGTACTTGGCTATTTGGTCTCTTAACCAATTTATAATTACTGAGGCTATAAGTTTTGCCAGAAGTAATATGACTGTAACAACTATAAGATGTTGCACAGTCACCGTAGTCTATGATGCACGAGAACGGATACGGGGTGCATGATACGTGATACGGAGATATGTGATACGTGAATTTTCAAGAAAAACATCCTACTGGATACGTTTTTAATTATTAAAATAATATATACTATAATATATATATATATATATATAATATAAACATTATTGAAACTATTGGCATAAATTTGCATATATAAAAATAATGGAAAAGAGGTTAATTAAATTGTTTGATATAAGCTTTACTAAAATAAGCAAGAAGTTAACCAAAAAAGGAATTAAAAGGTTTTATCTTTAATTGATGAAGAAAGACAAAATTAGCCCTAAAATCTATCCAAAAACGTATCCCTGAAGTGTCTATTTGGTCAAACGCGTATATGAAATCAAAGATACGTCAAAATAAGTTTGGATACGTATCCAAGGCATATCCAACACGAATCCGTATTGAGTACAGATACGATACAACATTTTAAATTTTTTGCCGTATCCATGCATCATAGACTATGGTCCCTTCGACTCTAAAGTTTCTGTAGATGGCTATTTGGTCCCTTAGGAAATTTATCACATCTCTGCCCATAGAGTTTCCACCGACAACCAAAGTTAGTACCACCATCACCAAGACTCCCAACATCTCCACTGCCGATGGCATCTCGCCTAAGCCAGCTACCATATCCTTTGCTTGATCCATGGTTGCCAACTCCATTAGAAAAGTAATTAAGACAAAGCAGAGGATGAACATTTGAATTAACACAAGTTGTGCAGGCAAGTTTTCAGCCAGATCAAAAAAAATTTCGATTTTGCTTGAACGGACTTTTCTCATTCATCGTAGGTGCTTTAATAGGGAATGCTGATCTAAACAAGCAGCCCTGAATATATAAGGAAATAGGAAAAAATTTTGATATTTCTAGTACACCTAGAAATGCATGTAAAATCGATGTTACATAAAGCAATCGAGTCTACAATAGACTAACTAAACAAAACAACCTCGCACATAAGCAATTGATTCTACCAAAAACATAAGACTTGATACATAATATTTGAATATATAACTTAATAGATAACGTAACCGAGGTGACTTGCTGTTTCACTTCTGATCAAAATAGAATTAGAATAGAAAGTAAGAGAACCAATGTATTAGACCTATGTAAATTTTATTTTATTTATGTCGAAACTCTCTAACATAACTAAGAGTCTAAGATGGCTTGGTGTTTTTAAGAGTTATCAATTGTTTAGACATGAGAACTCGAGAGGAAGCGATAAGAGAGAGCTGGGATAGGAGCCAGAATCAGATAGAACGATAGCCCATTGGGCCTTGCAATGTTGCTATTTTCACATATACTTCCAGAAAAACAAACAGAGCATACAGGATACGGCATTACCCCCTGGTGTCGTTTTTTTTTTCTCCCAAATAGGAAAAACCCTAATTCCGGTAATCTTGGAGCCCTAATCTAACCGAAAAAAAAATCCAATCTTGCTTCTTCTTCTTCTCCAGCTTTCTTCTCTGACCCGTCAAACTTAAACCCCTCCCTCTTTGATTAAAATATGATCCAACTCCAATCCTCTACCTGCTGATGCACCTGTTTATGGAGAAGCCCCAAACCCTAAAATCCCCACATTCAACCCTAAATCCCAACTTCTCAATCCCCAAATGGCCACAGACGCAAAGCCCAAGTTCCAAAACCCGGACTTCCACCCCATTCCCACCGACTACGCCCCAGTCGACCACCTCGCCGCCACCCCCACTGCCGCTTCCGCCCACGACGGCCTCCACTTCTGGCAGTTCATGATCGCCGGCTCTATCGCCGGCATGGTCGAGCACATGGCCATGTTCCCCGTCGACACCGTCAAGACCCATATGCAAGCTCTCGGGTCCTGCCCGATTAAGTCGGTCGGTATCCGGCAGGCACTCGGCTCCATTATGAAAGTCGAGGGCCCCGCCGGGCTCTACCGCGGCATTGGCGCCATGGGCCTGGGCGCCGGCCCGGCCCATGCCGTCTACTTCTCGGTGTACGAAGCCTCCAAGAAGTACTTCTCCCACGGCAACCCGAACAACTCGGCAGCCCACGCTGTTTCCGGGGTTTTCGCGACGGTTGCGAGCGACGCGGTTTTGACGCCGATGGATATGGTGAAGCAGAGGCTGCAGCTGGGGAATAGCCCCTACAAGGGTGTGTGGGACTGTGTGAAGAAGGTGTTTAGGGAAGATGGGGTTAAGGCTTTTTACGCTAGTTATAGGACTACGGTGTTGATGAATGCGCCGTTCACGGCGGTGCATTTCGCGACGTATGAGGCGGTGAAGAAGGGGTTGATGGAGATTTCGCCCGAGCATGCGGATGAGGAGAGGCTGATTGTTCATGCTACTGCTGGTGCTGCAGCTGGAGGATTGGCCTCGGCCGTCACCACGCCGCTTGATGTGGTTAAAACTCAGTTACAATGTCAGGTATGTTCTGTTTATTTATGTCCAAACTCAGTTACAATGTCAGGTATCTACTGATTTTTTTTAGGTTAGTTAACTTATATTGATGTTGTCTTGGAAATGTCATTGATGTTGGCGTAGTTTGAAGTATGGCTGTGAAATGGATTGTGCAATTTGTACCCAAATCTCTCTTGCTTTATTAGACATCTGATACAATTATGACACTAGCTCGTGCAATCGAAAACCTTAATGTTGATACATAGCAATCTATACTAGTTGTGTCCAGAGATGTTGATTATTAGTCACACTGTAAATAACAAACTTCAACTGAAGCAAGTTGCTTACCCTAACGAAACTAAATAAGATAATATACTTATACAATATACTTCAATGACCAAATTGACAATCTAAATAGCTATATTTTGGACGCACTGATGCTTCAGGTCCGTCGTATCCAACATCCTAAGTTATACTCTAGGATATGGGTAACAGGATTTATCAGTGTTATGCTATTCTTTTCTTTTGGTAGAGAATTATGTGAAGAAGAAACAGAAAATAATATGTCGAACGCCATAGATTTTAGATTAAAGGTCTGAAATGACTTGGATCTTAAACTTCATACATAAAGTGTTTTTCCTTGATTACAGCTTAATGTTTGATGTAAATGATTATAGATCAGAAGACTTACATTTTCTACTATTCACATGTAAGCATCATTTTCATTGAAGAGTCATCCAGACACTGTTACCTGCTTCTTCCCTTATTTGTATACTTATTTGCTTGTGCTCTTCTGAAAACTTCCTTGCATGTTCTACTCAATTATGATCAGGTTGATTGGACAATTTACAATTAATACCAGTGATAGATAAATACTTGTGCATTTCTAAATGAAGCCAGTGACATTTTTGGATACATCTGTCGGCCATACAGGGAATTTGCGGGTGTGACAGATTTAAAAGTGGTTCAATTGGAGATGTGGTTCGAACAATACTGAGAAAGGATGGATACAGAGGACTTGTGAGAGGATGGGCTCCAAGAATGCTATTCCATGCCCCTGCTGCTGCTATCTGCTGGTCAACATATGAAGCGTCAAAGACCTTTTTTCAAGAACTCAACGATAGTGATAGTAACAGTGGCACTGTGACCTGAATAACCTTTCAAGACAAAGGAGTTTTTTTCGTTGCATTAGCGATAGATTTGTAAAAGTTTGCATCACACGATGGTTGAGTAAGGAAGTCAGTCCATTGGAAATTTTCAGGCTTCACTGGCAGTCGATTCGATACACAGATTCAATACACAGGATTAGTCAGCAAGTCAAATTCATTGGTGCTGGTTGAGTTGTTTGTATTGTAGCCATTTGTAGTCTGTTTTTGTAGTTTTTCTTTTCACCTGCCCAGTGTTTGTCCCAATAATTTAAGATAAATCTTTTTATTTTATGCCAAAGAGAGAAGAATAAGTGTTTTATTGTTTTTTTCGAGAAAAATGTGGTTTGTTGTTGATTATTAAGGTTTTTGAGTAATCCAGCTCTCACAAATACACAGTTCACAGATATACGATGATTTCAATCCTGCTATTTCTCCAGTTCAGGAATTTTTCTGGGATGGCTTGTAAGCTTAATAGTTGGATGCTTTTGCTTTTGTTATAGCACTGACAATCCTCCTGTTAAATCAGGTTGTGTGGTGAGCAAATGTGCTAATATCAAAATTTCAATTGAATTTGTAACTCCTAATTGGCTAATTTGGTGTATACTCTACACTTGGTTGAACTATGGTTCAAAAATAATAATGGTTTTCTTTTTGTTACCAAAAGGCTGTTTAGGGGATGAAGCGTGACAAATCACACATTTTGTATCAGAAATTGACGCTTTATCAAAGCTTTAAAGTACGAAAGTACATGTTACTATTTTGAAATCCAACTGCCTTGCTTTCTGCATAAATGTAATCCACCATTTCTCGAGGAAATGCTTATATCTGGTAGCTGTAATCTTCTTTATCGAGTTGCATGACTGTTAAAAACAGCTGTAGTAAAACTGTATACAACAGCTACCCCAAGTTTGAATATGAAGATCAAAATGCTTCATAGACTTGTAACCTGACCAACCACCACAGTGATATCATCTGGTTTTCCACCTGCATAAATTGAGGTCAGTAGTTAAATCAACAGAAGGCAGAAGGCCTGAGTACAGTTTGCACTCTCCAGAGTAAAACGTTGAGGCATTGGCAATGACAATGGGGTCTTCAAGAAAAATTAATCTCGCTAAAACACTGGAGCAGTTCTCATTTCACTCTGTTTGGAATAACTTCTCCAGATGAAACTTGAAATTTTCGAACAATGGCTGCAGTGTATGAGGTGTGAAATGGCCTTGTGACATTAAACTTGGTATAGTTTACCTGTAAGCTTCATTCCAAGCATTTTCTTCCAAAAAGGTGCTTGAAAACCCTGAAAGACAGAGAGAAAAGGCATGTGCTCAAGTTTTTTTTTAACCGGTCATGGGCTATCACTTATAAGTTAGTAAAGTCAGATAACTTCAAATGTTATATTACCCTGGCCCTGGCCTCAATGATGTAGGGCGACTCAAACTTCGAATCCTTAGAATGGTTGCTTGCCAAATTAGCTAATGCCTTTGCTAGCATTAAAATCAATTTTCAGTTAGTAGAGCATAGCATACAATATTTTCTTATCTGCATAGCAGTTGTTAATTTTAGAAACATCTACCAGCCTCTGCAACATCTCTGTATCCTGTCAATGTCGAAACAATTTCATGGTCGAAGACATTATCAAAAAGTCCATCGGAACCCATTACTATTGTGTCTCCCTCCATCAACTCAACACTGCTAAGCTGCAATTGGAAATGAAGATCCAGAATTACCAGACTTTTAAAATTCGACTTATAATAGATTAGTAAGAAAAATTCACAGTCAACAAAATGTAGATGGCAGTCATATAGTGTTGGATTAAAGATAATTACCACCGCATCACGGTAAGTTTGGCCGAAAGCTTGTGAGCTAAGTTGGAAAGGACAATCGAAATAATGTTCCTGTGGCAATGTAGAAAAATATACCTTACCTGCAAGTTCACCGATGGAGTCATCTAAGAATCTAGAGAAAAAAAAAACACAAACAACAGCTCCCAACGTTGCACAAATCATAACTATTCTGTTATTACCTCCACGAATAACCCTGAGTCCACAATCCCCGACATTGGCAATCTTCAGAATGCCATTCCTCTCCAGCATGGCAACAATCCTAGCCATAAGAAGTAAAGCAAAACTAAATATGTGTGTATGGAAAACTGTGTTCAATGCTTGAAAGAAATGAATAGTACAGCAAGGGTAGCTTGACAGAGTGATCAACTTACACAGTAGCAGAACCCACAGAGGAGGTAGCAGCATGTGCTTTTCCTATCAGAACCTGAGGATTATCGTTCACCTGCTACATCGGCAAGAAGACGTGGATCAATTATAAAACACCTACATATGCTTAAACTCAAGAATATACTGCTGCAAAAAAGAATGCCAATTCTTCACCTCCGCATCTTCCACAAACGATGAAGCATAAGCCATCAATTCTTTAGGAAACAGTGATGGATCCACATTCTGTTCAGCCCAACTGGAAAATCAAAAATGAGAAAATCACACATTCCGGAACTGAAAAACTCAACTCTAATTCGTATTTCATAAACCCGATTTTCAATTCATTTCTTGCAATTTATCAATGATTTAAGTGTACATATCTTTCACTTTCGTTCTTTTTCCAACTGAGAACCTTAGAATTCATACCCAGAGACACCATCAGCAACAGAAATAACTCCCCCATTATAGCTGCTCACAAAGAAAGCATCTTCTCCTCCTTTTTCAACCTTTCCAAACATCAAAACTCGTAAACACACAAATGCCTTGATAAAAGCTAAACAAAATAACATGCAAAAAGATTGCAGCCCCAACACAAATATCCATGATGGAAATAAAAAGATTAAAGCTTTGCAATTGTGAACTACCTTGCTGGGGTGTGGAATAAGGTGAGTTCCAACACAGAAAGACAGCCCTTCCCTACAAAATATGCCACAGAAATTATAAGCTCCAATGCTCAAGTTACCATACTTTCACAGTACTAACGTTATTAAATGAAAACAAAGACATGGGGCCGAGGAATGAGGATTGAAGATTGGCTCACCGAACTGACTTGGTTTCTGATGGAGCACAGGAGACCAACAGCCTCCTCTTCTTTGAAGGTTCATCAGGAAATGAAGTAGAAAACAAGGGGTGAATGAGTGAGTGAAACTTGGGAACTGTGGCCCTGAAAATGGGAACTGCCATTTATCCCGCTTCCACTCTCCTTCTCTCCCTCTGCGTAGCAGCAGAGCTAGTAGCTCTAGGCAAAGCTTGCACAGCCCAAATGAGTGGTAGTTGTGTTGCCTCGCAATCTGTGACTGTGTGCAGTTACTCGGGATATGATTGTAATTTCAGGTCCAAGCTTGCGAGAAGCACCAGTGGTCTAGTGGTAGAATAGTACCCTGCCACGGTACAGACCCGGGTTCGATTCCCGGCTGGTGCATTTGTTTTGTTTTACAACTCTTTTTATTCCGTCGCAAATCTATTTCAGCTTCTCTCAACAACTTGGGCTCTTTCTTCAAGAGACTGCAAAACCATGAACGCGACCTCTCCAAACGATTTCATCCAAGGTCTCCCTCCTCCTCACTTTTTAATCATCAAAAACTCTCTCTCTCTGTGTTCGTTGTTTGATTCATATTTCGATGACATGTGTTTTGCAGCTCTAGAAAACCACAGCGGAAGCGATTCCGACACCAACATCGACGACGAAGATGCCGCCGCCGAGTACTACCAGCCAGTCTCCGCCGTCGATTCCGAAGACGACGACGACATTCAGCATCCCCAACACGACGCCGTCGTTTCTCACTCGCAGCTCCTCCCCAACGGCGTGATTACAGACCAGGCGCAGAGGGGAGTGTCGTCGCTCAGATTAAACGACGGCGTCAATGACAGCGGCAACGAAGAGGAAGAGGGAGAGGAGATTGGGGAGGGCTCTGATTCGGCGATCAGGGAGGACGAGAGCCGCCGCAACGCGCCGTTGACGCCGGAGAATGCGACGAGAGTTATGGAGGCCATGAGGGGGATCTCGTTTGCCGGAGTGGCTCCAGACTGGGCTGAACGGATCCCCGAAGAGAACTGGATCGATCGGCTTCGCCGGCTCCGGCAGTCACCCCAGAGTTGATCGTTCTTGTTTTCATCAATCTGAATTGATTTCGAAAAATGTGGCATTTGGATTAAAGGTTCTTCCTTTTTGATTAATGAGAGTACTATCATTTCAGCTTCTCATAATGTAACTTACAAGAACCAGCTTTTTCCGTTCAATACACTCTGCTCTACACTGAATCACAAACCTTACAAACTGAGAAAAACATAAACCCCAACGTTTATTTATGATGATACAGTACTTAACTCTAGATGCTATTAAGTTTCCCGGAAAATTCAAATTTTCATGTGCTGTATTGGTTTGGCTGAACAAACAACTTCTGCCGATATGCGCCACAAATTCTTTCAGCTACACGCATTGGCGACAGAATCACATTGCAGGTGTATCCCAACTGCATCTGGGTTGATTTCCTAAGCTCCAATGTTTTCAACCTCAGCGCTTCTGTCCATTCTCTTCACAATGCCGGCTATAACCTGATAGATGACCCGAATATAAACTTCAGAATGGAGAAATTAAACAGGAAACTATTGTGTGCTAAAATATAAGTGATTCTGACCTTTCCAGGTCCCAATTCATAACTCTTCTTCAGCCCCTTGGAGAGGAGAGTCTTGACTGTTGTTTCCCATTGAACGGGGGAAGTCACCTGTGATATGGAGTCAAGGGTCCAGATTAATATTCTTTATGGTGAGTGTTGGTGAATGAAGAGGACAGTTCCGACTGCTTACCTGGCGTGCCAGTATTTTCTTAATCACGTCAGGGTCTGAATGTGGCTGCGCATCAACGTTGGAGATTACTGGTATTCTAGGAGTTCTAATCTGTGTTGCTGCCAGTTTTGCTTCCAATCTGGATACAGCAGGCTCCATAAATCTAGTGTGGAAAGCACCAGCCACAGCTAAACGCACCTGAGTGTAGAAGAAAGCAGGCAGGGAGCTTCATCATTTCTAATAATGTAGGTGCGGAATTGCATTGAAACTCAATTTGAATAATAGATGAAGAATAATACCGTCATTCGGGCCTTGAATGACTTTGCCTTGGCCTCTAGTGCTTCCACTCCTTTCACACCTCCAGAAACAGCATAGTTTCCCTGCCACAGTAGAATCATGTGGTGTCATGGCCAAGTTTATTGATAAAAGCAATAAAGAAGCAATTCCCTGGTGAAGCTTACTAAGTGGGATTCAAAAACCTTACAGTGCATAGGAAATTTGCAATTTGAACTTTGTCTTTGTCATCAACTTCTTCATTGGCTGCCTCACACAGCTGCTGAACCTTGTCTGAGTCCAGCCCTATGACACTGACCATGGCACCTTTGGCAGCATCAGAAGCTTCCTGGAGAAAGTTACAAAGAGTACAAAAACATCAAAATCTATCCTCTTTCAAGATTATGAATCGAGACCAGCTTGAGCTAAAACGAGCATATTTTACAACTAAAATGTTACCTGCATAGCTTCTCCCCTTAGCTTAACCAGCTTGAGCCCATCCTCAAAGCTTACATTGCGAAAAAACCAAAAATATAGGGAACATTAATACGAGAAAATGAACACTACACAAGATCAGAGAAATGCAGTAAATATGCGAATTACAGCTAGTGCATGAATCTCCTACACTGTACCAATGTCCTAGGTAGCATCTTCACTATCTAATAATTAGGGAAATGCAGTAAATATGCGACATACAGCTAGTGCATGAATCTCCTACACTGTACCAATGCCCTAGGTAGTAGGTAGCATCTTCACTATCTAATAATTAGGGAAAGCCAGAATCTGAGCTTTTTAGGTCACGAGTCATTACTTGTATATAATCGCACAAATGACATGATTAAGTTGATGAGCTAAAGAATAGTATTTTATACAAAATTTAATACACATTTTTGGTTTAAATGAAGCTTGAATAGGGTTCCAGGTTCCAACTGTAGCATGACTGAAATCTTTAGCTCAATTCAAAGACTCACCTAAATGAACCAGCAAATGCCAAAGCAGTGTATTCTCCCAAACTTAAGCCACATGTAACATCAACAGAATCAATAATCTCTTGACCTCCATCGCGTGCACGAAGCAACTCAACAGCAGCTAGACTGGTGACATAAAGAGCCGGCTGCAAGCAGATACTAATCAATGCATATCGCTACAAGATCTAATCTCCTCTAATATCCCTATCCTGAAAAGCCCCTGTCACGCAGCACTCCCTATAAACCAAACAATGGAAATCAACGCGTACCTGGCTTATAACAGTAGAATCCAGCTTCTCCTTCGGTCCATTAATACAAACATCTAAAAGATCAAACCTGCAATCACCAGATACACAAAATCATTTCCGGAGATAAAAAGATCACACATTGCCAAGTGAAAAATCAACGAAAACAATTCGAATGCTACCCTAAAATATCATTAGCTTTCTTGTACAACTCCGCAGCTGCCGGCACGCTCTGAGCTTCCTTCCCCATTCCAAGTCCTTGTGCACCCTAAACTCACCACAAACACAAATCAAATTCAGCTCAATTTTAAGCACTAGTTAATAATCTCACCTAAGCAAAATTGAACTACTCAATTCAACTCCAAATCACAAATTTCCATATCAAACTTAGATTTCCAAGAAGCAATTCCAAATTGAACTATCCTCAGAACAGCGACAATGTAGAGCAAGAAGCTTACTTGGCCGGGGAAGAGGAAGGCATTGGTGGGCATGTAATCGGCGAACAAGGCTTCGTCGGTGACAGTCGGCGATGATCCGACGGAGACGCTCATGGAAACCCTAGATCGGGAGAGGTTGCGGAATCCGAGGACGGGGCGGGCGGAGCCATTTCGGAGGCCGGAGAAGTTGAGAGAAATGGGGGAGACGGCGAGAGAAGCGGCAGACATGACGGCGAGAGAAGCGGCAGACATGACGGCGAGTCGGGTGCGTAGGATAAGGGAGTGGGGTTGGTGCAGGTTAAGAAGGGGGAGGAGGGAGTGATATTAGCGCTGGATTGGTTGGTATACCAGTCTTAATTTTCCAATACCATATACCAACCAATATATATTTGGTATGAAAAATCCACAATTTATACCAACCAATAACATTGGTATACCAATTAAGTGGTACGGTTGGTACTCGGTTGGTACGGTTGGTAATGGGCTTGTACCAACATATTTAAGGCCCAAAAATTTTAAGGCCCAACCCAAATAAATAATAATAAATAAGTAAAATAACAATAGAATTTCAAAGTCTTATATAACTTCAACCAAATTATCAAATACAAAGTCATAAATAGAAAGTCAAAGTCCAAATAGTCAACCTGTTAAAGTACTTATGAATTCTCAAAACAATTGAAAAAATAAATGATAGGTTTAAATGCGATATGTGTTGACATGTTGTAAGCAGTGATGGTGCTACTGATAGGTCTAAGCATTTGTACTTGGGAATTCGATTGAATCGATTCATTCATAATTAAATAAAGAAATTGAAGACGAGAAAAATAGTGTACTTGAGAAAGAAACTCAGAGAGATTAAATTAAGGTTAGTAGATATATATGGTTTGGATTTATTTTTCAATAAATCTACAATTGAAATTTAAAGATATATATATTTTTAATTAAATAATTTAATATAATATAAGTTGGTAGGTACGATATACCATGGTATATGGAAAATCTATACCACCTACCTACCGTATTTTTAATATTGGTACGGTATACTGTACCATATACCATGTACCAAGTATTTGATATACCAACATATTTGGTACGGTTGGTATACAAATTGGTTGGAATGGTTTTCTATACCATTGCCACCCCTAAGTGATATAATGCGCAGGTGAGCGGAGTTTCCTAGACGTCGCAAGATTTTGGGCAGCAAAATCAAGGTACACCGGCTAACTGTTTTCTTATATAAAAGTTTATAAAGTCATATTTCATAAAATTAGAAAAAAAATCGGATAAGATTTCAAAATTAGAAAAAAGTCATATTCTTAAATCTCTTATAACATTGCTACTAAAGTTGGAAATATTTACAAGAATGCGGTTACAACAGCAGGGCTAGACTCATACAAGGTTCAGCAACTATGTGACTCAGACATAGTTGTGTTAGAGGTTGTGACAGCGGTTACGACAGCAGGTGTGACAGTTAGTGTGATAGTGGTTGTGACAGCGGTTGTGACAAGTAGTGTGACAGAATGTGTGATAGGTAATGTGACATGAGGTGTGACAGGTAGTGTGACATGAGGTGTGACAGGTAGTGTGACAGAGGTTGTGACAGTGGGTGTGACAGTTAGTGTGACAGTGTCTGTGATAGTAGTTGTGACAGGAGGTGTGACATGCCGAGAGGAAATGTGGAAATATGCGAAATTTTGTTAAAATTCAAATGAGATTGGTATAAGTATGCTCAGAGTGAAGAGAATAACTAGAATTAGGAAAACCTTGAGTTTCGGTTTCGCTGGAATTACTTGGAGCACCGCCATCAATGGAGGCAACCCTTTGCGATGGTTGTTGCGTCTTGTACGGTTAGTCGATTCAGAGTGGGTAGTATATCAAATGAAATAGGGGAGCGAGATCTTTCTAACGGTACCAATTTCGTCAAAATCTATCGCCGGATGAGAAAATTATGACCGAAATTAGAAAAATAATGAAAAAAAAAGAGTGAAAAAGAGCAAAATGGTCCAGAAAAAAAAAATTAAAGTGATTTTTTTTAATTTTGTTAACTTTTTTTTATAATTTCCACTTAAATGTAATGATCTTTTTATAATTAATTAATAAGTAGTGATTTTTTTTAATATAAGTTGGGAGATATTTTTTTTTATAATTTTCCCTTATATGTTTTGCTTATAAAATCATTTTTTTTAAATTAATTCTTAAAACGATCTTAAGAAATATAAAAAAAGTCAAATTATTAAATTTTTACATTGCTTAATTTTTCCAGAATTTATTAATTATCACTATATATATATATTTATGAGAAATAAGAGTGTAACTTGACAAATATAAACGAAAAAATAAAGTTTTTATTTTACGTTTGCTGACTTACTCACCCACAATTTCTATAATTAAAAGAAACTGTGAGACCATAATTTCAACAAGTCTGACAAGTATTAGAATAGTAATACATGAAATATAATTTAATCTAAATTTGAAAATGTAGTTAAATTATTGTAACAAAAAAATATAGTTAAATTATGAAACACACCATGGGTATGAAAGTTCCACACGTGAGGATCTTGGCATAACGCTTCTTCTTTCATGGTCACTATGAAACACCTTAATATAACTCCAATATTAGCGTTAGTGGGATTCGAATCTAGGTATCGGGGTTTCATACATAGGCTCTTAGTCTCTTACGGTCTTACTAACTCGGCTGAGTAGCTGAATAACAGCTGAGATTTGCTTTCCTCATTACCACCTTATAAAATCATCAGAGTAGCTGAGTAGGTTAAGAAGTTTCTCAATCTCCAGATTTATGGTGTAAGTACTAACAGGGCCGGCCCTGGGCCATGGCGATGTTAGAGAAAGTAGTGATATAATGCATATATAATTTAATAAATTGAATTATAAATAATTATAAATCAGAAACCAAACATGTAACTCTAATAACGAAGAACACGAAAAGAAATTGAACCAAAATACCGAACGATTGGTGATGGAAGAACTAGTCGAACACTGAACCATAAAATCATAACATATATGAGTTACATATGTTACAAACACTGATTTCAATTCTGTTATAATTCTCCATAACACAGTTGTTACAAAAGAAGAATCTGAACAGTAAAGAGAATGAGCATACACGAGTTTCCCTTGTGACCTGGGATTTGCACCCCCCTGCGTGTGCAATGGATTCTATATAAAGTCTTTTCAACACTTTTCTTTTCCAATGTGGGACAAACATCTTTCCCTCATTCTAAATAGCCATCTTTGAGTGACAATTTCTTATTCACCCACAAACCAAATTACACAACCAAACATATGATCTTATAGCCCTCATTATCGAGAACTCAAATCTATGTTCATCTTTGATTAATTATAAGTTTAACTTAATTAAATTAATCAATTAAAATTTGGTTTTAAATGGTTTTCCTAACCATTTTCCAACAATTCCCCACATGAATGAAATTGGCCATCAAAGAATCGATAGAATTTGGTGATAGATTTCTACGGTTGAAACCTGCATAGGATAGGTAGATTTCACCCTTTGAACCTTCCCTTATGAGAGTATGTTTACTTTACTAACTAAATAGTAGACGCGATGTCTTTGAACTATTCGTCATTTGTGTAAATGATGACATACTTCATACAGGAGTCTCTCTGGTACACTTCGGTTCTCATTTTTGTGCCCATTTTGGCCATGGAACACACGTCTGGTTCTGCAAGTAGTTTGATAAGAGTTATGCCCTCATTAACTCCCCTAGAAGCGGCCTCACTTCTCTCTTGCATAGGTGATCTTTTAATTAAGAGTAACCCGCATTACTCTGCTCGATTTCTCAACGCATAAGAATCATTAAAAGTTTTAGCTTAATCTCATCCTTACGGGTATCACTGTTTTTTCATCATAGGAATGGACTTGGGGAACTCCCCACAGTGATCCGAACTAATCTCCACAATCTGGTTTTCCTTTTTGAACCTAGATCTTGGGATCTCCAGTGAGCTAGGTTAGGTATCCACTGTAGTAATTTTTAATTTCCAATGGGCTTTAATCCAATTCCCTTCGATGATTTTTCAACTAACTCTTTGTTTGACCCTTTGGTTAAAGGATCAGCAATATTATCATTAGACTTTACATAGTCTATAGAGATAACTCCAGTTGAGAGTAGTTGTCTAATGGTATTATGTCTTCGACGAATGTGTCTAGACTTACCATTATATATCTTGCTCTGTGCCCTGCTAATTGCAGATTGACTATCACAATGTATACCAATCGCAGGCACAAGTTTTGTCATCTAGGAATGTCCTCTATGAACTGGCGTAACCATTCTGCTTCCTCCCCACATTTGTCTAGTGCTACAAACTCAGACTCCATTGTGGATCTAGTTATAACTGTTTGTTTTGAGGACTTCCAGGACACGGCTGCACTCCCTAGGGTAAATACATATCCGCTAGTAGACTTTGAGTCTTTCATGTCAGATATCCAGTTCGCATCAGTGAACTCTTCTATAAAAACTGGATATGATGTGTAGTGCAACCCATATGTACGAGTATACCTTAGGTATTTGAGTACTCTTCCAATCGCTTGCCAATGCATAGCTCCATAATTACTCGTGTACCTACTTAGCTTATGAACCGCATAAGCTAGATCTGGTCTTGTACAACTTGTTAGTACATTAGACTCTCAATTATTCTTGAATACTCTAATTGAGAAACACTTTCACCTTTATTCTTGGACAAATGTAGATTCATATCTACAATAGTTATGACCATTCCAGAACTTTCCTTGTTAAATTTCCCAAGAATATTGTCCACATAGTGCGTTTGACTCAACACAAGCCCTTCTGATGTTCTCGTAATTTTAATTCCTAAAATGACATCAGCAAGTCCCAAGTCTTTCATGTCAAACTTAGAATTCAACATGTCTTTAGTGGACTTGATCATCTTATCGTTGCTCCCAACGATAAGCATATCATCCACATACAGACATAGAATGATATATCCATTTTCAGTGTCTTTGACATATACACACTTATCACCTTCATTTATTCTAAATCCACTGGTGATCATGGCATTATCAAATTTCTCATGTCATTGTTTTGGTGCTTGTTTTAAGCCATATAATGACTTAACCAATCTGCACACCTTCTTACTCTGAGAAGGAGCAGAAAAACCTTCTGACTGTTCCATGTAGATTTCTTCTTCTACATCTCCATTTAAGAAAGCCGTCTTTACATCCATTTGGTGTACTTCAAGTTTGCGCAACGCTGCAATTGCAAATACCATCCGTATGGAGGTTATTCTCGTCACAGGAGAATAAGTGTCAAAATAATCCAAACCCTCCTTTTGCCTATAGCCTTTAATAACAAGTCTAGCCTTGTATTTGTCTATTGACCCATCAGCTTTTAATTTCTTTTTGAAAATCCACTTGGAAGTCAAAGGCTTACACCCAGGTGGCAAATCCACTAATTCCCAAGTGTGATTTTGCATGATGGAATCAACCTCACTTTTGATTGCTTCTTTCCACATATGACCATCAGTAGAGCTGACTGCCTCTTTGAAGGTACGGGGATCACCTTCAACCATATATGACAGGAAGTCAGGTCCATAGGATTTTGCGGTCCTTGCTCTTTTACTTCGTCTAGGTTCAACCTTAGACTCAGATTCAGACTCCGACTCAGATTCGGACTCCGACTCAGATTCTTGATCCTGAGCATCATCAGTTTCGGCTCGGTTGTCTTCACGTGCCCGTTTAGAAGAATTAAATTCCTCTCTAGACTTCCGTGGAAATACATCTTCAAAGAAGGATGCATTTCTCGATTCCATTATCGTATCCTTATGAATTTTAGGAATATTCGAATCGTGGACTATGAATTGATAAGCCAAACTGTTATGTGCATATCCAATAAAGATGCAATCAACTGTTTTAGGCTCATTCTTCACCTTTTTAGGTTTAGGAATTTTTACTTTTGCCAACCATCCCCATACTTTTAAGTATTTGTAGGATGGTTTTCTCATTTTCCATAACTCATATGGAGTTTTCTCTTCTTTCTTTTTGGGCACCTTATTTAAAAGGTAATTTTCCTTGAGAATCGCGTCTCCCCACATGTTTGGTGGCATCTTAGAACTGAGTAGCATAGCATTCATCATATCCTTTAGAGTACGATTTTTGCGTTCTGCTATACCATTGGATTGTGGTGAGTATGGAGCAGTCATTTGATGTATAATCCTATTCTGAGCACAAATCTCAACAAATGGCGATTCATACTTACCCCCCTCGGTTTCTTCTTAGTGCTTTAATTTTCTTGTTGAGTTGGTTCTCAACCACATTTTTATAGAGAATGAACTTCTCTATAGCCTCACTCTTGGATTTTAGCAAATACACATAGCAATATTTCGTGCTATCATCTATGAAGGTAATAAATTATTTATTATTCCCTCTAGATAACGTTGATTTTAAATCACACATATCTGTATGAATCAGATCAAGGGGTTCAGTGTTTCTTTCAACACTTTGGAAAGATGATCTAGTCAGTTTTGTCTCTACACAAGTTTACACTTATGCATGTTAATTGACATATATTATATTCTTCACTGCCATAAATTAGGAAGACTTATATAGGTGTAATAACTAGTTTTTGACAATAAACAATCCACCACCCATTGCTCTATATCAATTTCAGACAAAACACATTTGTCAACACTGAGTTTTATACTCATAAACCCTTAAGAACATACATCAATTTATTCGATAATTTTAGTTCCGTTCTACAGATCAATCCAAAAACTTGGCTTGGTCATACCATAGCTCTAAGTCATTTAGTCCTCAGTCATAATCACTGACTTTTTCCATGTTATCCTCTGATATCATGCAACAGAGGTTCATGTCAGCAACCTCTTGAGTGACGGCTTCAATCAGGTTTGTCTACTTCTTTTTGTTCCTATTTGGTTTGTTGCAGTCGACGGACTTGTGACAAGTCTTGTCACAGTTGTAGCATTTGCCTTCAAACCTTGGATTTTTAGAGATGGCTCCTTTCGGCCCTAGTTTGGACCCTTGATACTTGCCTTTCTTGTTTTTGGAACCTTGACCATGTTCCATCATGTTTGCCTTGGCAGAGACGCCATTATATCCATGCTTTCTTTTCGGATCCTCAGTTGTCTTCCTCAATGCGAAGCCTAACATCTACATCCTCCATGGTCATTTCCTTTCGTTTGTGCTTCAAATAATTCTTGAAGTCCTTCCAAGTAGGTGGTAACTTTTCAATAGCACATGCCACTTGAAAACTTTCACCTAGCTGCATTCCTTCAGCGTGAATCTCATGCAGGATTAGCTTAATCTCAGAGAATTGACTCATCACGGTCTTTGAATCCACCATTTTATAATCAAGGAAGCGGCCCACGATAAACTTCTTGGCGCCGGCATCCTCGGTCTTATATTTCTTTTCCAAGGATTGCCATAGCTCTTTTGTCGTTCCCATGCTAATGTACACATTGTACAATGAGTCGGCTAGACCATTCCTACATAAATAGTCAGAATTATTCCATGCATTCACAGCAGCAATCTTTGCTTGATCGCCTTGGTCATCTTCTTTGAACTCAGGAGCATTCTCCGTCAGAAATCTTGCCAGATTCAGAGTGGTTAGATAAAACATCATCTTTTGTTGCCACCTTTTGAAATGCAAACCGTTGAACTTCTCAGGTTTTTCTCCATGGGATACTGAGACAGGTACAATGGGGGCAGCAAACACAGTTGGCACCAAAGGTCCCTTGCCATTTCCAGAATTTTCTCTGTTAGTCATTTTCGGAAACTGAAACACACACACAAAGTGTAAGTTTACTTGAACATTTGTAGATAAATATCGAATACAAATTATATAAGCAATATAAAAAATAAATGTCTTAAGATTGTTAGAGAAAGCAGTGATATAATGCATATATAATTTAATAAACTGAATTATAAATAATTATAAATCAGAAACCAAACATGTAACTCTAATAACGAAGAACACGAAAAGAAATTGAACCAAAATAACTGTCCTTAAGACGTTTACGCCTCCTCTACCAGTGCAAGGATGCTCGGCGCTTGTCTCCCAGGATATAATGACTAAACAATTCTAGAAAGTTGCAAACCTTCAACGAACTCAAAAGGTACATCTTTCTATCACCAGAGAAAAACTAAGAACTTTGAGAGTGGGAGAGGATTGTGTTTCGAATGGATGAAAAACTAGAAATGATGGTGGCTATTTATACAGTGAGGATTTGCAATCAGTAATGAATAAGATGGCTGTTATAGAAATAAAAAAATCACAACATATATGAGTTACATACACACAGTTGTTACAAAAGAAGAATCTGAACAGTCAAGAGAATTTTAAAAGTCAAAACCGAATTTTCAGAAATGCAAAAAGGATCTGCGTTCCGACCCTCAATTCGGTGTTGCATTCGTGTCCGCAGGTTGCACGGGCATACACGAGTTTCCCTTGTGACCTGGGATTTGCACCCCCCTGCACGTGCGCGAGAGGGTATAAGGGGTCTTACACACTTTACAATCCATACACAATGGATTCTATATAAAATCTTTTCAACACTTTTTTTTCCAATGTGGGACAAACACATTTCCCTCATTCTAAGTAGCCATCTTTGAGTGACAATTTCTTATTCACCCACAAACCAAATTACACAACCAAACATATGATCTTGTAGCCCTCATTATCGAGAACTCAAATCTATGTTCATCTTTGATTAATTATAAGTTTAACTTAATTAAATTAATCAATTAAAATTTGGTTTTAAATAGTTTTCCTAATCATTTTCCAACAGGCGAAGCAGACCTACCACTGGGGCCTCCAAAATGAGGAATTGAGCAAAGTGGCTTCTGAGCTTCCCGTGTTGGATCTTGACATATCAAAATGTGATAATATCTCATCATGTAAATCTCAACAGGTGGTTACGAGCGGCTCATTCCCTTTTTTGAAATCTTGCAAAGAATGAAACAAAAACTCGAATATCTATCAGGTGAAAAAAGATAGCATATATGTATGGACATTATGGTTGATGGTTGTCATGGATAACAGATAGATTGATATATTGAGTTTAAGTGATGCCAGGACGACATCTATCGACTTAAACAATAGCTCCATTGTTGTAATCATCATCGTCTGATCGAGGTGAACAACACTGATGTAAGTTTACTTACTAATTTATCTATCTATTTGTATTTTAACGTTAAAAAAAAGTGAGGGGTTTGCACGGGGATTAGCGGATTAGGGAAAGTTAGAGAAAGAGAGAGAAATAGACGAAGAGAGTCAGAGAGAGAAGAAGAAGAAGAAGAAGAAGAAGAAGAAGAAGAAGAAGAAGAAGAATTGTCTAAGGGGGTCTGTAATTTTTTTTTCGCCTTGAGGTCTTTTTGTCACAAGGCCGGTCCTGAGTACTAAGTAGTGTTTAATAACCAACTATTACAAAAGAAATCCTAGCTGTTCAGGCGCTATTGATCACTCTATAAAGACAAGAAACATGCATTGCAGTATAACTTTCATCTATATTCAATAAATCAAGTTACATGATCTACAAGCAAAGCTGAACGCCTGAAAAAAGAATGTAAATATTAACAAGAAACAACTAACACACGAACACATCTCTACGATGAAGACCAGATAACAGAATATCTGTAGCTCATCAAACTGAGTCAATGCAAAATCCAGTTGGTTCTTTTGCATCACGCAATCTTCAGTTTTGTGTATATATGTATGATATATGATACAATAGCTGGGTTTTCCTCTCCGCTCTTCTGTTTCTGCTCTCAAGATTGTCAAAAATGGTGCTAAACTTTCATCAGAGTCGATTAATCTTCTGTTGTATAAACAATTTGAGCCATGAAAGCAACTTGCTTGCTTGACTATATGTAATCAACAACATTGAGTTCACTGAAGCTATCCCTCAACTTCTGATAACTCTTGCTTTGTTGCCTATTATTTCAAGAACCTGTAAAACAAATGGTCAACATTTATAAGAAAGATAGTATAAGGCAGATACTATGATATCGCTGATTCCATTATATCCTTATATAGGATAGCCACTAAAACTTATTTTGCAAAAAAAAAAAAGTTTGTTGTCCCTAACCAAAAGAACCTGTAAATTGTAAAACAAAGTCAAAATATTCATACAGAACTCAACTGTATTGTGACAAGTTATAAGACAACGAGGAAGTGAGCTTGATGTCACGTCCCTATTTTGAGAGTGTCGTCGTGGACGTCGCTGGTTAAAAGAACATCAAACATATGTGGGATTTGCTCCAAGATTTAATGTGTGGGAGATATATGGCTGCTCCTTCCGAGGGGTTCAGGCATGCCGACCCGGTTACATTCGGAGAGCTTGTCGCTAGTCGAGGACTTAACGTCAAAGAGGCGAGTTGGCCGCCCTACACACAGGTAGGAGTCTGAAGCTGATCTCCTGATGAGCTCAAGGCAGGGCGAAACCAGTGTATTGCCCCGTTGGATAAGGCTGGCTCCATGGGGATGGAGTGCCGCACGGACCAAGTGTGGCAGCCGAGTGGCTAGGTCCGTGATATTGAGCTCTGGGACGCCTCATGGTTTAGACTGGTGAATATAAGCACATGGATCATCTAATTCGTTGGCTAGTTTGAAATATCAGACAATAAACAGTTGTACCGCTGTTACTATAAAATTTTATGAATCATGCGTGCTCGTTTTCTATGTCTCCTGCATCTACTATATAGCTTACCTCTGGTCTTGAATTAAGAACTCCACTTGACATTCCAACATCAATCCTCCATATGCTACAATCGTATTTACTGCAAGGAGAATGCATAAACATGGGAATTAAGGCTGTAGAAGGTGAGGAAAACCCGTCGAATCTAATTCACTTTTATTTGAAGTAATAAAAGAGATGGGGGGCACAGAAAGTATAATAGAACCATACCAGTTTACCCCTACGGTTTGAGGAGTATGCCCTACCACCAGCTGCATGTAGTGTCTTTTCAAGAATATAGTGTATCTGACCGATAATTATTTTTTTCAAAGCCACCAAGCAAGACAAAAGATACGAGTCAATCAAAGAACCAATAAACTATCCGACAAACTCATGCTGAACTAGTTCTTACACTCCCTATTCAAAGGTAATGAAATTAAAGCATTGTTAGTTACTTGCCTGGTTATTCTGGTAGTCATCGAAATCTGAATGATCTCTTGAGTACAAACGATTCCAAACAACACTATCATATCCCGTTGTGGCTATGAAAGGGATCTCAGGATCGTCCTCACTCTTACTGAGGCCTCTCATCCATTGAGATACTTCCCTATTCATTCTCTCAATTCCATATGCAACTGTGGACATCCAAACAAGAAATGAATAACATTGCTTCTATTACATGGAAGCCACTTCCATCAAACTGTAGGACTATTGTTTACCATGGTGAGGAACAAGACCACCGTGACAGAAAAGCCAGTCATTGACCTTAAGAACAACAGGATGCCGCGCTAACTCGCACGCCAATGGACCACCTGGTCTTAGAAGGATTGATCTGGCAATCACACCCTTTTGCCTCTGTCCTAATTTAAAAAAAAAATCATTAAAATCAACAACAATAAAGCAGCTGAAAAGAATTAATAGGTGAAGTAGAGGACTTCAGTACCTTGACTAGATTCCATGGATCCCAATAATTTTGAGGCATTTTCCTATCTTCTTTTAACTTTCGTGAAACACCAATCCAGTCAACAAAAGCTTCGTCCCAGTCATTTCTACAGTCATCCAAATATTCCAAGAAGAGTTTTTTTCACCAACAGTCCCTCAATTTTGGTGTACCTACCAATGTGATACCTCAATTCTTAATCGTACCAATGTGATACCCAGACTCTAGTATTGCTATCATTGAAGTACTTCCGTCAGTTTTTTTTCAACTTCTCCGTCATCTTGGTGACGTGGCAAGTACGTGAGGCCCACAAAAAGGGTTAAAAGACAAAATTAACCCAATCTGAGAGAAACAATGTTTTTCCGGCCCTTTACCTTGAGAAAGACACCCAACAATTTCAATTTTGGCGCCAATTTTTCCTCCCTACTCCTTAATTTGTGTCTTTTATCTAAACTAAAGAACTACCGCCAATCAGTCGACCACAATCTGATAAAATCTAGATCAATCTCATTTTCTATTTTTACCCTAGCACTTGTTAAACTAACAGAATAAATATAGAATTTTATATGAAACATCTCATTTCCACAATCTCATAAGAATATAGAAACACATAACTTAACGAAATTCAACTACATGTTTAAGTACCATTAGTTCTTACAAGCAAAAATCATGGCAGATCAACATAAAAGGTGGCAACTAATGGTACTTAACACATGTATTTGAATTTCGTTAAGTTATGTGTTTCTATATTCTTATGAGATTGTGGAAATGAGATGTTCCATATAAATTTCTATATTTATTCTGTTAGTTTAACAAGTGCTAGGGTAAAAATAGAAAATGAGATTGATCTAGGTTTTATCAGATTGTGGTCGACTGGTTGGCGGTAGTTGTTTAGTTTAGATAAGAGACACAAATTAAGGAGTAAGGAGGGAAAATTGGCGCCAAAATTGGAATTGTTGGGTGTCTTTCTCAAGGTAAAGGGCCGGAAAAACATTGTTTCTCTCAGATGGGGTTAATTTTGTCTTTTAACCCTTTTTGTGGGCCTCACGTACTTGCCACGTCACCAAGATGACGGAGAAGTTGAAAAAAAACTGACGGAAGTACTTCAATGATAGCAATACTAGAGTCTGGGTATCACATTGGTACGATTAAGAGTTGAGGTATCACATTGGTAGGTACACCAGAGTTGAGGGACTGTTGATGAAAAAAACTCTTCCAAGAAATCAACAGTTCAACACACTCATCAAATCCTCCATTCTCCTCAAATCGAAAATCCCCTTCGACATTCATGCTTTCATGATTTCCATTGACCTAAATCATTACAAGGAATAGAACACCATTGAATTTTTGCATTTAAGTGATTTAACTGAAAATATAGTTTTTAAATTTAGTGTACAGTGAATAACATGAAATTGGCATTTCACAAAAGCTAGTACAGCAGAGAAACAGTATCAAATTTTCTGTACAAACCTGAAAAACTGCTCCACCTTCAGCTTTAGCCTGGATATCCAAGGATCGCAGCAATGACAAAATGGCTAATTCGTCCTCACCTCGATCAAGTATATCTCCAAGCTGAACTAATACCTAAGTTGAAATGGAGAGTGTAACGACCCCAAAATTTAGAGCTTAAAAACTCAAAATTCTACAGTCGTTAAACACAGAATAATCTCAAATAAAATCGAAATCATTAAAATGTCACAGCGGATCAATTCTGAGTTCTCAATACGACTCAGACAAACCAATTATTACAACCCAAATTTATAATCCATACATAAAATGGAAATGTAATAATCCTCACAAATCACTCACAAATCTCACAAATAGAATCACACCAATTCTCACACACAAATCCACGCTAAAACCTCACCACAAGTAGGATACGAACGACTTCGAGCCTCCGGAGTCGTCGCTCAACCTCCACTAATCAGCACATGCGGAATTATCCCCTACACCATCGAATTGGTGCACCGGGATTGTAAACACAAACCCGGTAAGCTTATAGCTCGTATGAGTAAAATCAAAATATAATTCGCATATCAAAATATACGAAAAATCACAAATCAACAAATATAAATGCCCTCATGAGTCAATGGGCAGCCCATCTGGTTGTCCCAAAAGAATATGAAATGAAACGCTCATGAGAAAATTAAGTAACCCTTCTGGTTACCCAAATGCATTTATAATACGGGTACCAAGAACGCTGGTACATATCTGTTACCCCTCTCGTAATACACCGCCGATATTGGATAGCCACCCGCTACCCAACATCCAAAACAATCTGAGTACCCATGAGCAGATAACCACCCGTTACCTCACATGCAGTACTAAGGCAGACAGACTAGAGCTCTAACTGTATCGTAACTTTCGCCCGGCCAAAGGCTAGGTTTCGACTTGCCAAACACGTACAATAATCTCACATCATATTGTACCAAAAATCAGGTCCGAAGACAATTCACATTTTAACAATCTCAATGTTAAAAATCACGTACAATAATCTCACATCATATTGTACAATTCAAATCACATGCTCAATATAATCACAATTAAATCATAACAGTATATTATATAGCAAACTATATATATTCGTACTTATTTACCATTTATACAACACATATATAGTCCACTATATCTTATACATGTCATATTTCACCACACATGCTCAATACACAAACTTCCGTCATCGAAATAACCATTTCTAATGAATCAATAACAGTATATAATAAAGTGAACTATATATATATGTACTTATTACCATTATACAGTATATATGTAATCCATTAAATTGTATACATGTTGTAATTCATTATTAAATACTCTTGCAAAATCTTGAATCACCGCGAGGGTAGATTCGTAAATATGTGAGATTTTACACACCTTATTGACTTGAGCGAAATTCCACAATTCCCGAAAATAATTCCTTTCCTTGATTCAACGATCACCTTGAAAAGATAAGAAAAGAATTTAGAATCGTTTCGTAAACCTTTAAATGCCAAAACTGTAATAATCGGTTACTGTTCAGTAATTTTCGGTTTTACGAAGTTACTGTTCAGTGTTACTGTTCACTGTTACTATTCATGGTTACTGTACAAATATATAATTAATACGTATTTCTGTACGTATAAATATTATATACGTATTTCTGTACGTATAAATATTATATACGTATTTCTGTACGTATACGTACTATTTAAATGTAAATACAATCTCAGTAAATAAAATTTACTAATTACCTTTTACAAATTACTTTTTCCATTTACTGAAAGTAATTTATATTTACATTTACTGAAGGTAAAATTTAATTACATTTACCGTAGTAAATAAAATTTACATTTACATTTAAGTAAATTACCAAAATACCCCTATCGGAAACACTGTCACACCGCCGCACGTGGCGGCGCGTGGGGTACACGCGCCACCCGTCGTCAGGCTGCGCGTGGGGTTCACTCGCCGACGCCACCCACGGCGCGTGTGATGCCACCGCCGCCCCAAAATCATCCTCCTTCCTCCATTCTTCCTTCCTTCTGTCTCACGTCTCCTCCAAGCCACCCCACACCCTCACACGCGCCGCCTCTAGGCGGCGGTAATCCTCCTTTTCCTTCTCCGCTCCCCCTCCCCAATCTACCTCAAAATCTCTCCAGAACAATCTCAAACTGATGGGGTAAAACACTTAACCACCTCTTGGTTTATATGTTTCGTTTTCCTTTCTTTCTGTAAACACTTAACTGTCTTATTAACCATTCTTTACCATCTGCAGGTTGTAGCAATCACGAACGCTTCCAACTCTCAAATCATGCTGACTGTTGGAGCCTCTGGATTGACACCAGTTGTTGATCCATTAGATAGTCACTCTAGTCCATCTCTGGAAGATATTCTAGACGATATGCTGGGTCCTGTCATCACCTTGACACCCCTCGAGTCTCCAGAACTCGTCCAGGCCCGAGCACAACTTGCAGATGTATCCGCTGAGGATCTAGCCGATCTGGCGCGCCTGGCTAAGGTCCAAGATGTCTTCCACTACCTCAAACTACGCTCACCTGACCCCAGCCTAGTAACGAAGGCAGAGCAGGCACTAAGAACCATTCTATGCCTTTTGGCAGAATGTCAAGCTTTGAAGAACCAATCTCAGAGTCGGCCGCAACACAATGATGCTGCTAGAAACTTCATTGCTCAAGGCCCTGCCCAACTTAAGACCAAGCTTCAGCATGCTAAGACCAGTCGCTCAGAGCAACATAATGCATTGCGGCAACAACAACCTGCAATAGAAGCAAAGATAGCGGAGATTGAAGCTGAACAAGCTAGAGAGCTTAAGGCTGTGGAGGAAGAGATAAGAAGTGCTGCCCCCCCCCCAAGTACAAGAGCGTAAAAGGCAACTAGCAGCCTCTGATGCTGAGGAAAGGAGGATCAACAACCTGATTTGTGACAAAGCCAATGACACTAGCAAACTACTTTTAGATATCCGCCTTGTCGGACATAGAATGTAGCTTGAACAATGAAGTAACTTAGTAATGGTAATTATGGTTTATCTCTCTCTGATCACCCTATTTTAGTCTCCTTGACCCGATAAAAAATCAAAGCAAAGGCCCAAGGCCAGAGCCCAGCCTAACTCGCCACCGTCCAAGTTTGCATGCAAACTCTCGAAAACATGAGCAATCAATTTCGGGAAACGCACAAATCGTTTCAATTTGACCACTATTGCTGTAATAAATCCCGGGCGCGATCTCCAAATCTGTATTTCTAATCTCAGCCCTTGAATCCAAGTTTCTTCTACTATAAAACGAAACCCTAAGGCAAGAACACAAAACACTCCCCTTTGTAGCCTCCAAAAATGTCTGTTCTATTTCTTCCTCTGAAACCCCTTAGGTTTCTTAAGTTTTATCTCCCAGATTTGCAAACTCTGTAACAACTTTTGAGAGTCTTATTCTTCCCTCAAATGTGAGGTGGGAGTCTTATTCCACCCTCACATCTTCCCTTCTTTGTAGTTCAGCACTAGGGAACTGCCCTGTATTATGAGCTGTTCCTGGTGAAGGATTACAAGTGAGAGAGGAAATGACAGCCCTTCCTAAGCCCCGTTCAACATTTTTTAATCGCCGGGCATCAGGAAGCAGGTAGCCAGATTTAGGACCAGAGCCAATTGGTGCTTCATGCTCGTTTCGTACCTCTTTTGATACGGGACGCGAGCTGCTGCATCTTCTATGTGCAATATCTTCCAATCTCCCTTGCCCAACAAAGTGCGGGGAGAAATGTACAAATCAAGGCTCTGGATCCCTCATGCTACCACCAGTCTTCCAATTAGAACCTATGTTTGGCACCAAGCTGGTTATAGTTGGCCGCGAGTGGTGTAGCTCAATCGCAGGTTTCTCGAGGTGGTGGGATGAACAGGAGGAACCGCGAAGACCTTTCCACCTAGCATAGATGGTATAAAGCTTGTTAAAGCTTATATGTAATAGTATAGGTCTTGTGTAAAGTTTTTGGCCACAAAGCCATATGAATAAAACACAACTTGTTTCACAAAACACTTGTATTGTTTCATTTGTACGTAACAAAAGCTACACTAAATTCTTGACCACAGGTATTGGTCCAATGTTTTTACAAAAATTTCCGGAGCATGATTAAGAAACTCATAACGTTTCAGAAACTCAAAAAATTTCTGGGCTCGCGACCATCAGTAACGCTTGCGAGTTTCGACAACGCTCGCGACCATTAGTAACGTTTGCGACCATCAAGTATTGATTATCCATGGTGTTGCCCCCTGTTTACTTGGTCGAAAGGATGAAAACCAAGGAAACACTAAGTCAGAACACCAATTACTTGGCCTGCACCGCTGCCGGTGGATCTTCATACTCCCAAACAGTAGGGAAGTACTTCTTAAAATGGCGACCATTCATAGGATTTCTGTGAACATTCCCATAAGTATTACGAAGGTAGTAAGCTTCTTTGCCCATTACTCAATCAATCATAAAAGGACCTTCCCATTTAGCAGACCATTTACCACGACCATCAACTCGTTCACTGTAGAGCAAGCAAGCTTTCCAAACTAAGTCACCAACTACAAAGCTGCGACCTCTCGTGCGTTTGTCATATAGCCGTGCTATCTTCTTCTTTTCTGCAATAAGGCTGTCGAAAGCTTCCTTCCATTCGCGACCCCACCAAGACTTGAGCTTGGCCTCTTTAGCGCTTGGGCGTAAGTGTCTTTTTGAACTCTAGCTTTCTTGGGGTTCTCCCTCTCGTATCGATTCGTCGGCGAGTGAGGCCTTCGATGTCTTCTGGTTTCCTCGTGTCTACTAGAATTGTCGCAGTTTATAGAACACTTTTTCTTGCATCGATTGCAAAGGACATGAGTTCTTGCCTTTGCTACATTTTGTTCCTTGCTCTGGACTACACCTTTTTGTTTACCCTGCTCAGATTGCTTGGCTCCTGCAACCTCCTTCGCCACGGGCACTTCCTTCGTTGTTGTCTTCCTACCCGGCTTAGGCTCTGAGGCAAAAGACAACACTCCCTCATCTAGCCACTGTTGTACCTGGTCCTTGAGCTGTATACAAATACGAGTATCATGAGTCCAAACGTTGTGAAACTTACAATACCGTTTACCTTTAACTTCTTCCACAGTCGGAAACTCAGTCCATGGTACAATGGTTTCACCCTCAGCAATAAGCTTGTCCAAGATCTCATGAGTCAATGAAGCATCATAAGTGTACTCAGCAAACTTAGAAGGGCGATGAGTCTTCAAAGGTGTTGTTAATGGTGTAACTTCCACCATTGACACTGTAGGGAAGGGATTAATATCGACCCATGCTGCAACTCTTTCAGTATCTACCCAAGCATGCCTTTGTTAATCTAGGTCTGCAGTTGATCCTTGAGCTTAACACAATCGGCTGTGTGGTGATTAAACAAGTTGTGGAACTTGCAGTACTTCTTCCCTTCTATCTGCGCTGCAGTAAGCATTGCAGTATCATGCTTCACTCTTCCACTCGCGAACAATTCATCCAGAATCTCTGGAGCCTTGTGAGCATTGTAGGTATACGACTCGTACTCAGGCTTGGTGAATGCTGTTGTAGAAATCTTGACAGGGTCCCTAGACATCTTCAAAGCCTTAGACTTCAATGCTTGTCTTCCGGCTAGCTCCACTGCAGCTACTTCATCATCTACCTCTTCAACCCACTGCTCTTCGTATGAATATGGTGTGTAGAAAGGATCTACATGCGAATAGATAGTGCAAACCCTCTTAGTTCCAAATGGAACTGCATAACGTGGTTTCAGAGTACCAGGGTGATAGGACACAGGTGGACCCTTTGGAACTATAGCACTGTCTTCCATCTCCTTGAGGAACACTTGGTAGGATCCTACCTTGTTCATTAAGTCTGCCATGCTAGAAAAGTAGGCATCATGATGTTTGGCCCGCTGACGGGTTTCCAAACCCTTTATAGCAATGCGAATGGCATCTTGTTCCGCAAGTGGTGTTCTGCACTTTGCTTGCTGAACCTTGAACCTCTTCAGGAACTCTACTGCCGACTCCATTGGTTGTTGATACATGGAAGTCAAAGATGACAAATCCACCTCAGGCTCAACACTTCCAAAAGTCGTCTTAAACATTGTCTCGAGCATGGACCAATCTGAAATGGACCTTGGTGCTAACTTGGAGAACCAAGATAATTCCGATCCCGACAGAGACGAACCGAAAGCCCTTATCTTGAAGACTGGATCAGATGCATATGGCCCGCAATCACTGTGGAAACGAGAGATGTGCTCAGCTGCATTCTCGGACCCCTCTCCTGAGAAAGTCTGTCACCCATTCTGGGAATGGACTTGTATAAGATATGTTCGCGGCAGCATGACCATGAATGGTCCTCACACTCTCTTGGATCATCTTCTGAACCTGTTTTTTGGTAAGGATTTGGCCCCCTTCTACTTCTTTCTCAGGTTCTTCTCGATGCTCATCACGACACTCGCGACGAAACTAGTGTTGGTGCTCTTGTCTCCCGCTTGGCTGAAGAAGCGCCACTGCCCTCTGAAGTACTTCAAACTCGAATGTGTTTGAACGTCTTGAACTTCCAAACGTGAACTTTCCATTTTTAGCCTTCATTTTCTTTTTCCTTGCGGGTTTGATAGGCTTTGCATCATTGTTGTCACCGGCCTCATCCTCTTCACCGGCGTCATCGTCACTGGCGTTAACCTTCTTATTGGACTCAGCCTTTTTGGTGGCCTTAGGCTTGTCATGATTATGTTCCTCGTAAAGCCCGGTGACAGTCCGTTGTATCCCCAACGCTTCTTCGATTTGCTTAAACCCCTCGTCCTGGCCTTCAAACTCTAAACGAGCATTGTTCGCGTGTTCGTTAGCACCCAAGACCAGCTTCTTCAATCTGTCGTTGGTCTAAGCCAGACGCTGACCCTGTGTCGACTGTAGTTGCGACACATTATCCAACGTTCTCTCGACCGCAGTCATCCGCTCGCCGAATGACTCCTCCAATGACTTGACTACCTTTGTCAACTCCTTGAAAGCTGTTTGCATGTCTTCCGGTGTCACCATCACTCCAAATTTCAATAATGCCTCAACCACTGTTAAACCTCTACAAGTCGTTGTGTTGTGAGGAACACAATGCGAGTGCTCTGGTTTCGAGCAAGGAGGATATCCTCGTGAGTAAGGATTCCGGCTTGCTATCTTGACAAGGTCCCACTGGGCGTGCCAAATGTTCGAGCTGGGAAAAAGATCTCCTCATAGAACAATCAGCAAGCCCCGGTTTTGAACCCTAGATGGTTCTAACCTTCGTTCTCTGTTGTCGCTTGGCGTGCCAGTACCTTTGAGTTAGGTACAACTCTTGCTTTGTTGATGATGATTGCGCTCACGTACTGTCTTCTTCTCAAACGATTGTTCCGCAGTTGCTGATAAACCGATGAAGTTCGAATGACCAATACACAACCAGAGTTGCTAGGTACCTTTCACTCCACCTCAAGTAGATGGTCCATCTTACTTTAGACCGCTTGGGGAAAAACAGAGCTTATAATGTGTCGTTGATAGCGGGACTCTCCTGCTGTAGGGAATTGCTGACTAGTGTAGACTTTTGTGTTTGCTAGAAGCTAGGCTAGCGACTCGATGGACTTGACTCTAGTTGCCGAGGTTAATCGGACTTGTTGCTACATGCAGCGCGAGGCGTACATCTGGGTAGCTCCGCTCCGATGGGAGACTTGGTTGCCGAAGCTAATCAGACTTTTGCTCCGTGGGAAGACTTGACTATGCGGTTGCGCGATAGTTTGTTTGACGTTGTGTGTGTGTTATTTTGCACATTCGACCCCTTTATATAGAGAACACAGATTGTTCTTTCTTGCGGATGAAGTCTTGAGAACCTCCTAGTTGATTTGGATTCACCTTCCTTATTCAATTTAGATTCTATACAACATTAGTCCCCGAAATCTATTCCAATAAGGAATGTAATCTTTCTCTTCGATAGATTTTCCCAAAATAACCGGTCCACGAGCCTAAAGAATCTAGATAATACCAGGGTATTATTTTAGGCCCAAACAGTTACCCCTCATGCAGTACACCGACAGGCATTGGGAAACCCATCTGTCACCCAATAATCCCAAAAATATGGGTACTCATAAGCCGGTAACCCATCTGTTACCTCTCATGTCTGTACACCGGCAGACAGACTAGAGCTCTAACTATATCGTATGTGTTGCCCGGCCAAGGCTAGGTTCCGACATACCAACACGTCCGAAGACAGGTTCGAAGACAACAAAAACGTTTTAACATAACTCAAGTTAAAACCACGTACAAAACAATCATCACATGTTATTGTACAAAACCAAGTGACATGCTCAAATAAATAAATATCAATGCTATAAATGAACTTATTTGCAAACGAAAATGTGACAGTATATAATATAGCAACCCATATATATGTATCGATTTTACCAAATACACACATACACAACCCACTATATCATAGTTCAATCTTTTTAAATAAGTATAATTATGAATCTCAACTAAGGGTAGATTCGTCACTGTGAGATTTTACTCACCTTATAATCCTGAGCGTAATTTCCAAAATTCCGCAAGTGAATCATTTACTTGATTTAGAAGCGTTACGTAAAACCTCAAATGTCGAAACAATACTAATGTTTTACTGTCCATATACGTACTGTCTACGTATTATTTTTCATATATGTAATGTTTACGTATTACTTTTCATAGTAAATACTGCCAGTAAATACTAATCACCGATTTACCCTCCAAAATTTACTTTACAATTACTGTACGTAAAATATTTTTACATTAACTGTACGTAAATTATTTTTTACATTCACCGTATAAAAATCACTTTTCACAAAAAATTACTGTTTGAATTTTACTGTTCACGCGCCGCCGCATGATGCAGCACGTGGGGTTCACGCGCCTCCCCACAGTGGCAGCGCGTGGCTTGCCCACCACCGCCCAAAACCTCTCATTTCTTCCTTCTCTACCCTTGTACGGCCTCAGGCCGCCTCCCTGCCCCCTTCACGCCTCCTCATCTCCTCCTCCTCCGATGAGCTCTACAACTTTCGTGAATGAAGTTTTCAGAAACGAGCGACGGAGTAAAAGTCGACTCCCGCGTCACGGAAACATAATGTTTTTCAAATTTAGATTTCCGACGACGGTTCCGTTTTCGATTTGATAACGTCGCGAAGCGAAACAAATGCGGTTTATTAATTTTACAAACTTTATTAATTTCTAAAAATTCAAATAATTTTATTCCGAAAAATTAGGTCATTACATGTGCCCCATCCAAGTTCAGTGCAATGAATATTGGAGGGTGAAGATCACGATAACCAATCTCAATTTTGTAAAAAACTATTCTGATTGGAACTTGGTTGTTCAGCACCGAAATTTAAGAAGCGTCAGGCAGCTTTTCAGATTTTCAACTTGGGTGGAAAAAAACGTTGGGGGAAACATCCGTAAGTCCTCCAATTCCTCCATCTCATCCTACATTTTTTAAGTTCGATTGAATATTAGTACTATATATATTGATAAGCAACCAATACATTATCAGATGATACGGGCATGTTTTGGGGCATCAGATAGCCAAATACTATAACGATCGATATGATACTAACCTCGGGAGACCAAGGGTTCGCACAAACGTACAGAAATGTTGTTGCACAAGGATGAAGGAATTTTCACATTCACAGAAGGATGGACTTTCCCAAGAAGAATTTCCTTCAATGGGGATGGAGAGCATTACGAACCTCCAGATGACTACCCTATTCTTCCGAATCGAGCTTATACTATTGCGGCGACCTTCAACCCTTCCCTGCTCTTAGTTCCCCTGCTGTTCCAAGCAGTAGCAGCTCCGGCTCATTTACTTTGATCCTACATAGTTTAATTGGCGTTCTACTTCTGTTGTTGTTCTACTTGATCAAGAGAATCAATGCCACATTCAGCTTAGTTTAGAGCACATGTATTAATACTAGCAATCTTATATGGAAGTATTGTCTATACAGTTAATTATTTGATTTTAATTATTTGATGAGTCTTATAAGAGCATATAATGCAACGTTTTTAATATGTTACCTCTCGCATTTATATTTATCTAAGTTATTCTCTTAATAATGTTCATTTAAACTTTGTTTATTGTCTTTAGGTTCATTGGAGAAAAATAAGAGAAAGATAAATTTAAAAGACCAAAAGGAGCAAAGAAACCTGAAAATCTAGAATTGTCTTTGTAGAACAGTCAACTTCGATGGACCATAACGGACAAACTACATGGAGAAAAATTATGAGTAATAAATCGATGGAAAACCTTATAAGTATACTTTGCATAGCCATTGAAATCGCAAAAATATAATTTTTTTTTGAAGAAATTATGTTCGATTTAGTGAGTAAAAGTTAGTTTGACTGAAAATAATATTGTGGACCAAAGTTCTATTTATGGCCTGACCCCATAAAGCACATGGACGAATTTTAGGGTAAAGGGTTCTATCTTCTACTGAAAATGACTTCTTCTGCAAGATCTCTCCAGGTAAAGGATTCCTTAATTAACATGCTCAAAACACAAAATAAAAGTCTATGTATATTTATTAAGCTGCTACGGATAATTGATTTGCATGTCTGAATTCTTCCTTTGATCTTAATGATCGTGTTATATGTTGAATGGATGCGCTACATATTAACGTGACGTATTACATGAAATTCTTTAGGGTTAGAGATAATCACTTAGGATATCATAGAAAATTATATGTAGTATATAGCCGCTACGGAATATACTTCGAATTCGGTTTTCATATTCAACTTGCATGATTAATTTAAGGCTACATGATGTGAGGCAATTCAATTACATGACTTTGTGTTATTCTGTCTTGTAGGGGAGGTGATCAAGTGTATATAATTGTGTGTGTGTGTATATATATATATAGTAGATATGGTTTTCTTTCTTTATGTTTTCTTGAATCTTGATAAAATAATTTCTCAAATTCATTAAGACAACTTGTATATAAATGTATATAATACATGTAGTTAATATATATTTGTAAATAATAATAGTTTATGTCTAACCTCAATTTCCGACTTATAACGATACTATCTCTTATATGGTTTTATTGATGGCCTTAAAACGGTCCATCAGAAAATCTCCTAAAACTAGCTAGGTGGTGTCACACTAGCCTCGATACATTTCTCAAAATTTTGGATAATTTCTAATACTATCGGAACACCAATTAGATCAGTATTACATTGCACTTTGATTAGTATTACGTTTACACATGATCAATGAGCAAAACAGGGGTACATAGAAAAATGCAAAATGTCCCGAGACTTGTACAATATGTGGGATGTGACCTAGAACAAAATAGTGCGTCATTATTTATTACTTTTTGCAACCAAGAATAATGCAATATCGAAGGAAATAAATATATATAGAGGAAGGAAAGGCCGAGAGACTCGATCAAAACAAAAAGCTTGTACCCAAGAAAAACACAGAGGGGTGAGAACATAAAGAAAGCTAAGCTCAATTTTTGATGATGGCGATGGTGGTCAGGCGCAGCACAAGAGGTATGGTTTCGTCTACTATCAACAATTCCATGGCTTTGTTTCATTCAAGAGGAACCAAATTACCTCAAGTGAGTAATGCTGATGATGCCCGCAAGATGTTCGATGGAATGCTTCACTCGCGTCGTCGGCCTCCTGTCATCCCTTTCAATCAGATATTGTCTCAGCTTGTGAAACTGAAACAATACCCAGGAGTCATATCCCTCTATAAACAAATGCTTCTGCATCGAATTTCTCCTAATCATTATACTCTGTCTATTATCATCAAATGCTATTCCCATTTGAATCGAATAGGTTTCAGTCTATCTGTCTTTGGGAATTCCTTCAAGTTGGGTCTCCAACATGATGTCACCACTTTCAACACTCTCATCCACGGTTTTGTTCTCCACAATCAATTGCCTGAGGCCTCACGATTTTTAGTCAAAATGCTGGAGGAAGGTCATTGTAAGCCCAATGTGGTTACTTTCAATGTTCTTATCAAGGGCTTCTGCAACACGGGAAACAACATTGCTGCCATTACTTTACTGAGTAAGATGGAAAAACAAGGATGCATGCCTGACGTTGTTTCTTATAGCAGCATCATTCACAGCCTATGCAAGTATACACACATGGATGAAGCACTGACGCTCTTTTCTGAAATGAGCAGCAGGGGGATTGCTCCAAATGTTGTCACCTACACCTGCTTGATTCACGGGCTTTGCATTATACGCCAGTGGAAACAAGCTGCAAGTTTGCTCGAAGAAATGTTGCATAAAGGTGTCTTTCCAGATGTCCACACCTTCAATACCTTGGTTGATACATGTAGTAAGGAAGGGAATGTGGTGGAAGCCATTAGAATGATTAAAATGATGATTCAGAGACATATTGAGCCTGATACAATCACATACAACTCACTTATGGACTGTTACTGTTTGCGTGGGGAAATGGAAGAGGCCAGACGAGTTTTTGATTTTATGCTTGACAAGGGCTCTATGGTTGATGTCCGGAGTTGTAACACGTTGATCAACGGATACTGCAAGGCCAAAAAGGTCGATAAGGCTTACGAGATTTTCAAGGAAATGCATTGTATGGAACTAGTTCCCAATACCGTCACTTTTAACACTCTCATTGATGGTCTTTTCAAAGTGGGGAGACTACAAGAGGCACAAAAGTTGTTCTCTGAGATGAATTGTTCCGGCCAGCTTCCAGATCTTCAAACATACAGTATTTTACTTGATGGCCTGTGTAACAACCAGAAACTTGCAACGGCATTAAAATTGGTTGAAAAGATGGAAGCCAGCGTATTGAAACCTGGTGTTGTAACTTACAATATAATTATTGAAGGTTTGTGCAAAGCTGGAAATATAGAATCTGCGAGAAATATCTTCAGTAGTTTGTTGTCAAGAGGAGTTCAGCCAAATGTGAGAACATACAGTATAATGATTCAGGGACTTTGTCACCAGGGCTTATTAGTTGAAGCAGAAAAGTTGCTGAGAGAAATGGAAGGGAAAGGATGTCCGGCAGATGATTGCACCTATAACATCATTATCAGAGGCTTGTTAAATAACAACAAGACATCATTGGCTGTGAAACTTATTGAAGAAATGAAGAAGTGTGGTTTCTATGCAGATGCATCAACTACGGAATTGATAATTGGTTTACTGTGTAAGGATTCTGTGGATCCGGTTTTGTTGCAGTTTTTTGTATAGGGTTCACAAAAAATTTCTTGAACTCTCTCAAGGCCAGATATGTTAGTTTCATTGTAAGGATTCTGTGGATCCGGTTCTGTTTTTTTTAATTGTTTATATATAGTATTTGCAATCACTGTGATTAGCTGGGAGTCTAGGACCTTAGCTTTATGTTAATGATTTTAATTCTAGGTTGCCAATGTGCAATTAAGTATATGGGTCTGTTAATGATGATTTCAAATTGAGTCTTCTGCGTGGTATGGAAAACATCCACCCTATATATCTTAATTGTTACTTTTATGAAAGGTTGTAGCAGCAGCTTCTCCGTTTTCTAGTTTCTAATGCAGATGGTGCAGCTTTCTGTTGATAACACTGCTTACTAGTTTCCGGGTATTCATGGTTTGTATCATGTAGAGTCAAACTTTGAAGTTTGAACAAGTTGGCTGAGGCCAACTCTTGAAACTCAACTTTTTTTGTCTAGACAATTCTTTGTCTGGAGTTTTATCTCTTAAACTTCCAATGCTTGTGCTCTGATATGAAGCCGTCGAGGCATATGATTGAATCTGCAAAACAGGAAGTAGAACTACTGAGAAGCATTCATAAGGATCAAGGATGTCATCGGCTGTTACAAAACATGTTTGCAACAATCATGTCCCTAGTGTTGGAGACTTGCGAGCATAAATCTCTGGATCATGGATGAGCAGTGCAACGAGCCCTTTCTCAAGCTTCATTAAACTGTTCAGTTTCTTATCATTCGGAGACGTTATTACATTATTTTCCGAGGAAAGTTCAGCAACCCCTTGGAACCAAAGGACCAGGGTTTTAGCGCTTCCAGTTGGTTAATCTGTTGATTATTTTTAGTTGTTGCTGCTACAGTTATTTGTTATGACCTTAGATTTCCTGTAGTGGTTTAAATTCTAGGCTGCCATCCTGCAGTTCAGTATATATAGAGGAAGCTTATCCCTTGGCAACTATTTGGGGCAATAAATGATGATTTTAATTTCAGTATATTGGTGTGGCACAGAAGTTAGCCACCATCTCTTTCTTGCTTGTTACTGTTTTCGAAGGCTTCATAGCAGCTTCTTGGTTTTCTAAAGTCTTAGTTTCTTTGCCGTGTATAATGCAGACATGAAGTTTTTCTGTTGATATCTGCTTACAAGTTTCAGGCTATTTATGCTATGTATTTGTGTAGATTCAAACTTTGAACAAATTGGCTGAAGTCAACTATTGGAAGCTATCCTCTGCCTGATACAAGAGTTAGTTTACCCAGCTGTTTTTTTTGAAACGAAAACTATACCCAGCTGTTGCTACGTCACAATTTGGTTCCTCTTGTTTTTTTATTTTTGTTTATATTTTTTTTTATTTTTCCGAAAAAAAAGCTCCGAACCTTTCTATGCAAATGTGTTGCTGTCTTGCTGACGTTTTCAAGTGGTTTTGGACATTCATGGCTACTCGTTTGGCAGTAACTATTTTTTCAGTACATTGGGCTCTTGAATCATTTGCAAAACAATCCCCCCCCCAACATGATTTAACTTATTTGCTTTTCTTGGTCGAGCGCATTTGCATGGACTGGATGATGATTCCTTTGAGAAGTATTGAACTCACCCAAAAAAAATAGCGTATAACTTTATACTCTGCTTGATCTAATGCTTTGTCTAGACTTTGACCAATTGACCCCTTGATCTTTCGAATACTTGTGCTGTGACTCTGAGGTATATGTTTTGAGTCTGCAAAACAGATCCGCTGTTACATAACAGATTTGTAGTCATCATCTCCCAAGTGTCGGAACTTGCAGTACGTGTTTCTGGTCAAGGCAAGGTCCTATAGTCCTTACCTATGAGCAAAGAGAAAAGAAGAAAGTTATGTGGCTTGTTCTCTGTGCTCTCATGCTCTCCATTCCTTTTGAGTCTCTGGCTTCTCACCCAAGACAAGGTGCTTTAGTCCTTTGGAGTCTGTGGATCATGCTTTCCTTTGCTGTTCTAAAGCCAATTTTATCTGGAACATTATCTCTAGTATTCTCTGTAACGACTCTAAAATTTCAAGCATAAAAACTCAAAATATTAAAGTCGTACAACACCAAAACATTCTCAACGAATCGAAATCGTTTTATTCCTCCGCTCGTCTATGAAAATTTTCTTCAGAGAAGTTGTATAGCTCGTCGATATGAGTTTGTGGACACACGGCACACCTTAATCAGATATCGTATGTGAAAGTTATTATCGACGGAAGTTGGTTTCCGATTTTAAAAGGCTATAAAAGGAAATTTTTTGGAAAAACCTAATTTCCTAAAAATAGGGTTGTTAATCGGTTCCGGTTCTTGAAAGAACCGTTAGGACCGAACCATTAGGACCGAACCATTTAAGAACAGTTCGGTTCGGTTTCATATAAAAAATTATGCTACATGAAGGAACCGAATCGTTTGTATATAGTTCGGTTCGGTTCGGTTCTAAAATCTCAAATATATACGAACCGTTGGATTTTAAGTTATTAATATACTGGCCGTTAGATCTTATATCATTCGGCCATTCGGGGGGAACACAACCCTAGTCACAACTACTGAGTAACTCCTGTCTCTTCGTTCCAAAACCCAAATCCAACTACGCAACTCTCCGTCGAGACTCTCAGCCCTCCGCCGCCCAGTACGCACCGGCACCGCGGTGTTCACTGAATTCAGTAAGCACTTGCAGTCCGGCACTACTCAGTCCGATTCTAAACTCTCGGCCAACAATCACTGAATCGGTGAATCTGATTCCAAACTCTTGGCTGCCCAATTCGCTCGCATTGGGGTGGGTTTTGTATGGGTTTTCGCCTTTGATTTCAGTTATGAGTGAGGACGAAGCCATGGACGATTCGCCAAGCTCAGATGAGTCTCTTGTAGATGAAATTTGGACGCAGAGGGAAGAAGCTGCTAAGCTTCACATCAAAGAGATTCGGACCCAGGTATTTCATATTGGTTCAGAACGAAGGATGTAAACTTTTTGAAGGAACTGATCCTGGTACTTTCCTCTTTTCTCTTTCATGTTGTTATATACTAGAATATGTATTACATGGAGCGTTGTTTATGTTTCTGGGTGTTTGTATGTAAAATATCAGATGAGAAAGGTCTCAACTAAGATAATGCATCTTTTTATTCATACTTGAATTTTTGTTTTCAGGGTTCTTGTAATTTGAATAAGTGAATATAGATAAAATGAACTTGGAATGGATGACCATTTGATTGTGATGTACGTTTCTGGGTTTTGTATGTAAAAGGCAGATGAGAATGACCTTGGAAGAGGAGTCGACCTTTTATTCTAATCTTGAATTCTGTTTATGGGTTTCTATGTGTAGAACGCATGAGAGAATGAATACGAAAATAGTTCATGGTTTGTGAATTGATCTAAATGAACTTAAATCACTGAATCAATTACTTTTGAATGATTAATAGAGTTTATCCTTAAATTTAGTGATTTCGATCCATGGATTTTTTTTGTTAAGGTTAAGGTTTGTGTGGGATAAAGGGACTCTAAGTTATTTGGTAGAGTTGTTAGGTCATGGGAAAAAATGATATCAGAACTGAATTGATATACTTAGTTCACATTTGTTGTTTTAGTTCTAAGATCAGATGGAAATGGGATGATTGTATGAATTCAGTACAAGGAAAAGAAATGAACTATCATGAACTGAAGATGTTATAGATGATTAGCATTGTTCTTTGTTTTAAATTTATGTTAATCTGAAAGAGAGATAACTTCTTATGTTCTTAGCTCTGTCCTACTTATTTCAAGATAAATTATGACTGATAACATATTAAAGGTTAATCATGTGAGAGGCAGAGAAGATCAAGCTAAGAAACTTGTAATTTATCGGATGATGAGAGCCATATCCACGACAACCTGGATGATCATCAGTCAGTAGTATCCATATATATGATATTTCTTGTTCTACTGTCATTTTGCACTAAAGTGTGTAAAGTACAGACTACAGAATAGCAATTATTAGTCAGAAGAAGTAAATATTCACTTAATTGCCTCTTTGTTTCTCTATGTGTATTTGGTACATTGTATTTCTTAGTTTCCTGCATATCTTTTCTCTTTACTGGAATAGAACTTGCAAAAAATTAAATGTGTAATAACCCTGCAACTTCAATTATGAAAACTAAAAACACTTGAACAGCGACATGTTTTTTTGGAATATAGTTGTTTATACAGTATTTCAGCTACAGGTTTTACAGGAACATTTTGGAACCGAAACCGTAACGGAACCATTTGGTTCAGTTCCTACTTTGAAAAACAAAAAAATTGAACCGTTTAATTAAAACGGTTCGGTTTACGGTTCCAGCTATTTTTAGCGGTTTTGGAACCGTTTACAGCCCTACCTAAAAAGGAACCCCCCCCCCGGCGCAGCTCTCTCTCCCTCCCCTCGACCCCGACCCTCCTTCACCAAATTTACCACCGCCGATCTCCTTTCTCCAGCCACCGTGGTCTTCACCGCCGGTCCCAAGACCAACGCACGGTCGACTGCTCCAACCCCTGGACGAGATGCACCCTCCATCGCCGCCGAGAAGCCACGCCGACAATTTCTGCAAATCCATTGCCGATCCAAGTTTCGTCGCCGGTGAGTTTCGAGCCTTACATTCTCGATTTTGATCTCTTGGCTGGGTTTAGCACAAATTTGGAGCTCAAAATCAAAGGTTATTGGCATAAGCTTATGCCCGTCATAATCAGCGCAACTATAAGTGCACTAAGGCTAATAAATAGCCCAGTCTCGCAATACCAGCAGTGAGCCAGCCGCACTAGCTGTGCAATTGGTCGCCCCACCTTGTCCCACACCGGAAGATGAGTAAAAAATCTACCTCAACTCAATAATAAAAGGTCAAACCCTTGACCTCATAAGGTAAGTGCACTTAACTACCCACTGTTACTCTGTATAAATTATTACCAACATGACTTGAGCATCGGAGAGTTCAAGACCACGCCGCCGTGGTATCCATTTTGACGACTCGTGTTACTTGTGACAGGAAAGAAGCGAGGAGCACGGCGTGTCGCATCAATAAAGAGTGTAGCGTACTGCATCAGCACAATTCACTACGTTAACATTAGCGTTGTCTGTGGGAAACACACCAAAAAGTTCCTGTAAAACACATGCAGCATTTAACGAAGCAACTGCACTTCGACACGAGCACTCTCAATCCTACCCCCCCATTCCGGCGGTCGGTCATGCAGAACGGGGACTACACCATGCACAGTTTGCGTCGAAGCTGAGTTCATCGTAGTTGACACCTACAGTTCTTAAACGGGATCATCGGTCGGCCTACTCTCAACCGAATGCGAACGTTCATTGATGGGTACATGATGCTCATCAAATTCCCAACCCCAAATGGAACATGACAGGTCCGGGGATCACAGTCCGTGGCGAAATATTGCCAAGCACACGTAGTTAGGCGCACACGCAACCGTCACGAAATCTTAGCGGTACATGCAGCAATAAACTTAACCGACAAGGTCGTCGATGCACGCGACGGTGATTTAACAACAAGTAAGGGCAAGAAAAAGACCACGCCTTACGAAGCCAAGACTCCATCAAACCCTGAATCTTCCTTGAAAAGCATCACACCCTTCCCACACCACCCGGAGCGAAAAATCAAGATCGGCGCTACTCTTAGCCTCATAGTGGAGAAGGACCTAGCAAACTTCCTAGGAGAGAGCATGGAAGTCTTTGCATGGTCCTACGAGGATATGCCAGACATTTCGCCTGACATCATCATGCACGAGCTACACATCAAACCTTCCGCATATCCAGTTAAACAAAAGCGTCACACCTTCGACGACGAAAAAGCATGGAAATACGCCAGGAGGTCAACAAATTGAAAGGCATGAAGTTCATTAGGGAAGTCCAGTACCCTGAGTGGATTTCAAACCATTATGAGACCATATCACCTCCTGGTTAGTTGCAGCTCAATGTTATCCCTGAGAAGGTATGGACTCAGATTTCTATGGATTTTATAGATGGCTTACCAATATCTGAAGGTAAATCAGTTATTTGGGTGGTAATTGATAGGCTCACTAAGTATGCACACTTCATTCCCATGTCACACCATTATTCTGTAGTCTCAGTAGCACAAATGTTTGTCAAAGAGATCTTTAAATTGCATGGTATGTCTGAGCATATCATTTCTGATAGGGATCCAGTGTTCCTCAGCTTGTTTTGGGAAGAGTTCTTTTGGATGCAAGGTACCAAGCTTAACAAGTCCTTAGCTTATCATCCTCAGAGTGATGGACAAACTGAAAACCTGAATAGGACGTTGGAGCAGTATTTGAGGTGTGTGGTTGGAGAGAAACCTCAGGAGTGGGTTCAAGCTATTCCATGGGCTGAATGGTGGTACAACTCTTCATTTCACTCAGCCATTTAGATGAGCTTTTTTCAAGTTCTCTATGGTTACCAACCTCCCCCAATAGTACCTTATTTACCTGGTTCCACAACTGTTGCAGATGTTGATGATCGAGTTCAAACTAGAGATGAGTTACTTCAAGTGCTAAAAAAGAACTTGCAGTTAGCACAGTCCAGAATGAAGGGATTCTATGACAAGAAACACACTAAACGAGAATTTCAAGTCAATGATTGGGTCTATTCAAAACTTTAGCACTACAAACATTAGTCTATGAACCCTCAAGGTTGGACTAAGCTCTTTCCCAGGTACTTTGGCCCTTTTCGAGTTCTTGCAAGAGTTGGTAAGGTTGCTTACAAGTTAGAGCTTCCTCCTACGGCTAGAATTCACAATGTGTTTCATGTTTCACTTTTAAAGAAATCTCTGAGTGCTGTTGGAGTCACATCTCCATAGCTACCCCCAGTTGTTGACCTTGACAACCCTCAGTGGTATCTAACAAAGATATTGCAGCGCATGATTTTCAAGAAAAAAAGTAAGGCTGGAGCACAATGGTTGGTGCAGTGGCAAAACATTAGCACAGAGGAAGCTACATGGGAAGATGCAGATCAGATTATTGCGCGTTTCCCTACCTTTGATTACAAGACTGTCAGTGACACCGATGTTACTCCTACCACGACTTGAGGACAAGTTCAGTTTTAAGGAGGGTGGGAGAGGGTGTTGACTTATGACTAAGGAATAGCTTGTAGTGTCGTTCATTTCATTGATGCTCAAACGCAGCGTTTTGACTGATAAGCTGTGACATGTTCTGACGAGTGTCGAGTCGACACGTGTCTTCCATGAAATGGTCTCTTGTATTTATCCTCAGTTGTGCTGTATTGAAGGCTATCGATGAATTGAAGCATATTTTCTTCTCTTAGCAATTTCCTTAATTGTTCTTCAATTATTGTTTACTTATTTTTGTCTTAAATTCTATTCTAAACCCAGTAGTTAGGGCTAAAACCCTAACATTCTCAGAGTTCGCAACATTCTGCAATTTATGCTGCAAAATAACTCATTAAGATAACCGAATAGCTAAATCAAGTTTCAATAGATTATGAGAGACTTACAAGTTTCTATCACATCAGAAACTAACATTCACACAAACCACATAAATCAAGTTTCTATCATTTTAAACATCATGATAATATTATTTGACGGTGTATAACAAACACTGTGGTACTTTGTTTACCTGGCGTTTCTAAACGCTATTAAAAGTATTTGAGCTTCGAAGACGTTTCCAAACGCCGTGCCCAAAGCGAGTGTTTATTTCACCCTGGCACCAGACCAAAATATCTGGGGATCTTATTTCATTTTAGCGACTCAATCCATCATTGGCTTCAAAAGCATCCTCTCCAAATATTAAAAAAAAACCCAATCTTTAAACCCAGGCTGAACAACATATTAAAACGAAGTAAAACGACGTCGTTTGCGCATAGTATATATAGTGAGTGAAAAAACCCTTCGCAGCCTCATAACCCCATTCTTGTCTATGTCGCTCAGACCACTCAGCCTCTGAGAGTTTGAGACACCTCAAGGTCTCAAGTCGAACCCCTTTGCTCAGTCTGTTGACGGTCGATGACTCGACACCACGCCGTCCGGTTGCGATTCTCTCTCGGTGATCTTGGAAATAGACTTGAAGATCTATATGGCATAGTTATCGTCTTTCACTCTTGGTTCCAGATCGAGTCAATATGAGGTATGATTGCCTCTCTCTCTCTCGTGATCTAGTTTTACTGTTTAGTTTGTTATTGAATCTAATTTCAATAGGTATTTCTCTGATATTTTTTTATATTTTCCAGCGGAGTTATCTAATTTCCTGACCCCTTTTGCGTCTCTTACTTTGGATTTGATTTTGTCTCAATTTGGGTAATTCGGGGTTGAAAGTTTTTGGTTTTGAGAAGTAGCAGTTGCTCAAGATTAGGGCTTTTTGGAATTGGGAATTTTTGGTTTGTGTGAATGTTAGTTTCTGATGTGGTTATGTTTGAATTTATATGATGCACATATTTTTCTATGATGATGTGTGTTTACTTGCAGCTTATACCCTAAAATGAAGATATAGTAGAGTAATAAATACTTAACTGAATCAGGTGAGCGAGGTGAATTCTAGGTGCAGATATTTGTGAGTGGAGCATGTTGAGGTTGGTTTTGTAGTGAATGAGTTGGGTAGAGTGAAGAATGTTGGGATAGGGTGAACTTGTGACTATTTGCTGATCATGTTTAGGCTGATTATGTTTCGCAACTACTGTTTGCAATTGATTACTTCTTTTTGTCTCAGGAGCAATATTGTAAGCCATAGCAAACATATGTTACTTCAACATTATGATGGATCAGTTTACATCATCTCATGGAAAGGGGAGGTATGAAGTTTTCAATGTATTCTAGTCTAGTCCTCTTTGTTTCGTGACTGGAATTGCCTCATAGCAAAATGTATTTAGTAATTTTGTATTCTCTTCTTGTATAGAAACATCACCATTTTGTATGTCACCATTTTGCTCTATTAAATATTGGTCTGATATATGGATGATAATGATCAAGCAAGCCCATGATATCCATTAAATGAGAGATATGTTTGTCAGTTTGATTATACTGCTTTTGGGATTTGTCTACTGATTATTTGGAGTCTGTTTGGTTTTATATTTAATATTGATCTACATTAGCTATAGAGTACTTGCACGATTAATTAGGATAAAGTCTGTGGCTTTGTTATAGGTATGAATTGTTAGGTTTAATGTTTGCTTGTATTACTTGGACTAGTGTACTATATAGAATTGGATTTCTATTACTTTGAGCAGCCAAATTGCTGAGATAATATTTTTGAAGTGATTTGAGGGGTTTTGTTTTTTCATGCAGGTACTGTTCTTGCTCTTCCCATGTTGTATGTGACAGTGTCAAAGCTTCAGAACAAGCTCGAAAGAGAAGCGAATCAGAACACAGTGCACAAGATGATTGACAAAATGATACAAGAAGGTTTTGTTGAAGCCAAAAGCAACTGAAGGCTAGATGTGTATCTTCTGCAGTTTTAAATTGGAAAGTTTTGTACTCATCTTACTTATGCTAGATCATTTATCAACTGAAATTTACATAAAATAGTTCTAATCTCTCTACACAAGGATTCAAACTTTAGTATATTAACTATAGTTGGTTTGGAGAGAGAATGTAATAGTTTTTAGAATCTATTTTTAATTTGTTGGATATTTAACTAAGAGTTTAATGGAAAAAATATAATGGAATTTTATGATTATTATTCTCTATTATTTACTGAATTGATTTTTCTTTGTAAAATTATTTATTGAATTGATTTCATATGGCCTGGTTTGCAATTATTGTTCATTGGAGGAGGCATGTAGCAAAAAAGAAATGAAATTTCTACCTATTGGGGACATATAGCTTAAGTGTCCCCATAGGTAGGGGTGTAAATGAGTCTAGCCGAGCCGAATACTAGATTATTCATGTTTGGCTCGTTTTGATTCGATCAAGCTCGAACCAGGCCAAAATTTGATTTTTGTACTTCATGTTCAAGCTCGGCTCGGCTTGAAAAAGCTCGAGCTGGTCCCAGGTAGCTCATTTTATTAGATAAGGTTGAACTTAAATTGAGCCGCCTTGAATCTTATGAAATTAAAATTTTAAAATTTAGAAATTAAAAAAAAATTATTTCTTATATAAAAATTGTACTTTATATATACTATAAAAGTTAATAAATCAAGCTTAATTAATAAACGAGCCGAGCTTTTAACAAGCCCGAGCTAGTTCGCGAGTTAAATGAGCTGAACGAGCCAAATACTTATTGTTTAAGCTCGGCTCATTTTCAAGGTCAGGTTTAGTATTGAGCTCAAACACGGCTCATTTAACTTTACGAGCTCGAGCCGAACGGGATAAAAGTGAGCCGAACACGAGTCGAAAACGAGCGGCTCGAGCCTACTTACAACTCTACCCATAATAGTTATGTATATGTATAAGAATACTATACATATTTGAATACTTTGTAGGTTGAGAAACCATGAGCCCCATTGTGTTTATTTTAGGGCAAAATGACCAAAATACACTCAACTTAGTAAAAATTACCGATTTACACCTGATTTTAAAAATTTAACTGTTTGTATCAAATTTTGTGTCACATTATCATGCACATAAGGTGCAATGTTATCATTTTTTATTTATATTTTTCTTAAAAACAAATAAAAAAATTCTTTAAAATGAGGATTATTTTTTTAATCAAATTATTTATTTCCATCTTTTTCTACATACTTAACCCTATTTCGAATTATATATTTAACATATCCACCCATTCAAATATAGTGTGTTGTATATATATATACAGTCCATATCCAGAGTGAAGCTTCACTCTGAAATTACAGAGTTAAGCTTAACTCTAAAATTACAGAGTGAAGTTTCAATTTTGACATACTTTTCGGTCATTTTTTTCACCATAAGCGATTCAGTATTTAGGTATGTATTCAAGATCATCCCTACAAAATTTCATCTAATTCGGACATCGTTTGAGCTTTCAAAATTGACATTTACACGAACGGTTTACGTTGAACAGTTTTAATTCATTCATTGATTTAATCTAATTTCAATACCTTAACGATGTCCGAATTAGATGAAATTTTGTAGGGATGATATTAAGTAGCATACTTAAATATTGAATCGCTTATGGTGAAAAAAATTAACTGAAAAGTGTGTCAAAATTGGAACTTCACTCTGGATAGAGACTGTATATATATATATATATATATTTATACGTACACATTTATTTTTAATTATATATATATATTTATTTATGTTTTTATAATATATTTTAACATACCATATCACGTAAAATAACAAATATATAAATCAATAACATGTTTGAAAAAATAAAAAATATAGTAGCAAATGTTCATCTGTAGTAATTTATTAATTTATTTCATTATTAAATATGAATAAGTATATAATGACAATATTGCCCCTCAAATGCATGACATGTGACTTAAATTAGATGAAAAACCTTAAATTTAATGGATAAGGTGCAAATCGGAAATTTTTACCAAGTTTAAGAAATAAATTGACTCAAATGGAAATTCATGGTGCAAATTGATAATTATGGCAAAGTTTGGGGTGCAAATTGATATTTTTGCCTTATTTGGGAACACATAAATTAAGTGTCAAAGTTAGTAATAGGAACACCTTCAAAAGACACATTGCACTAATTACTCCTTTGGCCAATAGAGATATATATATATATATATATATATGTCCCTATAGTTAGCAATAGGCACACATAATATATGTCCCCTCAAGCCTAATTTCTAGTAGTGATATATAACTCATCTACTGAGAAACTCTTGAAAAACGTACGTACGGTTGATAATTACAGCAGTCGAACTTCGCACAAACACACATATATTGAAGGTGATATTGATGCCGAGAGCAAGAAAAACATGAGAAAGAAAGCACACATACAAGAAGCTAACTGCTAAACTTGGAGATGTGAAACTTCTTCAAAACCAAATGGAAGAATTGAAGTTAAGAGATTGTGCATGTATTACTCTGACGTACATTTACATGGAGAAATTGAAGTTAAGAGATTGTGCATGTATGACTTGCAATATATGAATAGCCATCCACTCTGCAAATATTAAATCCTGGAAAACAATACAAATAACTAGGGCAGTTAGGTCTCATCATTTAGTCCGTGGAGGCCCGCAAGCCTGATGGGTTTTTACTCGGCCCGGCCCGCGAGAAAACCCGCCAAAGCCCACTTCCGTTAGTAGAGTACCGGACTTAGTTTAGAGATGTGAAACCCGGCCCCTCAAAAACCCGCCAAAAATAAAATATTATACATATATTAATTATGTCTTTTTGATAATAATTATATATATAATATTATATATGTTAATAATAGATTTAAAATTTTATATTTCTTTATATTAGATTTAAAATAAAATTGTAGCATTATGAAACAACTATATGAAATAAACTTCTCGGGATTAATCGACACCAGTTGATGTTATCGGTACTAATATTTAGGGACCCTGTTAAAACTTCATCTAATTCGGACCTCGTGTGATTGTCAGAATTTCTGGTAAACCGAAAACACCACTAATATGCCCTAAGGGAGGACCCATTACTAGGATGTAAATGTCAAAAACCGTTTGCATATATGAAATCATCTAATTTTTGTAACCGATTGTGTGCAGTCGCTCTGAGGAAACTCATTTGGAAAATCCCCGGTCAATGGGGTTTTAATATGTTAAAATGCCTCATTTTTGTTGACCGTATGTACGGACAGTCAAACTATGTCCAAAACTGACAAAAATTTTGTGGGATCCCTAAATATATATACTGATCACATATGCTTGTGTCGATCGACCGTATTTAGAACTGGAGTTGTCGATCGCTGAAGTGTTCACTAATATATCATAACCTTTATACTAGGTTTTAAAATAAAACTATCGCATTATGAAGTGACTATATGAAGGAAATTTCTTAGGATTAATCGACATCAGCCGATGTGATCGGTACTTATATTTAGTGACCCTGTAAAAATTTCATCCAATTCGGACCTTGTTTAACCGTCAGAATTTCCGGTAAACCGAAAAACCACTAATATGCCCTAAGGGATGACCCATTACAAAGATGCAAACATGGAAATCCATTTGCATATATGAAATCACATAATCTTTGTTACCTATCATGCGCGGTCGCACTGAGAAAACCGATTTGGAAAAGCCCCGGTCAATGGGGTTTCAATATGTCAAAACGCCTCTTTTTTGGTTGACCGTAGGTACGAACGGTCAAACCATGTCCAAAACAAACAAAATTTTTATGGGGTCCCTAAATATATATACTGATCACATCTGCTGGTGTCGATCGACCATATTTCAAACTGGAGTTGTCGATTGCCTAAGTGTCCACTAATGTATCATAACCTTTATATTATGTTTATAATAAAACTATCGCATTATGAAACGACTATATGAAGGAAACTTCTCGAGATCAATCGACACCAGCCGATGTGATCGGTATATATATTTAGTGACACTGTAAAAATTTCATCCTATTCGGACCTCGTTTGACCGTCAGATTTTCCGGTAAACCAAAAACACCACTAATATACCCTGAGGGAAGACATATGACTAAGATGCGAACATCGAAAGCCGTTTGCATATCTGAAATCACATATTTTTTGTCACCGATCGTGCGCGGTCACACCGAGGAAACCGATTTGTCAAAACCCCTATTGACCGTAGGTATGGACGGTCAAACCATGTCCAAAACGAATGAATTTTTACGGGTTCCCTAAATATATATACCGTCATATCTGCTGGTGTCTTAATCCATCCAAACTCTATTAGCTGACAAATTCAAATATGAACCAAGCATCCGTATGGGGGAAATTCAACATGCCTTATCCACCATATTTATTCTCTAATGAGATGTAATCAAATGAAAACATATGGACACAATCGGATGCACAATCTTCACAAATCTATGGTTATGGTCAAAGTCGAGAAATGCTTGATCCAAACGGGAACTACCAGTAGTACAACCCACAGTTAATCACTCATGACTCATATGGTTGGCATATAAGTCAATATATGCAAAATTAGAAAGGGGAGGTATCATTTAATGACTATTCTTCACAATATACTAAGGATTTTACTCAAAAACATGATGAAATTAGTGAAATTTTTGTACCTCATAGGTCATTTATGTGGTTCTAAATCACTCGTGTAATTTCATGTTTAATATATCATATGTAAATAAGGCGTGATGAGCAAGTTTTCCTTTAGGTAAATATATATATATATATATATATATATTAAGTAGATTTTTAATAATGCTCGACGATTATTTCAACTCAAATTACTATAACCCACTATAAATTAATAGTTATGTAATAATTCTATATGACATATAGTAGATAATTGATCAAATAAACATTTCTCAAAGTTTCATTCAAAATTTCCATCGAAATTTCCAATTTTCGGATCATCGATATCTCCGTTCTCGCCGATATTTCATTCCTTGGGCTCAACTATCCACATTCATGGATCCGGCTCTACTCTCATATAAAGGTAGCAAGGAGGACGTAGAGAAAAAAGAGAGGCAGACACATTGAAACGGACAGAAAAATAAATACAGGGCTAGAAAGAAAACGCAGCCGAGGAGGAAGATGGCTACAGGCCTCTTCATTTAATCCTTATCACCATACATGTACCGGCCCTTTAATAGGTCCCCTGGTGATTTGTTATGCGTGTTGACGGACAAAGTCATCACGCACTTGCTGCCCTCAAATGCTCTAATAGTTGACGCACCGGATCCATCGATCAAGCTTGCTGCAAAACAAAAGAGGTTGTTCATGAGCAACCTCATGCAGGATCCTTAGTCCGAAGCAACAGACAATACAGCCGTTCATGAACGACCAAAGTCTTAATGCAATTTCAGCTGTTGTAATACCATTGGAACGAAAGGCCGTTCATGAACGATCTAGTTTCAATGCTAAAATATGTGTGGAAGAGCCGTTATGCTGTCAAAATTTCTGAAAATGATTTTAGCCACTACCTCTTCATGACCTTGCTCCCCAAGTTTCATACCAATAGAAAACGGACCTGGACACTGTTGGAGAATTTATGGGTAAAAATGAATTGTGGAGATGGAACAAACCAAACAAACGTGTCTTTTGGAATGAAAGGACACGACTTCTGGGTTTCAACTAAAGTGAATAGTCATACCCTTTCAAAGCATCACCAATCTTCTATATAAGGATGACAAACCAAAGCAGATGGTTAAAGAAAAAAATTAATTTTCTCCTCTCTCTTCTTTCCTCAATATTTCTGAGAAACACAAAGTAGAATTTGCCAGGGATTCAATTGAAGTGCTTCGATTGAATTCGATATTTGTATCCTGCAAGACAGACGTCCAAAGATCTACAAGCACAAGTGTAGGGGCGAATTTCTGTTTTAGGAGATTGCAACAAGCAAGCCTCTATCAAAATCAACAAGTCAGTTTCTTTGTTTTTCAATCTTTTTGATTTCAGTTTAATTGAAATTGATATTACTGTATTCATAGAATTGAAATTGTGTTCTTCAAATTCATTTTATAGTTGTAATATTACTGTGTTTATAGAATTGGAATTGGGTTCTTAAAACTCAATTTACTGCTGTAATTAGAAGTATAAATCAAAGGCTATTTTATACAACATCGTGTGTTGATTAAGTTGATTCTATTACTTACTGAACCTGTGTTCTAACAATCTAAAACAGAAATTCTATTTGTTGAAATGGATCAACCTGCTGCTGTTGGTGTTAAGAACCACATTGAGAAGCCTTTTTTGTTCAAAGGTGTGGATTTCAAAAGATGGCAGCAAAAGATGTTGTTTTATCTAACAACGTTGAACTTGGCACAAGTGATTACATCTGAGGCTCCTGAATTGCCAACAGAGGGTGATATCCCTGATGCAACTATGAAAGCTGTTGAAGCTTGGGAGCACAACGAATTTATGTGTAAGAATTACATCCTAAATGCATTAGATGATTCTTTGTATGATGTTTATTCTACATTCAAAACTGTAAAAGAGCTGTGGGATTCTTTGGATAAGAAATACAAGTCTGAAGTTGCAAGTGCCAAGAAATTTGTTGTTGGAAAATTTCTGAATTGTAAGATGAGTGATGCCAAGTCTGTGGTGAAGCAAGTGGAAGAACTCCAGATTACTGCTCATGAATTAGTTGCTGAAGGTATGGGACTCAATGAGACTTTTCTTGTTGCTTCCATTATTGAAAAGTTGCCTCCCTCTTGGAAGGATTTTAAGATTTATCTCAAGCACCTATCTGAAGAGATGAACCTTGAGCAATTGATTCTTAAGCTTCGTGTGGAGGAAGAGAATCGAAAGAATGAAAAATCTGATTGGTCCTCAATGAAAGCAAAAGCCAATGTGATTGAAGGCAATACTTCTAGGTCCAAGTTTTCTCACAATCAGAAGAAGGGAAAAGATAATGCCAAGAGAGCACTTACTGCCCCAAAAGCTGTTATGTTCAAAAAGAAAATTCAAGGTGCATGTTGGGTGTGCGGGAAGCCTGGTCATAAAGCTATGGATTGTCGCCACAAGAAGGACAAGCCTGCTGAAAATAAAAATCAGGCAAACATGGCAGAAGATCAATTTATTGCTGTTGTATCTGAAGTAAATTTGATGACCAATAGCAATGATTGGTGGATTGACACAGGTGCATCAAGGCATGTGTGTGCTGAAAGGAGCATGTTTACAACATATGTGCAAGGATCTGGTGGAGAGAACCTTTATATGGGAAACTCTAGCACTGCTGCAATTGAAGGAAAAGGAAAAGTGATACTGAAACTCACTTCTGGAAAAGAACTTGCACTCACCAATGTGTTCCATGTTCTTGAGATTAGAAAGAATCTAATTTCTGGTTCTCTTCTTATCAACAAAGGCTTTAAGTTAGTCTTTGAATCTCATAAATTTGTACTCACCAAGGGTGGGATGTATGTAGGAAAAGGTTATCTTTCTGAGGGGTTGTTCAAACTCAATGTAATTCCAACTGCTGATAATAATAATAATAATAATAATGCAGGCAATAGCACTGCTTCTATTTACTTCCTTGATTCAGTTGATTTATGGCATGAAAGATTAGGTCATGTGAATTATCGTTCTCTAAACAGGATGATAAACTTGGGTTTGTTACCAAAAAGCAAGCCTAAGTTAGAATGTATATCAAACAACAGAAATAATGCTGATAAGCATAAATGTGAAGTATGTATTGAATCAAAATATGCAAGGTACTCCTACAAATCTGTTGAAAAATCCAATGAAGTGCTTGGACTGATTCATAGTGATCTTTGTGACTTCTAATCAACTCCAAGTAGATCTGGAAAGAATTATTATATTACTTTCATCGATGATTGTAGCAAATTTTGCTATGTCTATTTAATAACAAGTAAAGATGAAGCTTTAAGTATGTTTAAGATATATAAAGCTGAAGTTAAAAATCAATTAGACAAGAAGATAAAAATACTAAGATCAGATCGTGGTGGAGAATACATATCAAATGAATTCTCTGAATTTTGTTCTACACATGGAATTATTCATCAAACAACAGCACCCTACACTCCAATGCAAAATGGAGTTGCTGAGCGTAAGAACAGAACTCTCAAAGAAATGATGAATTCCATGTTGAACAGTTCAGGTGCTCCACAAAGTTTATGGGGTGAAGCTCTATTATATGCAAACTCAATATCGATTTGGGAATCCGGTAGTGCAAACTAATCGGACTTTTTGAGACTGGAGGAGCACCTGGCAAGAACACCGGATGTATCTGTGGATTAAAGCCAGACTAGGACACGCCAGACTAAACAGAGGACCGGTGGGCTGCAGATGACTCCAATCTGAAGCATATGTCGGAGATGACGCCAGATTGAATGGTAGCTTGCCGACGCCGGACTGATGACGCTGGAGAAGATGCTTGACTGGCGAATCAGAAAGCCGGTGACAATCTGTGGTGGAACTGAGATGGTGTCGATCTAATATTTGACGACGAAGACGACACTGGGAAAAGGAACGCCTGCGATGGGCTGTAGACGCCGGTCGAGGTAACCAGACACCGACTGATGCTTTCACTGGTCAGAAAACCAAGCTGACGCGAGTCTGAATTTGATGCCAACGCTGGGCTGTCGTCGATGTTGGAGGAGAGATGCGGCGGTGAGCTCGGAAAAACGGGAGAACTGGTATGATTGGGTGCCCAAAGTAAAATGTCTTAACAAATCTGAAGAAGACGACATTGTCAATACTATGAAGAAATATAACCCTAACAATGGGGTTTAATTCCACAAATAAATTGCAGCGAAAAAAAAAGACAAAGTTCTTCGGATCTTTGCTCTGATACCAACTCAAATATAATAGAATGATTGCTATTCATATCATACATTTATAGGAGACCTATCTAATATGAACATTGAACACAAAAATCAATTACTACAACTACATAAATACAATATGTCCATAAGTTAAGAAGTTGTTGAGCTAACACTAAGTTGCCGAGCTAACAACAATAATCATGCATGCAACAGAGTTCCGAGTAAACAAGACAGAACTAAGACAAGTGTAGGTAATTTTAAATCATGAAAGTAGACAAAACACAGTTAGATCCTTTCCAACCACAATGTGGGTGGTAGAACACTGTAGTAAAGGCGAAACTAAAGAAGAAACTTGGGGTGCTTACCAACAACTCTTCCAGGCCATCTATAAAGTTTTCCAGTCTGCCTTGAAGATGGATGGGGTTGTACTCGGACGACTGAACACAGAAATAGAAGCCAAAAACATTGGAAATCTGATTCCGGCCACAGAGAACAACATACCCAAGCTGCTCCTTCGTCCTATTTTGAGAAATAAAGAAACCAGTGTAAAAACTAATAATTGGATCCAAAATCAAGTACTGATTAAATTCAAACTCATTCACAAGTCAATAATTTAGCTATATATAGTTCGGCCAAAAATAAATTACCTCAGTTGATCAAAAAGTTGTACCCGCACAATTTCGAAACAGATCCATCAATACTGTTAGTCTGATATAGACTCACTCCTCAGTCCTCACTGCCTGGAGTGCCTGCTCAATTTGAAAATACAGCTGCAATGTGAAACTGAAACATCAGGGATCAAAATTTACATAAAAGAAGAAAATAGTAAATAACATGTTGAAACGCAAAGGATCTACTCCATTTTAGTTACCTCAGTCACAGAGTTCGTTTCTGACTTGTTCTTCACAATAGCATGTTAGCATTTGGAGGAAGACCAAAATTTCGAGTATAAAAACTCAAAATTTCAAAGTCGTTAAACACCAAACAATCTCGATGAAATCGAAATCATTTAAAATGTCACAGCGGATCATCTCTGAGTTCAAAATACAACTCAGTCAAACCGATTATTACAACCAAATTATAATTCAACATTATAACAAATGGAAATGTATAATCCTCACAACTACCTCACAAGATAGTCACACAAAATCCTCACATAAGCTGGAGATAAATAACTTCAAGTCCTCTGAGTGGTCCGTCAATTCCCGCTAATCCACACCTGCGGAGTTATCCACTACACCATCGAATTGGTGCACCGGGATTGTAAACACAAACCCGGTAAGCTTTACAGCTCGTATGAGTAAAATGAAAATATATAACTCGCATATCAATATATACGAAAATTCACAAATCAAACAAATATAAATGCACTCATGAGTCAGTGGACGGCCCATCTAGTTGTCCCAAAGAAATATGAAATAAAACGCTCATGAGAAATTAAGTAACCCTTCTGGTTACCCAAATGCATTTATATTACGGGTACCAAGAACGCTGGTACACATCTGTTACCCCTCTCGTAATACACCGCCGACGTTGGATAGCCACCCGCTACCCAACATCCAAAACAATCTGAGTACCCATGAGCAGATAACCACCCGTTACCTCACATGCAGTACTAAGGCAGACAGACTAGAGCTCTAACTGTATCGTAACTTTCGCCCGGCCAAAGGCTAGGTTCCGACTTGCCAAACACGTACAATAATCTCACATCATATTGTACCAATCACGTCCGAAGAAAAATCAACATTTTAACAATCTCAATGTTAAAAATCACGTACAATAATCTCACATCATATTGTACCAAAAATCATGTCCGAAGACAAATCAACATTTTAACAATCTCAATGTTAAAATCACGTACAATAATCTCACATCATATTGTACCAAAAATCATGTCCGAAGACAAATCAACGTTTTAACAAACTCAATGTTAAAATCACGTACAATAATCTCACATTATATTGTACAAATCAAAATCACATGCTCGATATTTAAATCTCGTCATCGAAATGACATAAATCACGATAAAATCATAACAGTATATTATATAGCAAACTATATATATATGTACATATTTACCATTTATACAATATATATATAATCCATTATATCGTATACATGTCATATTTCATAAACACGTCCGAAGACAAAAACTCGTCCGAAGACAAAACTCATCCGAAGACAAAACATTTTAACAAACTCATGTTAAAACCACGTACAATAATCACACCTCATATTGTACAAAAATCACATCACATGCTCAACATTTAATTCTCGTCATTCGAAATGACCAATTCCAATGAATTCATAACAGTATATAATATAGCAAACTATATATATATGTACTCATTACCATTTATACGATATATACGTAATCCACTATATTGTATACGTGTCGTAATTCAATATTAAAAACTCTTGCAAAAATCTTGGAATCACCGCAAGGGTAGATTCGTAAATAAGTGAGATTTTACTCACCTTCTTTCCTGCGTGCAACTTCCACGACCCTGAAAGTAATTTCCTCACTCGTTTCGTCAGTCACCTAATAGCACGATAAATGCTTAGAAAATGATACTTAAAATATCAGGAGACGAGTTCAGCACAGCTAAATGTTGTTCATAAAACATTGTTCACGGAACACTGTTCATGTTTACTAATCACAGTTTTTACTAAACCACTGTTCACAGTTACTGTTTTACTAAAACACTGTTCACAGATACTGTTTTACCATGACACTGTTCACATTTACTGTTACAGATCACTATTCATGTGGAGTTACTATTCATAGTTACTATTCATTCGGCGTTACTGTTCACCGACCGCCACCAATCATCACCAAATTTCACCACCACAACCTAAACAACATTTCCAACAACTTCCTAGTTGACACCAAGGTCTAAATCCGAGTCTAAACAGTCCAAACAACGAAGAACATGAAATCGGCACTATTCACAAACCCTAGAAATTGAAATTTTGATTCGGGTACTTACACTTCGATTTGGCTCGATTCCTTTTGTGGGAATGTTGCTGGGACTGAGACAAGCAAAACCCCCCAAGAATCTTGAGCCATGGTGGTCGGAGGAGGCGGCACCGCCACAGCAGTAACTTCCGGCGGTTGCTACACCGTGTGTGGTTGTCGTCGGAGTGCAAGGCGTAGCCCAAAAGATGGAGCTCGTCGAGCCCGTCAGTTTGATAGGTGGCACGACACGAGGCGACGTCGGATGGTGGAGAAATCGGCCGGAGAAGGTTTTTTTGGGTCGGGTGAACAGTACCCGAGCTCGGGTGAACAGTACCCCGATCTGATTTTTAGAAAAAATCTGATTTTCTGATTTTTAATCTCCTCTCCTTCCTTTTATACTATTTCCAAAATCGGAAAATGAACTTCTGACATTAATAACTTTTGCATCCGACGTCCGATTCGAACGCATGACGTGTCCACGAATTCGTATCGATGAGCTCTACGACTTTCGTGAAGGAAGTTTTTGTAACCGAGTGACGGAATAAAAGTCGATCTATACGTTGCGGTAACGTTACGTTTTCTAATTAAACGATCCGAGAACGTTTCCGTTTTTGTTTTGAAATGTCGTAAACCTCCAATTGTCGTCTTGAATTAATTTCACAAGTTTAACACTTTAAAAATACTCGACATTTAGTTTTTAAAAATTCGGGTTATTACAGACATATACAATGGTAACTATACACCAGTTCGGTAGGAAGAGGTGGGACAGTGAAATTTGCTTGAAATAATTTTGCGAGACTGATTGCTTCGTCTTTTGACAAATTGCCATGCAGAAGGCCCTCAATGTATAGCTGTACAGATTGGTATAGAGTACCTTTTAAGCACATACTGAAAATTTTCTAAATGCAACATAGAAAGTATTTTAAAAGAAAAGAAAAACAACCCAATCCAAGTTATCAGTTCACGTTTGGGAGGGTCTTTTGCCATTGGAAAAGACATGGCTGGAGGATGTGTTGATCAATTGACTGAACTGATTGCAGTGATCTATTACAGTATTTACTATGATATACATATATATGTATGTATATATTTACGTACGTATGTGGTATACCTGGGAAAAAAATCTCAGGAATGAAAGACCTCAGATCAGAAACAGACAACCATTCAGGACACGCAACTGCTCATCTACAGTATAGAAATTCTGCAACAGAACTTGATTTCTCAAGTATGTTGAGTAACTCCAAGTCTCCAAGGATCCATATCGGTGTTCTTATATGCTCGCTACGTGTCTTCTTTGAATACCTATGAGAACGTAACTTCGTACTGAAAATACAGAGCATTTATGGAAGCTTGTAGTGGACCTTTAGATCCAGATTGTCAGAAATACAGAAACCAAAGTCTCCGGCTTGGCAACACAGCCAACCTAGCCTAAATGCAGAGAATGAGTCAATGAGAACAACCACACCAACGTTGTTCAACCAAATTGAGTATACCCTTACACTGGTAAACATTTGTTTAACTCAAAAAATTAGAGGAAGACTAAATGTAGAGATAACACATTTATGAACTGTGATTTGTTTGATAAAAATTGAAAACTGTTACTTTATATGCACGTCTAAACCGGTGTGTGTACTATAAGTTTCTTCTAGCACACAAACTTGGATGCAGACTACAGGGAGGATAAACGAATGATCGAAATGCAAGAATTATCTACGGAAAAGGACTCATCGTGAGAAATTAAAACTAAACCACTCACTAACCTGATAAATAATCTCATTCGGCTCATCTTTAAGGAGGCAGTGGAATATCACCTTATGAGTTATTCCTCAGGATTTCTCGTCTAATTAAGTGATAATAAACAGACATGAATAGAACTTTGGAGTGGTGAAGAAAATGACACACCAAACCATGGAATCCTTGCTAAGCATAAGCTCAAATACCAAACCATCCCTTCCTTACAGAATGCATCAACACAGACAGACACTGAGGGCGTGGACATCTGGAAAGACACCCTTATCCAACATTCCATCCAAGAGCCTTATAATTAGCTTCATTCCACCAGACTAAATTGCACAGTCAGAATCAAGCAGGTGCAAGTGACAACATTTGGAGCGATACCTCTACTGCCTCTCTCTGAGAAAAGCCTAAATGCTTCATCAGTTAGTGTGTCTTTGGAGAGGCTTTCGATGATGGTGTTATAGGAAACTGGGTTAGGCTGGTATCCTCTTTCGTTCATCTTCCTCAGTAACGTAATAGCAACACTGTTGTTTCCTGTGTTGCAAAAGCCCTTGATTGATAAGGGTCCTGAAAGTAGCCACATCAGACTTACAATGACCATTCTCCGGCATTAATAGTTTGAATGAAAATTGAGGCAGCCTCAGGCAATTGATAGAGGAGAACAAAGCCGTGGATGTGTTAGGACCATTCCTATTAGGCCAAATCTGCTGCAAGCACATGCTAATCCGATGTCCCTTTTAGCTGCAATGTCTCTTTAATTTCATGACCTGTTTTGGCTGCACTCCCTTGTGCTCTTTTGTATCCTAGATTATAGGACCTTTTATGCTATTATGTGGCTGCAGACCACTTCTTTTCCTACATATGTTGAATTAATCAATCAAATCATGAACTAGTATTTTCTGCCTTCTTTTCTTACTGTAAACCTTTTCCTTAATTATTGTCTCTACCGACAACCATCTAAAGTATCATCAAAAGAACATCTGATGTAAATGAGAATACTAGAGATAATGTTCCAGATAAATTTGGCTTTAGAACAGCAAAGGAAAGCATGATCCAGAGACTCCAAAGGACTAAAAAGAACCTTGCCTTGGGTGAGAAGCCAGAGACTCACAAGGAATGGAGAGCATGAGAGCACAGAGAACAAGCCACATAACTTTCTTCTTTTCTCTTTGCTCATAGTTAAAGACTATATGTCACAACCCGAAATTTCGAGTGATAAAAGTCGAAATCGAAACCATGAAAACTCTGAAACAATCTCAAATATATTGAAAGTATCTTATAATAACAGTGTATCAAAACTGAGTTCATAGTACGATTCAGTCGACTTGAATAATACATAACCAGTTTATAACTCAAATATTATAACAAATGGAAATGTAAAATTCTCTCAATCTTCACCACAAATAGAAAAAATAAATTTCGGCAATCTTCAGAGTAAGCTTTCCCTACATGCTAATCTGCACTTGCAGATCTAGAGCTCTAACTGATCGTAACTGACTCTCAGTCAAGGCTTGGTTCCGATTACTGCCAACAACGTCCGAAGACCAGAAAAACGTTTTAACAAGACTCAATGTTAAAACCACGTACAATATAACAATCAATGCATGTTTATTGTACAATAACCAAGCGACTCTTGCACAACAATATAAATATAGTTACCACAATATAATCTCATTTAAAATAAAGACCGTAACATTATATAATATAACAACCCATATATGTATCATATTTACCATTTTTGTACACATACACAACCCACAATATTATATACATGTCAAAGTTCAATTTTTTTAAGAAATCGTAAATATGAGTCACAGCTAATGGTAGACTCGTCATAGTGAGATTTTATATCCTTATTCCTGCATGTAATTTCCATGACACCGAGAGCAATTCTCTCACTCGTTTCATCGGTCACCTAAGAGCATATAAAGTGCTTAGAAAATGATACATAAAATCTCAGGTGTCGATTCTGTACTAATGGTCACTATTTCATAAATCCACTATTCATGCAATTACTGTTCACGAAATTACTCTTCTTGCGCCGCCACATACGACGGCGTGTGGGGCTCACGCGCCGCCCAAACCGGTGCGCGTGACCTTACACGCAGCCCCAAAACCCTGCAATTCCTCCTCATACACAGATGGCGGCATGCGCATCACCACCACCTCCCCCAAAATTCACCAAAACAACAAACATCCAACATAAAAAATGAAGAGCATGAGGAGGAGATTACAACCGTACATGTGTTGCAACCCAGATCGCCGGAAAATGCCGGCAAGTCGCCAGAAAGCTTCGGTAGCTCCAAGCTTGTCTCCGTCGTTAAAACCTCTATTAACGTAGTGAATTGTGCTGATGCAGTACGCTACATTCTTTGTTGATGCGACATGCCGTGCTCCTCGTTTCTTTCCTATCACAAGTAGCACGAGTCGTCAAAGTGGAGACCACGGCGGCGTGGTCTTGAACTCTTTGATGCTCAAGTCAAGTCAGGTTGGTAATAATTTATGCAGAGTAACAGTGGGTAATTAAGTGCACTTACCTTATGAGGTCAAGGGTTTGACCTTTAATTGTTGAGTTGAGGTAGATCTTTTACTCATCTTTCGGTGTGGGACAAGGTCCGATTAAAGTATTCTCTGGAGTCTTCTTTAGGATGCGCGTGAGGGCGCGTCCCTAGTAGGTTTGGGCGGCGGGGCGACCCATTGTACACCTAGTGCGGCTGGCTCATTGCTGGTATTGTGGGGCTAGGCTATTTATTAGCCTTAGTACGCTGATAGTTGCACTGATTATGGCGGGCATAAGCCTATGACAACAAGTCCCCCCAAGTTCCCAATCTAGGGAGGCAATTTCTTGATTGGGAGTTAATAATTAAGCCTTTGGCCATAATCAGTGGTGGGTCCACAAACCCCCTCGGAGTCCCCCCACTCCCCGGTTAAGGAATGCTGAGTTGCAAATGGTGTAATGGACTGTCTCGAGCCTCTTTGGGTGTTGGTTTGTCTTAGTGCGTCTGGCGTAACGTAGTAAATCTTTACGCATAAGACGTCTTTGAACACTGTCTTTGAGCACGGTGCATCCATCATAGCGTAGTAACTCTTTACGCGTAGAACGTCTTTGATCGCTACCTTGGAGCGTAGTGCGTCCGTCATAGCGTAGTAAATCGTTACGCGTAGGACGTCTTTGATCGCTTTCTTAGAGCGTAGTGCGTCCGTCATAGCGTAGTAAATCTTTACGCGTAAGACGTCTTTGATCGCTATCTTGGAACGTAGTGCGTCTCTCATAGCGTAGTAAATCGTTACGCGTAGGACGTCTTTGATCGCTATCTTGGAGCATAGTGCGTCTGTCATAGCATAGTAATTTTTTATGCGTAGGACGTCTTTGATCGCTTTCTTAGAGCGTAGTGCGTCCGTCATAGCGTAGTAAATCTTTACGCGTAAGACGTCTTTAATCGCTATCTTGGAACGTAGTGCGTTCGTCATAGCGTAGTAAATCTTTACGCGTAAGATGTCTTTGATCGCTATCTTGGAATGTAGTGCGTCCGTCATAACGTAGTAAATCGTTACGCGTAGGACGTCTTTGATTGCTACCTTGGAGCGTAGTGCATCCGTCATAGCGTAGTAAATCGTTACGCGTAGGACGTCTTTGATCGCTTTCTTAGAGCGTAGTGCGTCCGTCATAGCGTAGTAAATCTTTACGCGTAAGACGTCTTTGATCGCTATCTTGGAACGTAGTGCGTCCGTCATAGCGTAGTAAATCGTTACGCGTAGGACGTCTTTGATCGCTATCTTGGAGCGTAGTGCGTCCATCATAGCGTAGTAAATCGTTACGCGTAGGACGTCTTTGATCGCTTTCTTAGAGCGTAGTGCGTCCGTCATAGCGTAGTAAATCTTTACGCGTAAGACGTCTTTGATCGCTATCTTGGAACGTAGTGCGTCCGTCATAGCGTAGTAAATCGTTACGCGTAGGACGTCTTTGATCGCTATTTTGGAGCATAGTGCGTCCGTCATAGCGTAGTAATGTTTTATGCGTAGGACGTCTTTGATCGCTTTCTTAGAGCGTTGTCCGTCCGTCATAGCGTAGTAAATGTTTACGCGTATGACGTCTTTGATCACTATCTTGGAGCGTAATGCGTCCGTCATAGCGTAGTAATTTTTTACACGTAGGACGTCTTTGACCACTATTTTCGAGCGTTGTGTCGTAGGCCGAGAGCGGCGCGATTCGCGCTGTGGGCAGCATGTGTCGTACATGCATTGGGTGGACGTGTCGTGGACGGTTCAATTTCGGGGGAAGGTGATGTTAGCCGAGGAAGTAGTTATTGCATGCGTTACCGAAGCGTCGTCTCGGTAACTCATGCCACGTGGTAGGATCGGGGGCGATGTCCTTTGGGTCAACAACTAAGATGTGAGTAACGGTTTTCTGTATCTAACGGTTAGGGAGCGTTTTTTGAGAAATCAACGGGCGAGATGTGGTATGAAGTTTACTATAAAAGGGTGAAAGGGATATTAGGACAATCATTATCGACAGTTTTAAGCTTTTTTGAATTTCAAAAGCTCTTCGTTCTCTCGTTCCCTCCTTTGTTCTTCATCCTATTCTTTAAGTTCAGACGAGATCCTACCGGGATTATTTGCGCAAATCGGTCTTTAAGGTATGTTTTGATCGGAATCTCCTATATGCGTTTTGTACTTTTGGTTGTTTACTGGTGGTTTTGTGGTTATAGGGTAAGGCAGTGGTTTTGGGTTTGGATGTTTCGTCGAAATTGGTAGGTTTTGTGTCTGTTTGATCTTTGGATAAGTGTTTTTTGGCTAAGTGGGGTGTTTGTGCAGGCAGTTGTCGATGAGTTTGGCTGCAAACTAGGTTTGGTGTTCTTTGTGTTCTTCATGTTCTTCATATTCTTCATATTCTTCCTTGCGAGGTTCTTAGGCTAGATCTAATTAACTCTCTAACTTCTAGGTTTAGGTTGTTCGACTTTAACTGTGGTGTTTCTTGCTATGGCGTAATACCTAGCATAAATATACTAACTGACAGCGATTCCGTGCCTGCAGAGAGGAGTTGGTTCGCGTCATCATCCTCTGAATCGTGGACGAGTGAGTTGGAGGCCAACTACCTGAACTTGGTGTGGTGAAGTAGTGGTAACGATTCGCGTAGCGAATTGGGAGAGTAGCGAATCGTCGGGTACAATGGAGTCAAGACGCGAGGAGGTTGGAGAAAGTGAGATGGACCCTATTCCGAGCCAAGACCGAGGTGTGCGCGAGCGTATTGCGAGTGCTTCTAGGACTAGCACCTCAAGTCCAGCACTGAGTCTAGCGCATGTGAGGCGCTGGTTAGATGGTGAAGTACAAAGGTCGGAGGTAGAGGAACCGCAGGGGGCGGACCCCGCCACAGTGCTTCGCTACGTGGAGAAGTTCAAGCTGCCTACTACGATCGTGGCCCCGGCCATTGAGTCGGATGAGTACGGGTCAATATTACCCTAGGGATATGCGTTGGTCAGTCCCTCTGTATTACGGCTCGGGGCAGAATTATCGTTGGATCTGCGTTTGCAGTGCTTGGCGGCGGAGTTCGGCTTGGCCTTTGGTCAAGCCTGTTACAACATGTGGCGGGTTATTCTCGGCCTCTGCTCGCTCTTCCACCTGTTGGGATGTTGGTTTCCCAGTGCGGCAGAGGTACTCCATTTCTTCAAGATAGACTATAACCAGCGGAATGACAATGGATGGACTACGCGGTTCGTTAGGAAGGACGAACGCAGTGAATTTCAGGTCTTGGAGAATTGGCCCTCCTCGGAATCTAACTGGCAGAAGAATAGCTTCTCCACCTTGGAGCGTGTCTGCTATGCGAGGTTCAATCGCATCTTGTATTTTTTGAGCACGTTGAAGATGGTTCGGAGGTTGGATACGTGGTCTTCGGCCTTGACACTCTTGGCCAACATGTCATATATAACAGTAAAGGCCTTTGTCAGTAACGAAGATCTGCGGGGTTCATGCGTATCTGATTGTACCCAGAGTAGGCATCCATCATGCTTAACAACTCATGACCTGCTGTTGCGTCGATTAATTGGTCGATTCTAGGTAGAAGGAAACTATCTTTAGAGCATGACTTATTTACGTTCTTGTAATCCACACACATCCGCCATTTGCCATTGGCTTTACGGACCATGACGCAGTTTGTTGACACACATGACATTTGGCAATGTAATTCTTGATGTCCCCTAACATTCCAGGCCAAGCAAAACTTCTTTTAACCCGTTGACAAGTTCTTGTTTCCCTACATGACCTCCAAACAAGCCATCATGCATTTCCCAATGATTTTCTCCCTCCAATTCCCAGTTGCAGGCACAAAAATCTTATGTCTATAGGACAATTGATCATTGTGTAAAGAGAAATGTTTCTTACCAGTCCCACCTTGATTGAGTGCAGCCAAAATAACACTAGCCTCTTGATCAATGTGACAAGCCTGCTGGAGCTCAGTTGATAATTGAGAAATTGGAGCTGAGGACATGGTGATATTTGCAAATTCCATTTGTCTAGAGAATACATCAGGAGCAGTATTATTTTTTTCCATCTTTTGTTGAGATGGTGTTGTAATTCTTTGCTTCAAAAAATGCTCAATTGCTCCATGGTCTGTGTAAATTTAAAAGTGACGTCCCAACAAGTACGGTCTCCAATGTTGAATACAAAAATAATTGCCATCATCTTCTTATCATATACTGACAGCACAGTGTGCCTTGTAACCAAAGCCTTGCTCAAAAATACAATGGGATGGCCCTCTTGAGAAAGCACTGCACCGATTCCCTTGTCTGAAGCATCACACTCTATCACAAATTGTGTGGAAAAGTCGGGAATCTCTAACACTAGGGTTGTCATTAGAGCCTCTTTAAGTAACTGAAAAGCTTGCTCCGAGTCTGCACTCCATTTGAAATTGTCCTTCTTCAACATATCAGTAAGAGGTTTAGCTATGCTCCCAAAGTTTCTTATATACTTTCTGTAATACCCTGATATGCCTAAGAAACCTCTCAAACCCTTCAAAGTTCTTGGTTTCTCCTAGCGTTTAATACATTGAATTTTGTCAGGATACACTGTAACTCCATTAGAACTGATAATGTGTCCAAGATATTCTACTTGAGAAACTCCAAAGCTACACTTACTTTCTTTTACCTTAAGTGTATGCTGCCGCAGTTTTTTCAAAACCAACTTGAGGTGCACAAGATGCTCTTGCAATGTAGCACTGTAAACCAATATATCATAAAACAAAACTAGCACACATTTTCTTAACAAATCGTGCAGCACATCATTCATCTCGGATTGAAATGTAGGAGGAGCATTGGTTAAGCCAAAGGGCATGACCAAAAACTCATAGTGACCTGAGTGTGTTCTAAAAGCAGTTTTATGAATATCCTTCTCAGCCTTTCTAATCTGGTGATACCCTGAACGCAAATCCAATTTGGTAAAGATCTTTGCCCCATGTAGCTCATCAATCAGCTCATCTACCACGGGTATAGGGTATTTGTCCTTAACTGTGGCTGAGTTTAGTGCTCGATAATCAACACACATTCTCCATGTCCCATCCTTCTTTTTAACCAAAATCACTGGAGAAGAGAAATGTGACACACTTGGTCGAATAACCCCATTATCCAGCATTTCCTGTACAATCTTCTCAATTTCAGCTTTTTGAAAGTGTGGATACATGTATGGCCTGACATTTATGGCTGCTGTGTTTGGTTTAAGTTCAATCTAATGGTCATGGTGCCGCCTTGGTGGTAGGGTAGTAGGAACACTTCAGCATACTCTTTTAGTAACATTTGGATATGAGGATACACTTTAGACTGTTCCTTATCCTTCCATGTATTTAGTACCCCAAGAGGGCTTAATTCTACCATCACAGCCTTAGTTTCCCTTTTCAATAACCTTGACATAGCCTTGCATGTAATGACTGAAGCTTGAGGATTGTTCTCTCCTTGCAGCATATATTGAATTTGGTCTTTGAAAAAAGACATCACCATGCTTCCAAAATTCCAAGTTATGTCTCCCATTGACATAAAAATCACCTGTGAATATAGAGTTTTGTACCTGTAATTCAACCCTAGCCAAACCACTTGTTTGCATCAAAGCCCCACTAGCCAATCTTACCTTCAATGGTTGTATCTGCATGATCTTTGCTATCATCCATTTTAGTAGTGTAGGCATGCATCATGTATAAAATTATGTGAAGTGCCAGTATCAATTAAGACATGAACACTCTTGTTATCAAACACTCCTTTAAGTTGCATAGTTTTTGAATCTTCTTGGCCTCCCATAATTTGCAGTTGCAACTCTGGCTCATGTGTCACAACTGCTTTAGTATTATCATCAACGATATGAATAACTTCTTCCTTAGTAGAGGCACATGCAAGGGCATCTTGAACTATCTCTAGTACCATCAAGCGCCCTTGCACTTTCTTGCATTTATGCCCTGGTTTCCATGGACTATGACAAGCAAAACACTGTTTATTGGCCATGTGTTCATCGAACTCTGCTTTAGTGAGCCTTATGTTTGAAGTATTCCCTCGATTTTCCCCATGACCTTGTTGCCGAGGGACTTGCTATGAATTGCATGTTGCAGATGTGTTGGAAGTAGTTGTGGAATAACTCAAAGTGTGTGGTGTATGGCTCTTGCCCTGCGTTTTCTGTCCCCAATCAGTATCTTCAAAAATACGAGCAAGATCAAATGCCTCATACAAACTCTTTGGTCTCAAGGCCTTCACATGACACTTGATGTCCTTCTTCAATCCCTCAATGAAAAATGAACGTAATGTATACTGAGAGAATTCAGGCACACGCCGAGAAAGTTTCGCAAATTGTTACATATAAGCATCAACACTACAAGATTGAGACATCCTACCAAGCGCAGCTTGATAATCGCCCTTGTTGTATCCTCCAAATTCACTCATCAACAAATCTGTCAACCCTTGCCATGTTGGAGGAAACTCATGCTTAAACAAATACCACCTATTTTTGGCTTTCTCTGTCAAATGCATAGAAGCAATAGTCACTTTCTTCTCCTCCGGTACCCTGTAGAAATCAAAAAATTGTTCAGCAGTATGCAACTACTCAGTGGGATCTCCCCACTAAAATGAACCAACTCCAACTTCATTTGTCTCATAGAAGGCATAGACTGATCAAAAGGCATCTCCCAAGAACTTGTAGGAGGAATAGATGACCCTGTAGCAGAGAATTGGTGCCTAGGAGAGGGAACATGAATAAGAAATGGAGCAGCATAAGGATTGAATGAGTGGGAAGGTAACAATGTTGTTGAATAAGGATGTTGCGCTTGACTGTAGGCAAGAGAACTATTGGAAAAATGCATACTCGAAGGTGGCCTATACACACTCGGACCAACTTCACTGTAATGAGTATAAGGAGCTGAACCATAATTGTAGTTACCATAACCATAATGGTGAGATGGAGGACCAGTACCATTATATGGAGAGCCATTGCCATTGTTGTGTTGAAAATATGAGTTAAGGCAAGAATCAAGCCCTCCCAACCCACTCAGCGACAATGTGGACTTAAGACGTTGATCTAAACCTGCCATACTCGTAGTCGAGGCCTGTACATAGTGAGCACTAACACCAGGTGCAAGAGAAAACACATGAGTACCAATAGGTGTAGTGTGAGCAGCACTACGAGCTAAACCCATAATGACATCATGATGTCCCAATTCCTTATATGTCAACGAAGTGGAAAATATTGAGACATCTACGGAAACTAATCCGAAGTAATTGTAGTTGATTTGTTTTCATTCATTGTAACAGATATGTAATCTTCTCCTTAATAGTAGCTAGCTAGAATCAAGGAGTTAACTACTCTCCTATCCTGTATATATTGTACCATTCACGTTGAATGAAATAATCAATCAGTTTTACACCATTATCATTCTTATTATGGTATCAGAGCCTTCGTGCTCTTGAGGACCAACCAAACACCAACCCTTAAACACAAAACCTAATCCTGCCGAAACAATGGGAGGAGACGATCAAAAACCAACAGCTTCAGACAAAGCTCCGGCATGGGAGAATTCCAATCATCCCTTGCATATTCATCATTCAGATCAACCAGGAGCCATCTTGGTTCCACAACTTCTGGCAGAAGACAACTTCAACACATGGATAGACAGCATGAATGCAGCGCTTCAGATCAAAAACAAAATAGGATTCGTTGATGGGACTCTACCTAGGCCCAAGAAGAATCCAGATGAGCAGAATCAGTGGAATCGATGCGATATTTTAGTCAAAACTTGGCTGAAAGCGTCGATGTCCAAAGAAATTGGCAAGAGCTTTTCCCACTGCAAGGATTCAAGGACGATATGGCTTGAGTTACACGAAAGGTTTGGACAAACAAATACTGTTCAGCTCTTTCATATTGAAAATTTAATCCATGATTGTCAGCAGGGATCTCAAACTGTCACATCCTTCTTTACTCAACTCAAGAGCCTTTGGGATGAAAAGGAAGATCTCTGTAACATTCCTGCCTGCACTTGTGAGGCAGGAGATGGATTGGAAAAATATGTTGAGACTCAGAAGATCATGAAGTTTTTGATGGGATTGAGAGATGAATTTGCCACTACTCGAAGCCACATCATTGCAATGGATCCACTTCCTTCATTAAACAAAGTGTTTTCCATTTGCATCAGACATGAAAAGCAGATGGCAGTTGCAGCCAATAAATCCACAATGCAACCTTCTGAAGCAACTGCATTCCATGTTCAGCAGCAGCAACAAAGGGACGACTCCCTTTCAGAATCCTTCGTGGGTTACACACGCAAAGCAGGACGTGGTTCCAGCAGCAGTGACAGCAAACCAAGATGCACAAAGTGTGATCGATCCAATCATACCACTGAAAATTGCAGGGCACATTTGCTTTGCAACACTTGTGGCTATAAAGGGCACACAGCTGATAATTGCAAGGCTCACTTGCGCTGCACCTTGTGCAACTATACAGGCCACGTAGTTGAGGAATGTAACAAAAAGAAGAGATTCATGCGAACTAGAGAAGGTTCAAGCCGAGTGAATCACATCTCAACACACTCCACAAATCAGAATCAATCTCTCAAATCCTCTTTGCGTGCACAATTGCTGGAACTCCTTCAAGAAGACCAATCTTTCAGTCAGTCATCAATGAATCCAGACGGTAAAATTACCAATTATGGGGAACTTTCTGGTAAGGCTGCTTCCTTAGCAAATACTTGTTGTCATACACCAACTTGGCTTATTGACAGTGGTGCCAGTGATCATATAATCTGTGATGAGAAATACCTTACTACAAAGAAACTTACCATGAATTACACTGTGCGACTCCCTTCCGGTGCAACTGCTCATGTTACATATATTGGAACTGTCGTGTTTCCCTCACAATTAAAGCTTGAGAATGTGCTATGCGTGCCCTTATTTTATCTGAACTTGATATCTGTTAGCAAGCTAGCTTGTGACTCATTCTACATCACCATCTTTCTCAGACGAATTTGTATTGTGCAGGACCTACGATCGGGGAAGACGATTGGGACAGGAACTGAGAGGGATGGAGTCTATTGCCTGGACATTCACCAGAAAGGAACATGTAATGTGGCTCAAGTTCAATCGCCAAATCTTTGGCATCAAAGGATGGGACATCCATCACAGCGAGTATTTTCATTATTACCTTTTTCCAAGAACAATTGCTTACCAAATAATTGCTTGATTTGTCCTTTGGCCAAGCAAACTAGACAACCATTTTCTTTAAGTACTACTTCCAGTAAATGCTTTGAGTTGATTCATGTTGATATTTGGGGTGGTTATCATGTTCCTTCACTCACTGGTGCACAATTCTTCTTAACCATTGTTGATGATTATTCAAGGGGTCCATGGGTCTATCTCATGAAACACAAGTCTGAAACTCGTTCTCTTCTTGTCAGCTTTGTCCATTTGGTCGAAACTCAATTCAATAAACATGTCAAAGTCGTTCGAAGTGACAATGGTCCTGAGTTTTCCATGCCTCAATTCTATGCCTCTAAAGGCATAGAACATCAAACCACTTGTGTCAATACTCCCCAACAGAATGGAGTTGCAGAAAGAAAGCATCGTCACCTATTAAATGTGGCTCGTGCTCTTCTTTTCCAAGCTAATTTGCCAAAAGAGTTTTGGGGGGAAGCCATTTTGACTGCCAGTTATCTCATCAATCGAACACCAACCCCAAACTTAAATGGGAAAACACCTTTTACCAGGCTCTACTCAAAGGAACCAACACATGACCACCTCCGAGTTTTTGGTTGTCGTTGTTTTGCCTCCACACATCCATCCAAGCCAAGCAAATTTGATCCAAGGTCAGTTGAGTGCATATTCTTAGGATATCCACATGGTAAGAAAGGCTATCGAGTTTATGACTTAAAGAATGAGAAAATCTTCTTTTCTCGGGATGTAATTTTCTTTGAGTCTGATTTTTCTTATCAAGATAACATCTCAAACACTCCTACTTCTTCTCCACCATCTCCTCCTCATTCCTCTTACTATGACTCTGTCAAGTCAACGCCCACAAATCACGCACCAAACTCTCCTTCTTCTTCTGAAACACAACCTTCTGAAATTCTTAATCATACCTCCACAGAAGATCTCGCTTCCAACCTCCCTGATAACACGATTTTAGGCTCACCTTCTACTGTGTCAACTCCTGTTCTACAACCTACCTCTTTCACTGACACTACTCTTTCTCTTCCCACAACCACAAATCCTTTACCTAGTCCTCCCACACCTGTGTCTGATACTCTGCCTCCTCTTCGTCGATCCACTCGCCCGACACGAACGCCAAGCCTATTACAAGACTTTCACATCGAGGCAACTCCCCCCTCACGTATTGTCTCATCTTCTTCACCGACCGCGGTCTCAGGTACGGCTCATTCTATATCAAATGTATTATCATATGATCGATTATCTCCTGCACATAGAGCCTTTATTGCTGCTCTAACCATGCACCGTGAGCCTACATCTTTTTCTCAAGCAGTTCTTGATCCAAAATGGCGTCAAGCCATGCAAGAAGAGATACGTGCATTGCAGACTAACCGTACTTGGAGTCTCGTGTCGTTGCCAGCGAATAAACACCCTATTGGTTGCAAATGGGTGTATAAAATCAAGTACAATCCTGATGGCAGTGTGGAAAGATACAAGGCACGCCTTGTTGCTAAAGGCTACAGTCAAGTTGAAGGAATTGATTATCGTGAGACATTTGCGCCTGTTGCTAAGCTTACTACAGTCAGAATTCTTCTCAGCTTATCTTCTCTCCAGGGATGGCATCTTCATCAGCTCGACATCAGCAATGCTTTCCTTCATGGGGATTTATATGAGGATGTTTACATGCAGCTTCCTCCTGGTTTCGGAGGAAAGGGGGAGACACGAGTTTGCAAGTTACATAAGTCATTATATGGACTTAAACAAGCATCAAGACAGTGGTTTATCAAATTATCCAATGCTCTCAAAGAAGCTGGTTTCCAACAGTCCTGGTCAGATTACTCTTTATTTACAAGAAATCATAGAGGCCGTTTCACAGTCTTGTTGGTATATGTTGATGACATTATTCTAGCAGGAAATCATCTTGACGACATATCAAGTGTGAAAAAGTACCTATCCGACAAGTTCAAGCTACGAGATATGGGAGTGTTGAAGTACTTTCTTGGCATAGAAGTCGCTCGATCCAAACAAGGGATTGTCCTAAGCCAACGAAAATATGCTTTGGAGATACTAGAAGACTCGGGTTTTCTTGGAGCAAGGCCTACCACATTTCCAGTTGAGTAAAATAGCACTCTAACACAAGGAGAAGGAAAGTTGTTGCCTGATCCGTCACAATATCGGAGATTGGTAGGAAGATTAATCTATCTAACTATCACAAGGCCGGATATTGTGTATGGTGTTCATATCCTCAGTCAGTTCATGGACAAGCCACGGGAACCACACCTAGAAGCTGCTCACAAAATTCTCCGGTATCTTAAACATGCACCTGGCCAAGGATTACTTCTACCATCTAAAGGTACTTTGCAGTTAAGAGCTTATTGTGATGCAGATTGGGCGAGATGCAGAGATACCAGAAGATCTGTTACTGGTTATTGTATTTTCCTTGGTAATGCACCTATATCTTGGAAAACAAAGAAACAAAGTACAGTGTCTAGATCAAGTGCAGAAGCTGAGTATAGGTCTATGGCCTCTACTTGTTGTGAGATTACATGGTTGCAAAATATCTTGAGGGACTTGAACATCAAAGGTACACAACCAGCGTTACTATTTTGTGATAACCAAGCTGCTCTCCATATTGCATCTAATCCTGTCTTCCACGAGCGCACAAAACACATTGATATTGACTGCCATGTTGTGCGTGAAAGGATTCAAAGAGGACTTGTTCAAACTGCACATATTCGAACAGCAGAGCAGCCTGCTGATATTTTTACAAAACCACTGCATCCTAAACAGTTTACAGCGCTGTTAAGCAAGTTAGGTGTAATCAACATACACTCTAACTTGAGGGGGAGTATTGAGACATCTACGGAAACTAATCCGAAGTAATTGTAGTTGATTTGTTTTCATTCATTGTAACAGATACGTAATCTTCTCCTTAATAGTAGCTAGCTAGAATCAAGGAGTTAACTACTCTCCTATCCTGTATATATTGTACCATTCACGTTGAATGAAAGAATCAATCAGTTTTACACCATTATCATTCTTATTAGAAAAAGCAACAGAACCACACAGAGCCAAGACAGCGGAGGTAGTGCTGGAAGAGGTTGTGGAAAAACCCGGCGGAACAAGCGCGGTGGTAGAAGTAGTGACCATGGACGTACCAACAACGGTGGTCACAAGAGACGCCCCAACCGAGCTAGACAAGAGTGAAGTAGATCCAACAATCAACAGTGATGAAGAAGTAGTGGGTAGCACACTAGGAGTGACCGGAGGCACGGATCTTACCTCCATGAGCAAGAGGAGAAGTTACGACAAGATCTCTGACTTGAGTGAGGCCACCGTGGATTAAACGTTCGTCAGCGACTCCTGAACGTCAACGACGAAGCTCTGGACTTTACTGAATTGCGTAGAAGTCTCATCCCGGTAAACCTGCAGTGCAAGCTCCACCTGAGCAACATCAGCGCTCGAAGACATTCCAGCACTCACTAACGCTCTGGATTTGCCCATTGCCCTCAGAATCGAGGGCTCTGATACCAGATTGTTAAGGTTTTAGCCCTAACTCCTGGGTTTAGAGTAGAATTTAAGACAGAAATAAGTAAACAATAATTGAAGAACAAATAAGTAAATTGCTGAGAGAATAAAATATGCTTCAATTCATCGATAGCCTTCAATACAGCACAGCTGAGGATAAATACAATAGACCCTTTCTTGGAAGACACGTGTCGACTCAACACTCGTCAGAACATGTCACCGCTTATCAACGAAACCGCTGCGTTTGAGCATCAACGAAATGGACGACACTACAAGCTATTCCTTAGTCAACTAAGATAAATAAGTCAACACCCTAACATAGAAATATCCCTCATCATTTAACCCGTGGATCCGAAAAGCCCGATGGGCTTTTACCTGGCCCGGCCCGCAAAAAAACTCGTCAAAACCCATTTTCGTGGGTAGAGGGCCGGGCTTAGATTAGAGGTGTAAAACCCGGCCCGGCCTATAAAAGCCCGCCAAATAAAAAATATTATACATACATATTTTATTAGGTTTAGAATAAAATTATCGTATTATGAAGCAACTATATGAAGGGAACTTCTTGGGATCGATCGACACTACCTGATATCATAGATATATATAATTAGTGACCATGTAAAAATTTCATCCAATTCGGACTTCGTTTAACCATCGAAATTTCCGGTAAACCGAAAATAACACTAATATGTGATAAAGGAAGACCCATTACCAAAATGTGAACACCGAAAATCGTTTGCATATCTCAAATCACCTAATTTTTTTCACCGATCGTGTGCGGTCGCAATAAGGAAACTCATTTGGTAAAGTCACGGTCAATGATGATTTTAATATGTCAAAACGCCTCTTTTTTTGTTGACCGTAAGTACGGACGGTCAAACAATGTCCAAAATGGACGAAATTTGTACAGGGTCCCTAAATATATATACCGATCACATCTACTGGTGTCGATCGACCATATTTCAAATTGGAGTTGTCGATCACCTAATTGTGTACTAATGTATCATAACCTTTATATTAGGTTTAGAATAAAACTATTGCATTATGAAGCGACTATATAAATCAACTTACCGGGATCGATCGACACCAGCCGATATGATCGGTATATATATTTAGTGGCCCTGTAAAAATTTCATCTAATTCGGACCTCGTTTAACCGTCAAAATTTCCGGTAAACCGAAAACACCACTAATATGCCATAAGGGAGGACCCATTGCAAAGATGCTAACGCCGAAAGTCGTTTACATATCTGAAATCACCTAATTTTTGTTACCTATCATGCACGGTCGCACTGAGGAAACCCATTTGGGAAAGCCCCGGCCAATGAGGATTTTAATATGTCAAAACGCCTCTTTTTTGGTTGACCGTAGATACGGACGGTTAAACAATATCCAAAACGGACGAATATTTTACGGGTCTCTAAATATATATACCGATCACATCTACTGGTGTCGACCGACCATATTTCAAATTAGATTTTTCGATCACCTAAGTGTCTACTAATGTATCATAACCTTTATATTAGGTTTAGAATAAAACTATTGCATTATGAAGCGACTATATGAAGAAAACTTTTCGAAATCGATTGACACCAGTTGATGTGATCGGGATATATATTTAGTGGCCCTGTAAAAATTTCATCCAATTCGGACTTCATTTGACCGTCGAAATTTTCGGTAAACCGAAAACACCACTAATATGCCCTAAAAACTAAAACCCAAGTTAATTAAGTATACAAGTCTCTCGATTGATCTGTTTTACAGATGTAGTTATTTTACCTAATTACCGTTGTGTTACGGGCCGTGAATGGGATGCATCACTCATCTTAATTACTTTGACTCCTCAATCACTCATCTTAATTACTTTGACTCCTCGATCGATCTGTATAGTGATGGAGTTAAGTAACATTTGTAGGTATATTCCCTAGTTACCGTTGTGATACAGTGATGTTTAATTAATGGTATTACTATGATGATATCCAGTTGCCTACCACTAAGTTAATTAACTCAATAGTCTCTCTGCTCTCTCACTCTCCAAAGAAGCCGCCTCCTACCACTAAGTTCTTAAAAGAAAACCAAACCTAGACTAAGTGAATTAACTCAATTAAGTGTCTCTGCTCTCTCACTCTCCAGAGAATCCACCTCCTCCCTTGGAGCTAGGACGACTCTTAGTCTCTCACAACGCATCTCTTTCTCTTTTGAGCTTCATCGGTAAGAACCTGTCTCTCTCTCTCTCTCTCTTTTCATCCTATGTTAAGTTCTCTAATCATATTCTATTGGATTATAAGTTCGTCACAGGACTCCGAAATAATGGACAGTAGAAAGCATGAGCATCTCTGGAAAGCAGTTGTGATTCGATAGACTTTTTAGCCCAACTCAAGTCTCAAGTAACATCTAAACCTTGTTCTTTACAGTTAAGAAATGACTGATATTAATGCTGATGATTTGACTGAAATTGAAAGTTCATATGTATCTGCATCTTCTAAGAAATCTAGATTCACTAGTGATGTTTGGTCATATTTTAGTAGGGTTGAAATTAAAACTGGTGGTATTGTGATCCTTAAAAATCAATGTGGGATTTGTAAGATGCTTCTTCAAGGGGGTGCTAGTGTTTGATGGAAAAATTTGCTTGACTTCTGATATTTGGTCTTCGCGTCAAAAAATGGGTCACATGTCATTCACCGCCCATTTTATTGACAAAGATTGGTCTTTAAATAAAATAATAATACGTTTTAAGTTGGTTGAGTAGCCTCACACGGGAGAGTCACTTGCAAATCATATATATGAAGAGCTGCTATCGTGGCGTATTCAAGGTAAAATATTTTCCATCTCTTTAGATAATGCATCAAATAATGATGTAATTGCATGTAGTCTTCCAGAATATCTTATGGTTGAGGCTGTGCCTAAAACGTTGTTTCATGTACGTTGTTGTGCTCATATTCTGAATATGATTATGCAAGATGGTTTAAATATATTAGGTCCATCAATTGATAGGATAATCAATGTTGTTAGAAGCATGAATTCGTTTAATAAGAGACATGAATTGTGGATGTGTTGTTGTACTGATTTACAAAAGCCAAAAAGAAATATTGACAATGATGTGCCACATAAGTTGAATTCCACTTATGAATTGTTAGAATTAGCCATTGAGTATAAATGACCTTTGAATAGGTATGTTCTTAAAGTGAATGTATCACGGTCCTGCAATTTAGATGTTCCATCAGAACAAGATTGGTCAATTGCTCAACTAGTTAATGGCTTTCTAGCGATATTTACTACCTTAACTAAGATATTCTCTGGTGTTTATTACCCTACATCATGTTGTCTTATTAATTGCTTGATAAATATGCATGCTGCATTTGAGGCATATTCTGGATTTGAAATCTTCAAGAAGGCATTGGCTGTAATGAAAGAGAAATATGATAAGTATTGGGGAACATTTCCTAAAGCCTTTTGTTTTGCTACAATAATTGATCATAGATTCAAGTTATTTGTTGTTTCTCATTGGTTACAATGCATGGGTGTTCATCACTTGATATTGATTCAAAAGTTTTATCTTTGAGAACTGAATTGCAAGCACTTTATGACACATATAAAAGGAATTATATCATTGATTTGACCTCAAGACAACCTGAAAATTTAACTTCAACCCCAAATATAGCTCATGGTTCTTTAACATTGCATGCTCTTGGTAATTTTTCCATGGAAAGTTTGAAAAGAGCAAAGGTGTCATCTTCATTTATTTCCTCTGCTAGTTCTTCTAATTTGCAGATTTATCTTGATTTACCAACTATTGAGGTTAATGATGATAGCAAATTTAGTGTCTTGGCTTGGTGGAAAACAAATAAACAATTATACCCTGTTGTTTCTGTCATGGCAAGAGATTTACTAACTATCCCAACTTCTACCGTTGCATCTGAATCATGTTTTAGTGCCAGAGGGAGAATTGTATATGAGAGAAGAGCTTGCTTGAGTCCAAATACGATAGAAGCATTGATTTGCTTAAAAGATTGGGCTTTAGCCATGACAAGGAAACAAGAGGAAATGACTGAAATGGAGTTAGCTGAAGAAATGAGGCTCATTAGAGCAGCACGACCAGCTTGGATGGGAAACAGTGAGGATGAAACTGATATTGTTATTGATGATGAAGAGGTACATTGTTCTGTGGAGCAATACATGTTTAATCGGTTGAGTTGAGTTGAGCAATACATGTTTAATGGGTCTTTAATTGTTGTTTAAATATGTAGGCCTCCGGACATGCTCAATCTCATGAGCTTTCAAGCAATGTCTAGCCTTAGGTTTGCTCAACTGCTCGATGCAGGTAAATTGATACCGTGATGAAATGATTATGTTTGTTCCATTTCATATTGAATCATTTGAATGGTTGGCCTTAGGTCTGCTCAACTGCTCATATGAAGGTCAATTGATGTAATGATGGAGGAGCATTGGCTCGAAGTTGTTTGGAATTGACATGGAGGAGCAAATTTGGAAATTGTTTGTATTAAAACTTTATTAATATGTTGGAAACTTCTTAATTGCTATTTGGAAGGAATTTGGACTTAGATTTATTCCTCATTTCCTAATCTTTTGTATTAATTGACATTTTATTTTAATAGATTGAAACATGTGTAGGGATGAGCCTCCCAAATTGGTTGGGTTCCAAACCCTTATATAAGAATATTTTGTTTTTTTCTTTCTAATACAAGCCGCAAGGTCTGGCTCGCAAAAGCCCGTAATATCCGTTTTAAGTAAGAGAATTTGAATCTTCTTATTTCTGAAAATACCCGGCGGGATCTGTTATTTATTTAAATATATTAAGGCCCCACCCGCCGTTGACGAGCCCTACAAAGAAACAAAGGTTAGTTTCAAAACTGATTCTGTTTCTCATAATTCCTTTTATGTCTCAAAACTTTGAAACTTCAACCGTTATATTCTGATGCTGTGAAGGTGGTTTTGTTTGTATTGGGTTTTGATAAGAGGAATGTGTGAGAGAGAAATAAACCCGGTGCTGATAAGGTCGTCGTAGCAGCAGCTCCGGAGGGCCCACCGCGGGCTTTGGATCGGAAATTCTCTCAGGTGTTCGGCGAGCGTACAGCCGGTGAAGAAGTTCAGGAAGGTAATTGATATGACCTTGTTTGGATCCAATTGGTATTTATTTATTTGTTTTGCATTCAAGTTTTGATTTTTATTGGAATTTTGATATGGGTTCGATCGTGTGATATGCGGTTGCTTTTGAGAACAGTTCTATGGGATACAAATCTTGTTCTGGGTTTTGAGGGTGGTGTTTGTAAGGGTCTGGAGCTTATCGCAGTTAGAAATTGTACTTTGATTGTTTTCTTGGTTCAGTCTGCTGTGTCTTTCCACCCATTTCCGAGTCTCATTGTTGTTTCCTTTGTTATTATGTTTGATTTCAGAGGCTGCTGGCGTGTTTATAACCTTTGTAATGATTTCTGAAATTGGGTTAGCTGCAAATGCCTCATTTTGAAATAAGTAGGGTTAGTTGGTTTGAATGGAATGTATATTCATGTTATAAAACTCTAGAAGATGAAAAGAGGAACTGTTAATAGATGAAATCAATGTTTTATTTTCATAGATACGCATTGAAACAAGGCTACTCCGAATCATCCTCCGGTTCTGCTGGGCCGCCTCAATTGAGGTTCAAGCTCAACCCTGAAGGTAAATTTCACTTACTCTCTTGCTCTTTGGTTTGAATTTATAACTTTATTGTGGTGAAAATTGATTTGTTTTAGGGTTCTTGTAGTTTTATACTCTCTTCTGTATTGGGTTGCTGGGTAATTCAGAAAGATGAAAGCTTTGCAGTGCTTATCATAGTTGCAAGTTGCAACACTATTATGCTGATAAACTTGAGCTGGGATTATTGTTAGGTTTTGGAATCTTGCACTTTTGGTAATAGTCATGTGTTTAAGAATCTGAATTTGAAAAGCTTTGTTTGTATTTTCTACAATGTGTGCTATATTGGTGAATGCAAGCATTTTGTTAGGTGTTTTGTGTGAATGACAGTGTTTACATTGTGCTGTTAGATGATTCGAATTTCTTGGAGGATGAGAACACCAAGATGTTCACAAGAAAGGTGGCGGATCATTACAGTGCAAGGAAAAATCAAACTTTGGAGGAGCGAGATGCTAGTCCGATTATGCATTTGAAAAAGCTGAACAATTGGGTTGGTCCTTAAATCGTCTATACACTTCAGAATGTTATGATCACGGTCTGTATTTTGTTGTTGATATGGTTCCTTTTCTTATCTTACAGATTAAGAGTGTCTTGATTCAGCTGTATGCTTGCCGTGGCGACTCTGTTCTTGATCTTTCTTGTGGCAAGGTATTGGTGGTCCATTTTTCTCCCTCTATCCCCTTTTGTTTCACTAAACTATCTCTAATATCTTATTTTCGTTAGGGAGGGGATCTAATTAAGTAGGACAAGGCTAAAATTGGGTACTACGTTGGTATCGACATTGCTGAGGGATCGGTAAGTGCTGAAATCTTGTAATAGTAAACTCCATTAGCTGACATTCTTTTTATAAATACATTGTTACAGCGATGGAATCATTTTTAATTGTCTGTCTATGCTGTTCATCAAAGTTTGTCTTTCATTTGGAGTCTAGAGTATCATTCTAGAATCATTTTTCATTGTTTTGCCATGGAATTACTGGCCTCAAACTTATTAGGTGTAAGTTTGTACCATACTTGTAGATTTCTAGTTGGTTTAAGTTAAAACTATAAAGAAGCATTTTGTATTCAGGTCTGTAGTTTGTGTTCTTGTTCACTATTAAGTGTTGTAGAGTGCTCATTAGAATCTTGTTTGGTGTGGGTTGAAGATCTCTGTCTTGTGAATAAACTTGCAGAAATTTCTAGTCTGATGATATTCAATTAATTTATATAGTCCTAAGAGATTTTATAGAATCTTCGTGTTTGATTCAATTAATTTCTGGAGTCCCAAATTGAGAGGTTTTATCATGTGTTTGATCTTGGTTTTTGATCATTCCAACAGATATAGGGTACTAGTCTCTGAACTTTGCTTGTTTGTTATTCACTTGTTTTGATTTTGATTTTTTTGTTCTGAGAAAGAAATAAAACACTGGAGACAACCTGATAATATGTTGATTCATCACATACTCTTCGTAACAGTATGATCACTATTGTTCGTGGTACTACCCTTCTTCATTCATTTTTTCCAAGTATGCGTTTTGCTTTTGGGGGTGTATTTCCTGAGGACAAGGTATCTATGTATCTGTGCTCAGTTCTTGTCAAGACATGCTGATGCCTTTTTAGTTCTGATATTTTAATTTAACTTTATAATGTTATGTTTTAAAATATTCACAGATAGAGGATTACCGTACCCGTTACAATGTTTTATAAAGTGTTAGGATTTTAGTCTGTATAACACTTCTGTTTATCTATTTTGAACTTGGTGGTCTCTCGTTGTCAGCAACTTATTAGAATTGATGTGATGTAAAATTTAAAGGAATTCAGTTTATTGAGCCAAAGAAACATAGCTTTTATCTATCGATGTGAAATTCTAACTATGATTTGATTGTTGAGTTCTTCAAGTCACATTGGCAGGTGCCCGATCGACCATATTCATTATTTAGATTGTCAATTACCGAAGTGACCACTAATATAGTATAACTTTTATACTTCATTTGAGTTACACATGACATGTAACATATTTAAGCGACTATATGTAGGAAACGAAACGTCTCGTACTCAATCGATATCACACGATGTGATCGTTACATATAATTATGCTATGATAAAAAATTAATCGAATTTCGGGTTTATTCGACCGTTTGTTTGTCCGGTTAACTTAAATTACTGTCATTAAATATGTAGTTAGTGTTATACTGACACGACATGTGTGTCGTCTGATATATACTAAGACAACATATTTGTGTCATCTAATGTATACCCATAGGACTTATATATGTACATAGCCTTTCCACAAAGAGATGCATTTTTTGGTTATTTTAATGGGATAAGTAAAATGACTTAGTTTCTTCATTATATTTCAATATGAGTGGCCACTTTAGTAATCGTGGATTAAGTTAGACGAATGTTTAATTAATAACGGCCGAAAATTACCACACTAAGGATAATTAGCTCTATCTACCTATATAAAAAATTAAAATAATTTTAATCGTGCAACACGGCTGCTCTTAAGGAGGTTGTGTTTAAATTAGGGTTAACCGCGTAGATCGATACCCTAACGATTACGAACTTCGGTGAATTTCATAGCGTACGAATATCTCATTAACCTAATCACATCCAACGGTCAGAGTGTTATTATGTGAATTTTACTTATGTGAATCACAATGTGTCTACTAATGTTGTATAACATTCTTATTATGTTAAATGTAATTGTGTTTGTTTATAAACAAACTACACTGAGAAGATAAAATTTGGGAAAATCGACCGTAGGATATCGTCGATATAGTGCACTATAGCTGTGGTAGAAAAATTCACTAATTTTTTGTAACGGTTGGTTCTCGATCCACACGGTTAGCTCTTTGTACCCTGTAGAGTTAACTATCCTAACTATGTGGTAATTTTTTCGAGCGTCATAACTATTTTTTATATTTTTGAGAAGATTTTATATCCTTTTAAATCAACTAACAGTCAATGAATGGACATGTGGAGCAATTCTGGCCGCTTGTAAAAATTACCACGCTCTAAACCCACGTAAAAAATTTAAAATTATTTTAATCGCGTAACACGGCTGCTCTTAAGGAGGTAGTGTTAATGATGGTTGACCAAATAGATCGAGAGCCCAATGATTATGAAATTTAGTGAATATTGTACCGTACCAATATCTCATTAACCTGATCACATCTAATGATTAGAGTTTTTATTCAATGAATTTTACTAATGTGAATAATGTGTTTACTAATGTTGTATAAAAGTCTTATTATGTTGAATGTAACTGTGTCTGTTTATAAACTTACTACAATGAGGATAAAATTTGGGAAATTCGAGCATAGGATATCGTCGATATAGTGTACTATAGCCATCGTAGAAATTTACTAATTTTCGGTAACGTTTGTTTCTCGATCCACACGGTTAGCTTTGTGTACCCCATACCCTTCTAAGGGGAGCTATGTTACACAAACATAATTATCTAAATTTGTTACATGAGTTGAGAGAGCGTGGTACCGGCAACACGTAGTAATTTTTGTGGAATTTTCGGATACCTGTGATTCTTTTTTTTAAATATTTTTTGAAGTTGCTAAATCATTTTAAAACTTTAATAATAGGCACGGTGCCTACAAAATTCCACGACAATTAGTATATTCTCTCATTGATGTGCTCTATTTATTGGTTTATATTTTTTTAATAATCATATTCGGATAACACACCCGCTCTTAGCAAGGTAAGAGGCATAAAAAGAATAATGTGTAGATCAAGACTCAAACATAACTGAAACTTAGTGAATTTTCTACCATGGCTATAATACATTATAGTTACAATATCCTAAGGTTGGTTTTTCAAAAAAAATCTCTTAGTATAGTTGGTTTATAAACGAAACATTTACATATAACCTAATACAAAAACCACATTATTAGGATTATTGTGATTCACGTGACTAAATTTAGAAAATGAAATTCTAACCGTTGGATGTGATCATCTCTATAAAATATGGCTATGGTATGAAATTCACCGATTTAAATATTTGTTCGGGTCTTGATCCAAGCGATTAGCCATAATTAATATAATACCTCCCATACGCAGCTGTGTGTACAGATAAATTCATTTAAAAAATTTACATTACTAGATAGAGCGGATTATCCTGAGACGCCGGTAATTTTCGGAGATGTTTTCAAGTATCGGTGTTATTTTCTATGATTTTTATAAGATTTAAAATCATTTATAATTAGCTAAAAATAAAAAAGAGACACGTGGCTTGATCCCGGCCACATATTTGTCTTTAAAATAATTTGACAACTTTTTCAATTTGTTTAAGAACAATCAAAATTATGTCTTCTTAATAGGGTAAAGACGATAGATTTCTGTCGTCTATCCCACATTTGAAAATTGAAGGGGAAATTAGAAAAAAGTGACATCTCTCACTATCAATTAGAAAAACATCACCACTAATAGCTTAATTATAAAAGGGTAAGCTATTTTATATTAAAATTATAAAATAGTTAACAAAATTAGAAGAAATTATGAAATAGTCAGTTTTTTCACATTTTTATGACTGTTGTACTCTTCTCTCTTTAACCATCAGTGTAACCAAATTTCACAGACGAGAAAATCACCGAAGCTTCGTATTCTGAATTCAAAAACCTCCCACGACTTTGATCCTCTTGTCCGCCGACTGTACTAGCTTAGCCTCCCCGCCGTCGTCACCGTCGCCACCGTCGTTTCGCTCGTTCATTATGACAGTTCTAGCTTCCTCAAAGTTCGGTTACTCTCTTGCAAGATTCGCTCTCACCGTTGTCACTCTCTTTCATTTTGACATTTTCTACCTTCCTCCAAGTTTGGTTGCTCTCCTGCAATCTTCGCCGTCGCCGCCGCCATCAATTCAGGTTAGTTTCTGCGCAATTCGATTTGATTGTTAGAGAACTAATTTGTTTCAATTCAATTCTTATTCGTGCTGTTAGTTGTGCTTACTTCGTTTCATTTTCGCGTTCTGATCATGCATCTTGTTTTTGTATTTCAATTCCAATTTGCGCTTGCTACTGGATTTTGGTTATGATTTTTCTTGCTTGTAAATTGATTTGGTTTTTGCTGTTGTTGTTATAGTTTTGGTTTTGCTGATCTTTTTTTCATGAATGCTTCAATGTACTTGTTTAGTTGATCTATGACTTTCATATTCAAGATTTTTTGAGTTATATCACGAGGTTTTTGTGATTTTGAGTTGTGCATTTCCATTGTATGTCTGTTTGTCACACCTGCTGTCACACCTTCTGTAACACACCCTGTCACACATGTTGTTATACCGCCTGTCACACGTCCTGTCACACCACCTGTCACACCTCCTTTCACAGTTCCTGTCACATTTCTTGTCACACCTCAAGTCACATAACCTGTTTTACTTTTTTTTGTAGGTCATAATGCATTCTGTTTATACAGGAAAGCATTCATATTGTGGCAAAGGAGGAGCGATTTCATTTTCAGATAACTGCAGCTTTTTCGATATTTGTGAGCGAGTGAGAGGTAGATTTCCAAATCTCAATAAAATGAACTTGAAGGTGCATTTTAAAGTTCATCCTGATATTATTGAATATCAGTTGGAAAATGATATTGATATGAAGATGATGTTTCGAATGATGGCATGTCATGTCTAAGATTTTCTAGATATTGATATTTTTTCTGTTGATATGGGTGTTTTCGGGTCAGAAAGTATCGTAAGTGATAATATTAGTGACGATAGTAGTGTTTTCTTCGAAGACAACCCGTTGTTGGGTTGCTATAAGCGGGAGGATCCGAAGACATCAGACTCAAGAATGGGGTACACTTATTCGTTCTGTTGATCAAATATTTGAGGGTGGGGTGGATGATTTTCGATCAAAACTTCGCATGTATGCGGTTGAGTTGGGGTTTGAAATTGATTGGGTGAGGAACAATAAGCAAACTGTTGTAGCTTGTTGTAGCAAGAAGTTGTCAGATGGTTGTGACTGGCTTGTGAAGGCATCCTTGTGCAGGTACTACTATTGCTGATTTTTATTACTATTTGTGCATTTTCATTCAGTGTGATAGTCACACTACCTATCACATTGTCACACCCCATGTCACACATTTTCACCTATTGTCAAACTACTTATCACACCTCCTGTCACATATGTTGTCTCACTTTTATGTTACTCTAGTATTCACACTTTCTGTTGCACCTTCTGTCACACTGCTTGTCACACCGCCTGTCACAACCGTTGTCACACCTCCTGTCACACTTTTGTCACACCTACTGTCACACCTGCTTTCACACCAGCTATCACACCACTTGTCAAACTTTTTTAACACCTAGTGTCATATTATCAATTTTTTTCTTTATATTTATGCAGGCACAACAATATTTTTTTGTATTACAAAGTTGGTCAACGAGCACAAGTGTCGTGGTGTTGTACGTCTTCAGAAGAGTAGCATGATGGGATCAAAGATAATAAAATCACTATGCTTGACAAGCTTCGTGCCGATCCTAAAAGTCAGCTGTTGATATATCCAAGGAGTTGAAGACTGATTATGGATTGGATGTGCCATATCATAAAGTTTGGTATGGCAAAGAACTTGCTAGGGGTGCTATAATGGGTAATAAAGTCGAATCTTATGCTTAGTTGCACTGCTTTTGTCAACAGACCGTTACTGCCAACCCAGAATCTGAAATCAATGTGGAGATTTGCATCGAATCAAAAAGGTTTCGGCGTATGTTTGTTTCGTATTCAGCTTGGATGAAGGGTTTTCAAGCTTGGCAACCTCTTCTATTCATTGATGCGACATTCATCACCAACAAATACCAAGGTCAACTTCTTGCTGCAACTTCCAAGGATGGAAATAGTGGTACTTTCTCTATCTTTTATTTTTCTTTGACTGTTAATGGTAGTGTGACAGACATTGTGACTGATAGTGTGATAGGTAGTGTGATAGATGTTGTGACCGGAAGTAGTAGTGTGACTGTTTTCGACTAATTTTGTTTTTCACGAATGTATCTGGTAGTTTATGCCATTGTTGATGCATAATCTAAGAGTAACTGGAGATTCTTCCTCGAGTTTTTGTCTATTCAGCTATCAAAGTACTCCTCACGTGAGGTTACATTTATTTTAGATCGAAATACCGGCCTTCTTGGTGCATATCCAAAAGTCTTTCCTCTAAATCCTTTAGGATTCTGTTTCAGGTACCTTCTTGCTAATTTGGAAGGCCGTTATACCGGCAATGCCTACCTCAAGCATATGATCTCTAATTTTTTTTATTCAATGTGCTTATCCTTGCACAGTTGATGCATATGAAAAAAATATGGAAGCGTTGCTCGCATAAGGTAGCACACCAATTGAGGACTTTTTAGAAGATCTTCCAAAGCAGAGTTGGTGTGTAGCTTTTTTCAAGGGTCAAATGTATGTTTTCTGCAACTTTTTTGCTGGTGTCCAATGTTTTTTTGTTTGTTATATATGTTTCTGGTGACGTGATTGGTTTTTGTTGATGATTCTGGGACTGGTTATGTGGCTGTAGTGCAACTTAATGGTGTGACAGGTGTTGTGACAGGAAGTGTGACATGTGTTGTGACAGGTGGTGTGACAGTGGTTGTGACAGTCGGTGTGACAGGTGTTGTGACAGGAAGTGTGACAGGTGTTGTGATAAGGAGTGTGGCTGGTTCTCTGACATTTTTTAGACTAATATTATTATTTCTTTTCCAGGTATCGTGAGATGACAAATAACATGGAAGAGTGTTTTAAGAATTGGTTGTTGCCTATGAAAAGTCTTTCAATTGTTGAGATGAATGAGGCTATTCGTGTGAAGTCAATGGAACTTATTGTGGCTCGGAAATGAGAGGCAAAAGATTGGGTCTCAATTTTGTGTCCAAAGATGAAACTACAACTGAAAACCAACTTGGGTAATGGTACACATTGGAATATTAGCAAATCAGATTCTTATGTTTATGAAGTTCATTGCATAAAGTATAGAGTTATGGTGAATTTGTCAATATCTTATTGTTCATGTGGTGAATGGAGTACTAAGGGTTTCCCATGTTCACATGCTCTATGCGCTATTCAAGCACATGGTTCCTCTTCTTATGACTATGTCGTGTCTTTCTTCAAGGTATTCTCTTTTTTCGTTGGTTCTCTTTTCCAGTGTGTATTATTTCTTCATTTTTGCACAATAATATGTTTTAACTCATTTGTTCTATACTTGCTGCTTATAGACGGAGAAGTATCGTGAAACTTATTCTTACCCGTTCAGTCATGTTTCATCTATTGCCGAGCCGTTGGAGCTTCCAAAGTCAGTTGTTGTTCATCCCCCCATCACAAGGCGGCCAACTAGAAGACCAAAGAAACAAAGGGGGTACAAAAGTAAGGCTGGAGGTGGGAGGAGGATGATAAAGTGTGGTAGGTGTGGAAAATTGGGCAGGCACAACAGGACAAGTTGCAACAATCCGATATAGTTTTCTCTAGTCATAGAACCAAACACATAGGCAGTTACATTGGAGATTTATAACTAGATCTATATTCATTATATTTGTTTTGAATTGATCACTGTTTAGTTATGAATTAATCACTGTTTAGTTATGTTGAATGAAATGTATTCAATTGGTAGCAGAATAAAGCGGTGCAACGGCTCACTGCAGATTTTTTCAAACTACTTGTCTCAAGTGCTAGCACACACCCTATCACAGTGAAATGTAATCAATTAATTATTCGATACAATTCTTAAATTGCAACAAAATGCTCTGTAAATAATCACACTACATGTTAGTTCTTCAACGATATATGTTGTTATGAACATATCACAAGTCACACAACCGCTCACAAGCGCTGTCACACAACCTGTCACAAGTGCTGTTACAATTCTGTCACAACGTTGTATGTCACACCTGTCACAAGGGTCGTCACAAGCACTATCACAGAACCTGTCACAAGGACAGTCACAAACGCTGTCACAGAACCTGTCACAAGCGCTGTCACAGATCCTGTCACAATCTCTGTCACACAGTCACATTATAAGAAAATCGAACATGCAGTTTGAAATTTCCGGATAATACTTAATTTTTCAAAAGTACCAATTGTGATAAATTACTATCAACATTGTCGATGGTACAATCAAATTCAACTAATTGTTTTGATAATAACCTATAACCTATGAACTTTATGCATTAGCTGTTTGAACTTTTAGATATTAATTGTTTCAGGATTCAGTTTCAACCAAAATTGAGGGTGACTTATAAACTTCTTGATGACATTTGCTCGCCACTTCTTGCAGAATTTTATCAATTTGTCTTTCTTATTCATCTTCCTTTGGACTGGTCGCTCCTTCGCAATGCAATGCATGTAATACATCACCAAAGCTCCACACTCTAGCGTGGTTGTCAAAAATTAGACTATCAAAAATGTGTGGTCATAATACTAGCTACAGTATAAGTCACATGCACAGTCACAAAAATTAAGAATGTGGGATGAAAATAGTTTGCACTTACGAATTATCTGGTTATTGGATTGGTATAGAGTTTTTACTTGGTAACCTGTAATGGCTGATGTTGAACTTTCCCGACTTTCTGTACTGCTTCGCCCAATTGATTGTCTTTATTTCCTTTTCAGTGAGGGATTGTTTGTTGAAAATAAGATTATCATATGTACTCTTGTTGCTGAACTTCATCCTACACCCTTGGCTAATCATTTCATCATATTGCTCTGCAACTGCTTTGATCCAGAGTCCCACCATTTCGGCCTGTGCAATCATTTAAAAAACAGAAAGAACCAAATACAGTCAAATTACCAGTGTAAACGTTATGTGACAGAAGCTGTGACAACATGTGTGATAGGATCTGTGATAGTCAGACCTCCTTTTCCAACCTTTTTTTTTCAAAGTGTAAAAGTTATGGGACAACAGGTGTAAGAAATACAAAGAAACACTAAATCAGAGAAGAATGAGTTACAAAGGTACCAATTTCTTGGCATCCTCCCACGGTAGCCCCCCTTCTTTGTGCTTTGGCTCCATATAATCGAGATGATAAAACATTGGCGGGTGTGTCTGAAATACCAGCAGCATGTAGTGGTATGAGATTGTATGGATCATCGGGAATAACAAAATATATGCTTCTCCCAAGTACTCATATAGTTTCTCCCCCATATGCTCGTGGATGCTCTTGGCATGTAGATTTTCGACAGCATACTGTTTGAATCAAGAAAGTAGACAATCAGAATTCCAGTAACAACATCAGTCAATAAAAAAATGGTTCGTCGATTTAAATTAATGTCTCACCCATGTCAAAATTGGCATTGCCTTTGCTACCGAGTCACTCATTGATGGAGACACACGAAGTTTAGAATTCAGAATACAACCAAATGCATCTATCACATTGCATGTGATTGCTTTACTCTATATGAATCACTTAAGGTGAGTTTTGGTGAATTCTGTTCCAATCGGGCCATTAAACAATAGCGTCCTGCAATGTACATATTACACACGATGAGTCATCATCACAAGTTACAACTACATTAATAGATCAAATAATAAAGAAATGGAAACTAATTTACGAAACCAGCCACACCTCCTGTGAAACCATCTGTCACAGTAACATTTTTGTCTTGTGACATGTATTGTGATAGAATTGTGACAGGCAATGTGATAGAAAATGTGACAGACATAATTCATAGAAACTCACTAACGAGACCAAACACACCACTTGTCACATACTCTGTTACACCACCTGTCACACCTCTTATCATAGTAAGATTTCTATTGAGACAGGAATTGTGACAGGAATTGTGACAGGCAATGTAACAGGCAATGTGAAACAAGTCATACAATAATTTTTACAGAAACATGTAAAAGAAACAAATCACATTTTGCAAAGAAAACCACAATGGTGTAGAAAACATAATTCACACCCGCTGCTTGTATTGTTCCAGCACCGTGTCCATTCATTCCTTGTCTTCTCATCCATGCATTTGACAACGTCAAATTCATCCCAATCAATAACCTCAACTTGGCTAATTGCTGATGGCATGCCATCATCTGGTATATCATATACCAAATCCCTATCATCTTTGATGATATATGATTCCCATACCTCCTCCTCTTCTTCTGCTGCATCACTCTTTGACTTCTCCCCTTTTTGCTTTTCATTCCGCTCCAAATTCTTCTTTCAGTTTTCCTCTTACTCCTTCTTTTTTTCCATTATTTTCCTCTTCACGTCCCCCCCTAAAATATGTCGTCCCTCTTCTTTTCCATTATTTTTCTTGTTTTAATGCGTGAAATGTATGAATCCATTCCCATTGTCAAAGTAGTCTCACCAGATTTTTTATCATCAATCTTCATGGTGAAGCTATTTTCAGAATTATATGTGATGCAAGCAGCTCAATGGATATGCATCCGGAGAAAATGAAACTTGGTTCTTCTCGGCTTCAGCCTCCATGTCAATGTTGGCCTCTGGTGTCTTGAAGTTTTCGAGTGGAATATTGATTACCGGTGCGGTTGGAGATGAAAAATCCACTAGAGGAGAGAGGCCAGACATGAGTTTGAAGGACGGCATGTCAAACTCCGGGGTGCATGGAGTCTTTTTGGCTTGTGTAGGGACTGCTCCTGTTTTCACTATAACAAAATTCTCATATGTACTTTGTTGATTTTACATATTTCTGTAGAAAATTATTGTATGACTTGTGTCACATTGCCTCTCACATGGCCTGTCACAAGAATTATATTAGTGTGATAGATGGTGTGACAGAATATGTGACAGCTGATGTGACTGGTCTTATATGTGAGTTTCTATGAATCATGAATGATTAATTATGTTTTATACACACTTGTGTTTTTCTTTCCCATATGTACTTTGTTACTTTTACATGTTTATGTAGAAAATTGTTCTATGACTTGTGTCACACTGCCTGTCACATGGCCTGTCATAAGAAAATTATTAGTGTGACAGGTAGTATGACAGAATATGTGACAGGTGAAGTGACTGATCTTATATGTGAGTTTCTATTAATCATGAATCATGAATTATGTTTTGTATACCCTTGTGTTTTTCTACCCATATGTACTTTTTTGCTTTTACATGTTTCTATAGAATTGTTGTATGACTTGTGTCACACTGCCTATCACAGGACAAATATTAGTGTGACAGGTAGTGTGACAGATGGTGTGACATAATATGTGTAGCAGTCCCTACACAAGCCATGAGACTTATTATGTGGCTGATACTGTGACTGACTTGTAGCTACCACACAAGTGTGTATAAAACATAATTCATGATTCATAGAAACTTAGAAACATTTTTTGTTCAATGTAATATAAACAAATTATGTTTCATATCAAGTAAAAAAATTTCTCCCCCTCTCCTCCTTCATTTTGCATGAGTTTTCAAGATTTAATTACCATGATCATTTTGTTTCTACTGCAGCTCCTTGCCTTTTCCCACTTTCTCATTCTCTTTCTCCATAGCTAGCTCAATATCTTTGTGGTGCATCTCTTTCTCCTTCTCCTTCTCTACAGCCAGCTCAATATCTTCGTGCTGCATCTCTTTCTCCTTTTCGCTATGTTCATGTGGCTCTTGTTCCATCGGAGCACTCTTGTATTCTTACTTTTCAGATCTTGCTGACAGGGCATTTATCATCCGACTATATTCTTGTATTTTTTTCATCATCTTCTTTGCTTTTCTCTCTTAATTTCTCCAACTCGTGTCTCAGCCTTTCGTTCTCATCCTCATGCTTTACTACTTTCTCCTCCAGACTCGTCTTGATTTGCTGCAATCCAATATTTTTCTCCTGGAGGTCTGCTATTTGTGCCTCCAGTGCCTCGACATGACATTTTGGCATCGGGCCTTCATGTTTCTTAGCATTTTCGTCTTCGTCAGAGCTGCTAAACTCAGGTTCTTGTTTCACCTTGCGAAACAATTTCTAAAACACATATAGATATATCACAGTTACACATGTTGTCACACATTCTGTCACACAACCAGTCACAACAAACATAAAGAACCATATAAAATAAAAGACCATCATATTGATACATACTGCAAGGTGATTATTGTCATACTTCTCAAGAATCGGCACCAGTTTTGATAGGTCCCACTTCAATGCCAGGTTCAATTGGTCGTATGACAAGGGTCTTCTCACATAGCCAGTATTGTTCAAAAATAAGATGTTAATATGGCTTACCAAGTCTTATATGAGAAAATAAAGAAATAAAGAATCACTTCATGCTTACCAAGAGTATATGGCTTGACCGTGTAATTTTTGCGTTAAGCGAAGACCGAAAGATGTGGCCATTTTCCCTTGCCCATGTATTATCTGCCAGTGGTGTTTTTCCCCACAACGCCCTGACATACTCCCATGCGATGAACGATCCTGAGTTGGGGAAAAAGACATGGCTAACATGTCCAGCAATACAAGTCTTGCGACATTGATGTCCCTCTTTTCATCTTCCCCAGCCGCACGATATTCATTTAGCGTCTTTTGCAATGCTCTGTGATTTTCTTATGCGTTAGCCTATTGTTGGTCGAAATTTTTCCAAATATGAGTTATGCCTCCGGAACTTCCTCATTTGACTTGGAATCCACAAACTGCCCCTTGAGTCTCAAACAATTGCGATATGAAGCTATCAGAAATTCTAAAAGTCTTGCCAGCAAAGATGAAGACTTCTTGGCCTTATCATAGTTCTCAAGGATTTTCAATAATCCGTTGATAGACTTCGTCATCATTTTCCTTGTGATCACTCCATCATATACTGCAGAGAAGAACTGCCCAAACGACCCTCGCCTCAATATTTGCAAGGAGCGTGCCTTGATCTTCTTCTTATAAGGAGTAGGATCCGGGTATGCTGATCTACACTTTGCACTTTAGTCTACATAGAAACAATTGAAATATTAGGCACAGTTACTCCATAGTACAATTACTGTAAATAGCACACATCCCCTCACACCTACTGTCACACTCCATGTCACACTACCTATCACACCACCTGTCACAACTACACATACTGTCACACCTTCTGTCACAATTATACATATTGTCACACCTTTTGAAATGCATTATGGCATTCAAATTCCAGGTTTAGCCAAGGCTTAGCTCAAGCTGTGACACATGCTATCACACATACTACTGCTACTCTATATAGCACAGTTATGTTCACAAACAATTAGAGTTTAGCTTAATCAACAATGTTTACCTTTTTTGCTCTTCTTTTTCTCTTTCGGTGCCGTTACTGGTTTTCTCTTTTGGCTTGTTAGTTTTAGATTTCTTTTGTGCTGAAGTCTTCACTTTCACCCTTCCCTTCACCTTAATCTACCTCCCTTAAGTTTTGCACTTTTTTTCTTCCGAGGAATCTCCTCCTCCTCACTCCTATTGCTGCTCTCGTCATCATCTTCACCGGCATTGTCATCATCGTCATCATCATTGTCATTGTCATCATCACTCCCACCACTATTGTCTTTGTTTTCCTCTTCACTATTGGAATTGTCATCATGACTATCCTCAGTGTCATTCTCAGCGTCATCAACACTTGTTTCATTGTTTTTTTGTATTTCATCGTCACTATCTTCGGTCTCTTCCCTCATTCTCTTCCTTTTTTACTTCCTCCTTGCTGATTTTCCGCCTTTTGAGAGTTTTGTTTTTCTTGCTTGGTGGGGCTTTACGTTTTGAATCTGCATAAAATCAATCATAGTGAAAAATTGAGTAACATTTTACCACTAAAAAATGCAGCCAAAACTACTGTCAACCCACTGTCACGTCTGTTACACCATCTGTCACACTAACTGTCACATCTACTGTCACAACATCTGTAACATAACCTGTCATAACATCTGTCACAACATCTGTCACACGTCTTGTCACACCTATTGTCACACCTCCTGTCACACCTTTTTTAATGCATTTTGGCATTAAGATTTCCTATGTTTTAGCTTAAGCTTTCACACATCCTATGACATCTACTGTCACTCATGTCACACCTCATGTCACACCTTTTGAAATGCATTTTGGCATTAAGATTTCCTATGTTTTAGCTTAAGCTGTCACACATCCTATGACATCTACTGTCACATTTGTTTTTGAAATGCATTATGACTTAAGATTTCAAAGGTTTAGCCAAGGCTTATATACTGTTAGACCTACAGCTTGAAATTCAGGGATTAATACCTTGCTGGCGGTCGTGCTTCTGCTTGGTCCTCCATTCGTCAAAGTCTTGATCATCATCATTATGGATTTTTGGACTTGTTTCTTCCTCCTTTTGCCATTTTTGTCCTGAAGAACAAATAAATCAAGAAATTCAAATCGAGTTCAACAACAACCAAATCTGTAACGACCCTAAAATTTCGAGCCTAAAAACTCAAAATTTCAAAATCGTTAGAACACCAAAAACAATCTCAATGAAATCGAAATCATTTAAGTGCACAGCGGATCATCACTGAGTTCTCAATACAACTCAGAAACCAATTATTACAACCCAAATTTATAATTTACATTACGTAAGTTGGAAATGTAATAATCCTCACAATCTCTCACAAAATAGTCACACAAAATCCTCACACAAGCTGGAGATAAATAACTTCAAGTCCTCTGAGCGGTCCGTCAATTCCCGCTAATCCACACATGCGGAGTTATCCACTACACCATCGAATTGGTGCACCGGGATTGTAAACACAAACCCGGTAAGCTTTACAGCTCGTATGAGTAAAATGAAAATATATAACTCGCATATCAAAATATACGAAAATCCACAAATTAAACAAATATAAATGCACTCATGAGTCAGTGGACGGCCCATCTGGTTGTCCCAAAGAAAACGAAGCGCTCATGAGAAATTAAGTAACCCTTCTGGTTACCCAAATGCATTTATAATACGGGTACCAAGAACGCTGGTACACATCTGTTACCCCTCTCGTAATACACCGCTGACATTGGATAGCCACCCGCTACCCAACATCCAAAACAATCTGAGTACCCATGAGCAGATAACCACCCGTTACCTCACATGCAGTACTAAGGCAGACAGACTAGAGCTCTAACTGTATCGTAACTTTCGCCCGGCCAAAGGCTAGGTTCCGACTTGCCAACACGTACAATAATCTCACATCATATTGTACAAAATCAAGTCCGAAGACAAATCGTCATTTTAACAATCACTGTGTTAATAACACGTACAATAATCACACATCATATTGTACAATTCAAAATTATGCTCGATATAATCTCAATTAAATCATAACAGTATATTATATAGCAAACTATATATATTCGTACTTATTTACCATTTATACCATATATATATATAGTCCACTATATCTTATACATGTCATATTTCACAACACATGCTCAATACCAATTTCTCGTCATTGAAATGACCATTTCTAATGAATTAATAACAGTATATAATATAATGAACTATATATATATGTACTTATTACCATTTATACAGTATATATGTAATCCACTATATTGTATACATGTTTGTAATTCATTATTAAATACTCTTGCAAAATATTGAATCACCGCGAGGGTAGATTCGTAAATACGTGAGATTTTACTCACCTTATCGACTCGAGCGTAATTCCACAATTCCCGATGATAATTCATTTCCTCGATTTAACGATCACCTTGAAAAGATAAGAAAAGAATTTAGAATCGTTTCGTAAACCTTTAAATGCCGAAACAGTAATAATCGGTTACTGTTCAGCAATTTTCGGTTTTACGAAGTTACTGTTCACTGTTACTATTCACGGTTACTGTACAAATACACAATAATACGTATTCATGTACGTATAAATACTATATACGTATTTCTGTACGTATAAATATTATATACGTATTCCTGTACGTATAAATATTATATACGTATTTCTGTACGTAAACGTACCGTTTAAATGTAAATGCAAACTCAGTAAATAAAATTTACTAAATTACCCTTTTACAAATTACTTTTTACATTTACTGAAAGTAATTTATATTTACATTTACCGAAGGTAAAATTTAATTACATTTACCGTAGTAAATAAAATTTACATTTACATTTAAGTAAATTACCAAAATACCCCTATCGGAAACACTGTCACACCGCCGCACGTGGCGGCGCGTGGGGTACACGCGCCACCTCCGGCAGGCAGCGCGTGGGGCCCACGCGCCGAGCCCAAAACCGGCGCGTGTGATGTCACCACCACCCCAAAACCCTCCTCCTTTCTCCCCTCTTCCTCTCTCCGGTCCTAGGCCGCCTCCTACTCCTCCCACGCTCCTCCACGCGCCGCCTCTAGGCGGCGGTAACCCTCCCCTCTATCAAACTTCGATCTCACTCCAAACACACCAAAAATCACCACAACAAACACACAATCAATCCTAGCACGTATCTCACCTCGATTCGATGGTGGAAAGCTCGTTTCGAGCTCGGTGGTGGCGATGAAGATCGGTGCCGAAACTTGCAGAAGCTTGGCAACGTCGGGCGTCCTCACGGCGGCGAGTCTCGAGCTGGCGAGCTGAAGGGTGGCTGCCGTGGTCCTCGCGATGTCGTTGGGCCGAGCGGTGCACGTCACGGCGGCCCTGCGTGGTAGATCGCCGGGGCGATTCTCCGAGGTGAGGGTGAGAGTGTTTCGGGGAGAGAGAAAATGAAAGAGACGGAGGGAAGAGAGAGAGAGAGAGAGAGAGAGAGAGAGAGAGAGAGAGAGAGAGAGAGAGAGAGAGAGAGAGGGAGATGGGAGATGGGAGAGAGCTCGGGGTCGAGAGGGAGAGGAGGTTTCGGGGAGAGAGAGAGAACCGAGGGAGAGAGGGTGTGAGCGGCGGAAGTGAAGAGAGAGAGAAGGGTTTCCTGAAATGGAAACCCTAAACTCTAAAACATCCTATTTATACTAGTTTCCAAATCGGAAACTAACTTCCGACGTTAATAACGTTTACCTCCGACGTCCGATTCTAACGTGTCACATACTCGCGAACTCGTATCGACGAGCTCTACAACTTTTGTGAAGGAAGTTTTCACGACCGAGCGACGAAATAAAAGTCGATAAATTCGTTCGGAAACGTAACGTTTTCTTATTAAACGTTCTCGGAACGTTTCCGTTTCCGTTTCGTAACATTTGCAAACAATCAATTTCCTTTTAATTGAATTTCATAACTTTATAGAATTCAATTCAATTCAAATATCGTTTCAAAAATCTAGGGTTATTACAAAATCAAACCCATCGAACAATAGAGAGAGAGAGAGAGAGAGAGAGAGAGAGAGAGAGAGAGAGAGAGAGAGAGAGAGAGAGAGAGAGAGAGAGAGAGAAATCACGAGACTCACATTTAGCCGTTGAAAACGATTGCGTTGGCGCGTCGAATTCGGATTCCTAGTAACTTCGTCGGCAACGTTTTCTCCGTCGTCGTCGTCGTCGCCGTTGTAGTCGTCTTCAAGAGAGAGAATCGTTGAAGTGGAATGAGTTTTGAAGAGAGGTCTGAGTTTGGGTTTTTGAGAGAGAATAGAATAGAGAGCGTTTCACGGTTATAGGTTGCGGTTTATTTGAGTGGCACTACGTTTTAAGCTGTTTTAAAAATGACTTTTTTCTAATTTTCAAAACTTATTTGATCTTTTTATAATTTCATGCATGAAAAATGACTTTTTTATAAGAATCCTAAAATTTAATAGCCAGATTAGTTTTCGCGCGCTCTCTAACCAAAACCGAAAGGAAATCGAGCTATTCTCCGCCTCTCAGCTCTAGCTCTATACCAAAAAGGCAAAAAGCAATCATTTCCCATAAATCAACAAACAATAGGAACCCAAATCATAATGTGAATGAGATTGGTAAGCGTCTTGATGAATCAATATTTTCGAATTTTGTTAGTTTGATATATAGGGTTTACGATTGCGGGTTTTTGGTTCGCATTTGGATTTGGGGTTGTTCCATTTTTTAAATCGATGCTTGCTCGGTGTTAGGGTTTTCAGCCTTTGAATGTTTTTGGGTCTAGGGTTTTCGATTTTATAAATTTGGGATTTTTCCATTGGGTTCGTCGTTGTAAATCTATGTAAGCAGTTAATTATGTCCGTCTCTGTTGCATATTGGAGTTGCTGGTGTGGTTGTTGGTGTTGCCAGGGTTTAGCATTTATGCTCATCCATTTTCCTCACATATTCAGGTGGAATTGCTCGATCTACCACCAGACTTGGTTGGAAGAGCAACATCTTTTGGTGAGCTTTAGGCTGATTCAATTCAGCTGTTAAGTGTGTTTTGCTGTATATAACTAGAATGTTAAGTAGTAGGATAGCTACTCACCTGGGCAATGAATATCGTATTGGGCATGTATCCTTCTTTTGTAAAATTGTTGTAATCCCTAGTACACTCTGTGTGTGTTCATATCTTAGTTAGCAAGTATATAAACTTGTCTGATGTTTCCTCAAACATGTGTATCCTTTTTCAGAAACTCTGTCAAGTGTAGTCTATGTTATCCCTTATGTGTTATGTATTCTCTATATGATTTGATTCTTGAAACCTCTACTATATCAGGTTTTTATTTTTAGGTTTTTGATAAAATGATTAGACAACCAAAAGAAGCCACTATTGAGTTTGAAACTCTAGTCTCGAAGTGAAAAGCAGATTTACTGTTTTTCTTCTGAAAATTACTGCTATACTCACTTTCCTATTTTTGTTACTCTTCTTCTAGGCCTTCATTTGATCTGAATTTTTGATATGTTTATATCTTACCCGTTGAATATTGATCTGGAACTTTTTAGTTGATTTCATTGAACATTGAATGACCCGTTCAAAGTTTAGTCTGCATTGAAATAGTTTCCAGAAATTTTCAGTGAACCTCCTTGCTTTCTGTTCATTTTTTAGGTCTCATTTGTTCCATTTAACCATTGTTCTTTTTGTATGTGAAAGTAGACTTCCTTATAGTCACTCCAAAACTGATTTCACATCATTTGGATTTAAAATTAGTTCTTTGTGAATTTTTTAAGTTGTCCTGACTGTTGTCATATTCTTCAGAAATCTGATATTTCCAGTCAATTTGTGTTCATCTTTTGCCTTTCTTCCCAAACTCGGTTTTACTTCAAATTTTGTTATGTTTCTCTTTCATATGAGTACCTTCAAATTTGGGAAGTTTCAAACCATCCCTCTTTGAATGAAATTTTAGTGAATTACCAAAGTCAAACTGTTGATGCCTTGTTGTTCTGATCACTTATTCCCAAGGTTCTAAAAAGCGTTAGGCGGTATGCAGGCAAACAACCACCTCCTAGTGCCTAGACAGTTTCGAATTATTAAATATTTTATTTATTTTTATACATATATTTAAATTATTTTAGTGATTAAAAATATATAATGATATTTAATATTAATTTAAAAATACATAAAATAGTCTAAATTTACAATAACTTAAGTAGAAAGTCTATAAAAAAATTTAAAGAAAAGATAAATAATGAAAAAAATACCATAATACTAAATCTCAAGTTCTTTCTCTCCAAATTATTCCCTAACTCCTTCAGTATCAGACTCAAACTTAATATTCATATTTCTTTCCTCTTCTTCTATTAATAAGATTCAGTTTTCAGAAAACAGACAAAGAGTGAGAGCTGGGGCCTCTTTTAGTTTTTTTTTTAATGTCAAATGATGGTTGAACGCCTGGACTGCCTAGGCGGCCGCTTAATTCTAAAACGCCACAGATGGCCGTCAAGGCAAAAAGTGCAGCGGTGGGTGCGGCCGCCTAGATCGCTTTTTAGAACACTGCTTATTCTTATCGTTAGTAAATTTCAATCTTATTTGTTATAATTCGGTCTTTCACCAACACGTATAAAGGATTGATCATTGTTCAGTTATCATTTGGGGTGTGACAGTTCTTCAGTTTGCTATCATTATAGCTTACGTTCTTACTCCCCAGATTAATGTGCTAAGTCTTTGCTCTGATGTCGAAACTATTCCCAAACATGAGTTGTGGTTATACAAATATTTTGGGGTAGCAGCCAACCTGTACACATTGATATCTAAATTTATACTTGGTATTCATTTGAAACTCAACCCCTTGACGTTCCTTATATCAATATCCTTACAGTTTAGTGAACTCTCCTTCTTTCCTTCTCTTTTACAAGTTTGCGCAAAGTATCTTTACTAATGTTAGATGTGTTAAGCAAAGAGCTAATTTTTAGTTATACAGAGGTCATGCTATTTTCAATTAATAACTAAATTATGACTCATTCTTGCTGTGTTGTTTTATGTCAAAGAATTCGACTATTCTTTTGACTTATTGAGATAAATTTCAAACGTTGTGTTACTGTTGTTCCCGTAATTAGTTTCTTGCTTTATGTCCTGAATAGAGTAGCTACATCTACCCTTCTTCTTTTCTCCAAATTTTAAGTCACTGTAATGAGATTTTGTATGTTGCTCCAAGTTCCAAGTTCTACTGCTGCAGCCCAATCATTTTTTGTCATTTGTTATGTTCCTGTGATTTAAGCTTCAATCCAATCATCTGTGTATTGGTGACTGAATTTTTAATTTTCAGGCTATTCCGCAGCAAAAGGATATCCATACTTGAGGATACTACTTCCTGCGTTTCATGAAAGATATTGTGGAGGACAAGGACTTGAGGTTTGCTACCAAGTAATTATGATTATGTTTTTTTTTCCTAACATATGGACTGTGTTGCTACTAGAAGCTGGAAAAATAAAATAAGTTGCTTCATTTTATTGTTGTAGTGGGGGAAGTGAAGGAACTCTGGATTACAAAACGAAGGATATTGATGCAGTCCGAGCTGAATGGGCACAGTTTGTTTCTAGGATGCCATGAACCTCAACTTTGGTGATGTATATAGTAGGCATGAGTAGATTTTTATTAGGAACTGCTCGAGTTCTGTGCATGTATGCAATATCCTCTTTCTACTCTCTAGTTAGCTTTTAAGTTGATTGCGAGTGTTTGTTTTAGCCAAGGATGTAATCAAAATTATTTTAGATTCTTTTGTGGATTCTTGATCATTATGGAAGTACTGCTTGAATGTAATTGATGGATGTTGTGTTGCAACACAAAGTTTATTTGATAGCTAGGCAAGCTAGCTTTTGGTGCAATTTTAAGTTCACGGCCATTGTCCGTCTTAATTGCAAGAAATATCATGAGTGCCCTAAAAATTCCACAAAAATTACTACACGTGGCCGGTACCGCGCTCTCTCAACTCATGTAAAAAATTTGGATATTTGGGTTTATGTAACATGGCTCTCCTTAAGAGGGTATGAAGTACAAAGAGTTAACCAGGTGATCGAAATCCAAACGTTACCAAAAATTAGTGATTTTTTTACCACAGCTGTAATACACTATAGTAACAATATTTTACGGTCGATTTTTTTAAAATTTTATTTCCAAATTCATAAACTGGAAAAAATCCATTCAAAATTACTCCTACTGCGAGAGGAAATATAGAACATCTACTACAAATTCCAAGAAGACACCAACTTCAAATACTAAAAGAAGGTAGTAGTCCGAGATGGGAAGGAGAGGAAAACCAGCCATCACAATTATCTAATCATGAAGGCGAAAAAAGGCAACAACAAAAAATACATTATGATTGATTTAGAATGTGAACATTACATTCAGAATATTCTTAGAACCATTAAATATAACATTACATTTTGTCACATTTTTATTATCAAAAAATAACATTACATTAGGACAAAAAACTAAGCTCAGGCATAATACTGTCCACTGGCAAAATCGTGGATGGCGTAAGAAGAAGGCACATAAATTGACATGAAAAGAAACATTATCCAACAAAATTTACTAATTTTGGACCCTGTTTCCTCTTGTGGATGAGGAACAGATTCTCCAAGTACAACAACAGGCTTGTCTTCTAATTTGGCAACAGTCTTCTCACATATGAAACTGAAATCATCCTCCAAATCATCTCCACCATAAATTTGGTAAGCTCCTCTTGGGTCATTCGGTCATTCCCTGCAAATAACAACAAAAAGAGGAGAACCAAACTTTAGAGGAACGCTAACTCACTTGACTGATAAGAGCACCTTTTACAAACCAACTGAAATAAATGAGTCCTGACCTTACAAAAAACAAATGAGATAGATTAGTCCTACAAATTATCATAAAACTTACATTTAGGTTTACAAATGTGTTGCACCTCCACATATTTCTATTGTCCTTGTCAGGACAGTCTAGTGCCAAATGTGTTGCACCTCAACATATTTTACCTTCGGATCCCATGAGAGTTTTTAGGACAATGCTTGCTCAGGTGGCCAGTCTCATTGCAGACAAGCACTTGGCAAATTTTGTTCCTCCTGCATCACCAGATGAACAGATATGAAAAACATAACAATGAAATAAACATCATTGTAAGCACATTGCCTGATTGAAAGAAGCCCATGTGTGATCAGAACACCCTCAGGTAAGCTCAATTTCAATTCATTAGTTCAGAGCTAAGATAACAAGCATCAAACCAACCCATGGTCGAGCATACAGTTGATGATAGTAGGTACCATATACAAGTTATAGATCAAATTATATGACCAGGCACTTGACAATCACCAAACATATACCTCTTTATCATTATTTGAGTCATGAGTACCAACCAGTAGAATTAAGAACACAGTTATAAACTCAGTTATCAAGGGTGAAGCAGAGGGGAAAAACAATCTCCTTAACTTGTAGATAACAATTTTGAATTCAAAACCTCCTAGATAGTAAGCTTGGTGATTCAATTACAAAACCAGTACTAATTCAACATATAAGACAATGAAGCATACCTGCATTGTCTCTCTCCTCCCTTTATTTGCAGCCGTTCCTTGTACCTGGTTATAATTTAAGTTGATAAAAGTCGAGACCGAATGAAAATAAAACATATAAAAATCAGATACCAGTGCATCACCGGTTTCCTCAGAGCCGAAGATCCTCTGCCTCTGTAAAAACACAAAACGGGTCGGTAAATTAGGGTTTAAGATTTATGAAATAGAAGACAAGCATATTAAAGAGTTGAACAATTTTGAGAGAGTTCAAGAGCTGGAATTATACAGCAGCAGAGCAATTAGAGTGAAGAATCGATGGCTGTAGTCTACGGTGAAGGACGATGCGTTTGGCGGCTGAGAATTCAGAGTCCCTCTCTTCCTCCCAATGTTCTAAAAATCCCCGCCTAGAACCGCCTAGGCGCCCGGAGATCCTTAGCCGCTTAGATTAATCCCCGATTAATCCCCGATTAATCCCCGATTAATCCTCTGGGCGCTGATTTTTAGCTGTCCGCCCGATTAACGCCTAGCGTTTTTTAGAATATTGCTTCCTCCACTCTCTCTTCTTAATCAAATTCAGAGTCTCATCTTAATCGCGGTTCTGATCTCAACTCTGCTACTGCTACTGGTACTGCGTCTGAGCTCCGATTTGGTCCTCGCTGACCCTCTCACTGCCGACACAGATCCCCTTCTCCTCAACCTTAACGCCATCGAGTCCAATGTCTCGCTCTCAAGAGGCAGAGAAGGACCCTCTATAGTTTCGGGGGTTAAGTCAAAGGGTATTAGTTTAGGGTTCTAAGAGCTGGATCAGAAGTGAATAATGAAGAACTGAATTCGCAAAGAGAAAGAGAGAAAGAATAGATGAGAAGATCTGAGCCTTGTCCCATGATAAACCCCATTCTACACACCTCAATCATCATTTAACCTTACTCCTTCTTACCGTATCTGCCAAAACAAAAATAAGTTTTTTAACGTTAACAGAAATCATACCGTCAGTGGGGCTGAGCTGAGAATGCGACTTGTGTCCCCGACATGGGTGGTTAGACGAAACGGTGGTTGATTCCAGAATTCACCTTATACCACTGGCTTGAGTTGATACTATTGGCATGAGCCTTTTGATGTCGAGCTTCCAACCACTCATGGGGACATGACAGATAAGTTTGCCGGCGGATTCGCCACCATTTCTATTAAATTAGCACTTCATAATTAAAATTTCGTTCTTAAAAATCAATCTTGGTTACTTATGTAGAAACATTTTGTTTACTGAGGATATGAACTCTAGTTGATAAAACTGTACGTATGTTTTGACAATTTTGTAATCCTCAGGATAAAGATCGATTCATTTCAATTAGGTTTGCATTCTTTTCGGATTAAAGTGGAGCTTCGATTCTCTCTATATATATTTGATGGGAACGGCTGGAAAGCACCGTTGTCGACATGCACTCTTCTTTTGTCGTATTACGTGGCGCTCTATGATTGGCCAATAGACATTGGGTCCCGTCTTTTTCTCCTCCGCGTACGTGCGGCGTCTCTGGCTTTATTTTATCGGCGTGACTTGGCAAGCCAAATTAGAAGGAGGGTAAGATTGAGAATCGAGGGCGATGTTAAAATTTGGGGATTGAGGTGTGTTGGAGAAGATTCACACCCTTTAATTGCGAGTAACCCAAACAGTATTATGTTAAACTAAAATTCATATTGAGATTTTAGATCCGGCAGTCTGGGTTTGCTTCTGGATTCGCCCGACACCATCGAGCAGCTGGAGCCACCGTCCCTTTGACCGGAACCCGTAAGATCTGATTCTAAATACAGCCTTCCGCCGATGTAATACAACGCCGCTGGTGAAAGGTTAGCAATTTAGGAATGAACCGATTTGTTTTTGTCTTGTTTACGTTTAGCGTTGTGTTAGTTTTCAGTAACCGGAAGTTGTTGACACCGAATACCATTATAATTTGTATAGGTTATCAGAAATTTGACGCCGGACTGCATATGTACTGTTGTAAATCTCATATGAAATAGAATATGAATCGGTGCCCAGGTTGCCATGGCAGAGGAGATTACAGTTGAAGTTATTGAAGAGTCCGATCGGGATGGTGGTCTTCGTTTCAGTGAGAAGAAATACCATAACCGGCCCGCCAATTCTCCCAATATTGTTGACCGTGAGGCGGAAATTGGAGCGGAAGATCTGAAAGACAATGGAGAGGATGATGATTTAGACAGTGATGATGTTGACGTTGTAATGCCAAAAGTGAGAGACTTCCCCCAAGCAGGTAAAAACGCAGGCGATGAATCTTCAGAGAGGAATCTTCAAATTGGAAATTGTTCTTCTTGCCACAAATGATCTCTAGTGCTAAGACTTCAGACATTCTTGCCATGCCAAAATCTGATATTTTTGGGTTCATTGAAGAATCCAACAACACATTGCTTGCTTTTCAGATCCCTATGAATTATTTTCAGTCTCGAATCTTGATGAAGATATAGAACTCCCCTAGCAATCCCAATAATAATTTGAAACCGCTTTCTCCAGTCCAACAATGACCTTCCGTTTTTATCTGAACCAGAACATAAAAGCTGTGTCAGATAATGCATGGTAAAAGTGCATCCAGATCAATTCCAAGCTTTTCGAGATTGCATGTGTTATGTGATACATGATGACTGTACGTGTTATGTGATAGTATATTGCAGCTTGTTGAGATAGCATACCAAAAATGATCCAATCCAAGCTTCGGTTTGGCATGTATTCATAAATTAGCATTCGCTCTTCTTTATCTATGCAGCAACCAAAAAGCCTCACAAGATTTCTGTGTTGTAGTTTTGCAATAAGCTTTACTTCATTCTTGAATTCTTCAACACCTTGTCCTGAATTTCTTGATAATCTTTTGACAGCTATTTCCTGTCCATCAGGTAGAATTCCCTGAAATGTTGTTTAATGTCTACGATGTGGTTAAGTAAAGTTTGAATGTTGTATATTGTCCCATGTTGGATAAAGAAAGTTGTAGTTTTGTAACTAATCGACATTCTATAGCAATGCCTTATATAGCTGTCATTCATGTATGCGCCTCCTTATTTCCCAATTTTCTATCTTTGAAGCTGATGTTGTACGTCAGTCCATCTTCATATCGATGTTGATTGTTTGATGTGTTTGAGGGTTTATGATATGTTTGTCGTTTGAAGTTGGAGACAGGTTAGTATGTAAATACATGCCAAGATTGTCGGATACCAAATGTGTTGATTTATTATATGAAAATTTTGCAAAATCCATATGTATCTAGTTGTTACTGAATCAGTTACCTACTAGAATATTGCAAAAAAAGCACACATGATAATCTTTAATTATGTGGTGACTGCATTTATTTTTTCTGCCAGGTCCCTCTCTCATTGTAATATTTTGTTTGCACCACTTTTGTCACAGTTACTGAAATCTACAATCCACCGTCACAGGAAGCGAGATTTGGAGAGGTCAAGTCCCTGGAAATGTTCAAATAGTCGTGTAGAGAGCTTCTGATGATTTTCCACTACCAAGGAGGGAGATATTGTATGCAATTTGTAGGAAGGAGCAGCACGATTCAGTAACACGCAGTTAAGGATTTGAAGTCAGGTTTCATATGTGTGATTAGTGATGTGTCACTGAAGTATTTTTTGCGAAGGCTGCCTTTCTAATTTATTCTCCAAACATTGAATTAGGTAGAGGTTGTGTAAGATATTAAACAGCCCGGTTGATGCATATGTTAAGTACGGGATGTTGTTACATTCAAGTCTTTGATAATTCTCATTAATCGTCTCTGCTCCTTCAATCTTCCTTATTTGACAGTATTTGTTTTGATTATGCATGTGCACAAGGGACTGTCCCCCTCATTTATAGGTAGAATTGGTACAATCTGATTGCAATTCTTTTTTCGTTCTTTTACGTTGGCCCATCCTGAAACTAATGCAAGTTAGGAAAAGGCTATAAGAAGTTATTTTTCTTTAATTGACGTTGGAAGTGACTGGAAATCTGGAAGTGATGGTATCTATTGCACCTGATAGAAGGCTCTGATAGTATCAAATATCTTGATCACGACACTTGATCACTAGAGACTTTGCGGATTAAACTAACATGTTGAACCTTCATCAGGTGTATTAAAGTTGAGGTTGGTTTATCCCTAACTACAGGACCAACCCCTCCAACAGAAGAGAACACACAGATTGCACATCACAACTAATAGATTTAAAACCACAACCATGTTCATTACAGAGACAAAATTCAATCAAGAGGCAGAAGAATCGCCTGACGCATATACTGCGAATACCGCCTACGATTGTCCTACAAAGTCTACACTAAATCATGCTTTTAAACTCCCTAGAACTGAGCCATGAGCACTTAGTGTTGCAGCAAGTGGGAAACATACCTCATGCATCCATCTTGCGTTCAAAAAATTCACAACACTTGGTGATCATGTCCGTTTGTCTGACCCGATTTTCTAATATGAAAGTACAATACTGTTACTACCCGAAGAGGAATAAAAGGCCACCCAAATAAGCAAAACACTCATGGCCGGTGAATTCACAGGGATGCTCCACTCAAATCCTCACAGAAGGTTTCGTAGTGGTCGTCACGAACATCTGCTGATACCGCATTTTGTGTTAGACGCACAGCTGCCCCTTCACCATTCACTTGCGGACCATCCAGGTTAACAACATGATTATACCCTGTCACAAGAAGCTCAACCGAGTCTGCCGAATGTTGCGGAGAACCCTCAACCAGGTCTCCCATTTCAGGTTGAACCCTACCGAAGTGTAGATCATCCGCATCACGCTGGGTTAACTGATGGTTATCATTCGCAGACGCCTTCAAACACTGTAGCAGTAATGATGCTCTTTGTTCGTCATCGTCAAACTGCCAATGAACAGAACAGCGTAAGTAAGCCGAATATATATTATTGGAATTATTAACATTGTTCATATAAATCTGTAAATATATTAAGCGCTACGTGCGACCTACATGCTCCCACCATGGTTCACCATAGTGCTGCATGTTTTGTAGGGTGTAAATCCCACATTCATTTAACCCCTGCTGCTTGGGAACATTCGGTGGTTCAATTATCTCATACTCAGCAAAGTCATGTGGGTGATTGATTCCCGAAATGTTTTCAAAAAATAGTGTCGCGCAAGAGTCGCAGCTGCATTCACGGGATAACACAATAAACAACAGGCTGAAATAATAAATTACCAAAGCATTAAAACAAACAAACATTTAGAAACAGTTGCACGCACTATGTTGTATGCCATCCTCCGCGCAGTCGCTGGTCCAGTAAACGCAGGTGCACTGTCCCACATTTCAGCGATGCGCCTCCTTATATCAACGACAATAAGCCACCAGTGTCCAGCCGTTAGGTGGACTGGAATGAATATCTGTGCATCATACAGTTACGGAGAAAAAACGGGGCAGTTATGTCCAAATGTACCCCAAGTATGAACAACTAGTAATTGTACAAAGAAGGTGCACATACCAGTTTGCATGTGTCAATGCGATCATAAAATCGGAAGAGGTTGCAGACGTCCCTTTTGTGTGCTTTGGAACCTTCGTATGTAAATTGTGGAGCCCTAGTTATGTTTGCCGCTGTCTGTTGACATTGAAATCACATCCACTCAAAAGATACCCATTCAATTATGTTAATCTTAATAAATACTGGTTCAGACAAACGGTACTGCAAATAAAGCATCCTACCGCAAAATAAGTCGACATGTACCAGGCATTTGGGTTGTCTGTGGACAGGAAATCAGATAAGAAGTTGATCACCTGAAATTAAGTATACAGTCAATCACAGAATATCCAAGGATGTATTTTAAACGAGCCTTGTGACCAGACTACAAAGATTAGGAGCATTTCTCATTTAAATGGAACATTGGCATTGATGCATGGCTCTCTCTCTCCCTCTCTCTCTCTATTTAAATTAATCATCCTTTTATAGTGCAGACATCAAAATGAAGCATTGACAACATAGATAATGGTTTTGTTGTGCAATTTTATATTATCACGAAACAAATAAATAGCCAGACAAAATTGTCATACGAAAACGAAATAAATCAAATGCATTAAGCTAGAATATTGCAGCGGAGGTTATAGAGCTAGTATATGTTGTTTAGAGTATAATCACTGAAAGCAATATATTGAATGTAAGTTTTTAATGGAAGTATAGTGTGAGCAAGTAAATTAAGCTGCCGAGTTTATGGATATATGGTAATAAATATTTTCTTAATTGAATGCACCCTCACCTAATTCATAACTTCTTCCCGTGGAGCGAGAGTCTTAAGTGCCCACCTCACCAATTGTTCTCTTCCATCCCCGCAAAATCCGACAACAGTCCTGCATTAAACTATTTATTACTAACTGATGTGGAGGACAATTGTAATTAAATTCATCTCGAATGATACTCACTCATCCTCTCTTGCGGTCGCTGCTTTACCCCCCATGAACACATATTCGATCAACCGAACATCCGACTGTGGAAGAGGCCTTACTAGCCTAAATGGACCTGCCTGAAATCTCCTCTCCACAACTATGTTATCCGCCGTATTCTGCGTGACCATAGCTTTATCGTACATCATCCTCCTATGGAACCTAGGAACATGAGCCGTGTCACCACTTCCACATATCCCCAGTCCTCTGTTAAGCTTGGCAAGTGGTGGGTTACCAGGACTGCTAGATGTTTCTGATATGGCCTGGCAGTCCTTCTTCGGCGTGGCCAGCCCCTTTTCATCGTCCATCTAACATTTGGAACATAGTGGATGTATTGAATCATCACCATGATGTCACAGTTATAATGGTAAATGATAAAACATGGCGTTAACTGATACATATGTGCACATACATACAGATGCTTGAAAGGAAGTTCCATTAGCAAGTGGAAGAGATAATTAACCCCTTCATTCTCATAAAAAAATGTAACAAGGAAATGGGGTACTTCAAGTCAGAAGCTATATGTAGACTAATTAAAAACTTTTAGAGCTAAACCCTAATACCGTGATTGTAGAAGATGTCTAATCTCTGCATATTTGTTGTGAATCGTTTATTTTTCGGTAGTAGTGCAGCAGTGCTTCATATTCTATGCATGAAATCAGCCAAAAACAAACTACTTGTAATCATCAAAACTATATATCTAACCATTGATAAGAATCCGATCGTGGCCCTTTTTTATTTGAGAGCTTAATTGATCTGAAAGAACGAACAGAATCAAACCATACATTTTTCGTAATATAATTAACTAAAATTGGTAAAGTGGTAAGCATTGGTTCTTTCCAGTAGTAAATTATTAGACAATTTAGGTAAACATTGAATAACAATAAAGATTATTGATGCACATATGTTAAAAACTCACGAGGTTTTTAAAGGGTAATATTTTAATTTTAACGTATACAAAGGTGGTTTTTTCAAATGCACCTATGCAGATTAAAAGGTGAAGACAGCATGATGACTAAACAAATGTAATATTTTCAAATTGTATCTAGCCGATCAAACTTACCGTCAATTGTCTTGCCGAAGGAGGTTTCTGTGCCTTCACACTCTTTCTCCCCAATGCCGACTCCGTTACACCATCTATCGGGGTACTCAATTTGGCCACATCAGAAGCTGACTGCTTCTCATGGTTTTTAACTGCAGTAGTGTACTTACGTTTACGCTTCTCATCATAAGCACCACAGACACTACTGTCGTCTTCTCTTCTTAGCAGTTTGGCTCTCTTCAGTACTTCCGTAACGCAATCTTGTTTTGCGTTCTTAATCTTGTCCTCCACATATGTGACAATACGTTGGAGATCGCGATAATCCGGAACATACTCATCAAACAGCTCGGCTATTTCGCCAAGCTTCGTTGCCACAATAGTCATCTCCGCCTTTGTCTCATATATATCCTCATGCACAGCACGGTGTATCCCTAAACCAAAGGTTCCATCACGGTTTTCAAATTCAACAAGCGTCTTCCTACGGTTAATCTCCTTGAGGACAAGTAATGGAGCATTGAAACCGCCCCGCTGTTTTAACTTCCTTTATAACTTCCTCCACGTCCGCTGCCGTCCATGCATTAATTGGTACTAGGTTCCGATCCACAATATTGAAAGTCTGTCTAACTACGTCAACGTAAAGGAGCTGTAGAAACACCATGCTACCTGCAACAACATGGGTGTGGCCGTTCCTATGTCTGTCCACACCTTCCAAAAGTTTATGAACTGCGTAAGACGCCCAGTTTCTATCCCGGATCCCCTCTGTTCTTATTAGGTGAATCCACCAGCGCCACATCAACTTCACCATCTACACCGGGGCAGAGGACTACAGACATTGCATACAAGGCGTACGCTATTTGGAAAACACTGTCAGCTTCCTCTCTATCACGAATGATGTCAATTAGGTGTCCCTTTCTCACAACTTTTCCATCAGCAACGCCTAGAATTCTGGTTATTCTCTCAGCAGGTTCAGCCCACTTCTCGGATCGGCTAACATCACGTCCCCCATCCCTGATTCCAGTTACCCTTGTGAACTCTGCGGCATTCAAATCACAATCAACACCACATATTCGCACCATCCTGTTCCTAACGTCAATCGCCTTAACCACGTAAGTCAACTTTCAATTCCTGCAAATGCCCCATCCCAATGTCGTATACCGCCTCGACCTTATCTTGTGGCAGACTAGACACAACGTCACAAAACTCAACTGGGTTGCACCTAGTATTAACTTGTCCATTGACTTCCTGCATTAATTTGAGGATACCTTATAAGTAATTGAATCAAATTTCATGAAAATGCTCTTGCTGTTTGTCTATGTATGCACCAAATTACATAAACACAGATATGCCGGTTAAAAACCACTACAACAAATTCTAACAACAGTCACATACGACAAGTCCTTGTAGATTAGACGTAACTCTGTTGTTAAGTTCACAGTTTAGAGCCTACAACCATTTGACTAGCTAATGTATACTGACCTGCTGGCTGGCTTCACTCGTGTGCGAACCTGGAGGCCTGCATACCAAGTTAGCATTACTGTATTAGTTCAACTAATCCATGTCAGAGTTAGACTCCAATTAGACTTAATGCTAGTGACTGTGTTAGACTCCATATCAGATATCTGCCTGCATTCATCATCAATTCCACCAATATTTCTTTCCATGTAACCAAACTAAGTCCAAATTTGATTTTTTTTTTAACGAGGTGGGTTATCTGGGTTCATTATGAAATGGAACTTTGTAATTGTTTGGTAATTGGCATCGTAAGAAGGCACGCAAAACCGATAATTAAGCCTGGGTAAATTATTATACCTTTGTCCAAACTGTAATTCAATCCAAAATCATACGAAAAATTATGCCGGCTTATGAGAACAAACTAAATGGGGATCACATGTAGGACCACATAGATTTTCAAAATCAAACGCAATTCCTCCAGATTTCAATCAATTTTATGCTGAAACTATATTCAATACCGAATGATATATCTGCGTATATAAAATGCAGGAAGCAATTACACTATAAGCGTGAGATAGGGGTACTTAGCTCCAACGCAGTAAGTTTATTGACTGAAAGTAAGATCCAACAGAGAGTATTCGTAAGCAATCAGACAGTAGACTTGGCGGATTCTAAGCACAGCTGAGTTTGGCTGAAACTCTGTGTTTTATTGAGTTCGTTAAATAACAGTGGTCAGTTTGTTGGTTCGCCTGTCTCGGGCCTGAGAATAAGACATGCCCATTTCGTATTTCCGGCCCTATATCCATTCTGTCTTTACAAATGGACGTGCAAGTCCATTTAAATTTTGGGTGGGTTTGTAGCTTTTGCCCATTTTACCTGATCCTTCTATTCTGGTTTGGCTGATCGATCTCATCATCACCGAACGAGTCGCCGAGCAAGGCCATCTGCAGTTTGGATTAGCCACATAAAAACGTCAGTATAATTTTATTACATAGATCAACATAAATCAACATTATATTTTTATGTTGCAAGACTCTAGCCATCTTGATTATACTGACTGCACTAACTGTTTTGAAACTGTGGGCAAATGCCCTTACATTATTCATGCATATCTAGGTTATGAACTCATTGTGCTTTAAACCACCGTGTTTAATGGCTGCCCAGTTTAAGAAGACAACTACTACTTATCCATATAACTCATCAACTCATAGACTCGTCCACCACCAAGAGACTCCCAACAAACACCCCCTCACTGTTCGAGCTGGGAAAACGAATCCTCCTCAGAGAACAATCAGCATGCGCCGGTGCCGAACCCTGGACGGTTCAGCCCTTCGTTCTCTGTTGTTGCTGGCGTGCCAGTACTTTTGAGTTAGGTACAACTGTTGTTTTGTTTGATAAACCGCTGAATTTCGAATGACCTATACACAACCGGAGTTGCTAGGTACCTTTCACTCCACCTCAAGTAGATGGCCGATCTTACTTTTAACCGCTTGGGGAAAAGCAGAGCTTATATTGTGTCGTTAATAGCGGGACTCTCTCGCGAATGAAATTTGCTGACTAGTGCAGGCTTTGGGTTTGCTAGAAGCTAGGCTAGCGACTCGATGGACTTGACTCGAATTGCCGAAGTTAATCGGACTTGTTGCTACATGCAGCGCGAGGCGTACATCTGGGTAGCTCCGCTCCGATGGGAGACTTGGTGACCGAAGTTAATCGGACTTTTACCGAAGTTAATCGGACTTGTACTCCGTTGGGAGATTTTGACTATGCGGTTGCGCGATAGTTTGTTTGACATTGCGTGTGTTATTCTATGCCTTCAACCCCTTTATATAGAGAACACAACTTGTTCTTTCTTGCAAATCAAGTCTTGAGAATCTCCTAGCTGATTTAGATTCACCTTCCTTAATCAACTCCGATTCTGTACGGCGATAGTCCCCTAAATCTATTCTAATACGGCAGATAATCTTGCTTTGTGATATACTTTCCCCAAATATCTGATCCACGAGCCTAAGTAGTCTAGATAATACCGGAGTATTATTTTAGGCCCAAACACTCACCTATTAGGATCTCTACATCACCATATCTGCCTGACATAAGATGACCAAAGGGCATAAATGGTAATTCAGATTGTTCATAGTAATCTAACCCCTGTTTACTTATCAGTATCCCCATCATTGCCTCACATTGCAGGCACAAAACGAGTCCAATAATCACTGTAAGTTTCCACACACACATCAACATAAAGGTATTACGCCCGATTATATTCGATTATATTACCTTGTCGGTTTGAACTGCTGGCTTCAACGCAAGAATGCAGACGGTGCCTAAAGCAACTCAATCTATCTAAAGGGATTCCCGGCAGGGAATCAAACAGAGGATCTCTGAAATGCTGCTACAAGTATGCATCGCTTTCGTCATTAGTAGGATTCAACTAGGATTCATCATGGTGGTAGAACAACTAGGATTCATCATTAGTGATAATGCTAATGTTCAAATCAATTCCTATAAATAGCTAGACTTGTACTAGATCAAACATATCAATATCAAGCAGTATAATTACCTCATTCAAGTTGGTATCAGAGCCTAAACGCTATGTTCTTTTCCTTTTTTTCTTCTGTTTTCTTTCCGGCCGTCGTCCTCTCGTGCTCACCGCCGCACCCCGGCGTCTCTCGACGTTGCCGACAACCTTCCGCTGCTCCTCGCTCGTCGCTGCCCTCCGCACTCGACCCGGAGTCGTCACCACAGCTCGGCCCGAAGTCGCTGCCCTCCGCACTCCGACGCTCATCGATCCGCAGTCAACCCGACATCATCGTTCCGCCGCTGCTGTTGCCCCTGACGTCGCCTTTCGACCGCACCGCCCCTTCCACAAAATTTTCGGATCGAATCAGGTTTGGGAATTTTTTCGGAGGTTTGGCAATTATGTCGGAGCCTCAACCCTAAATACCACCCGGGTCAAATTTCAACCCGACCCGGCCCATAAACATTTCGACCCCGCCCGACCATATCCGACCTGACCCAGAAAGATTTGACCCGGATCCGACCCGAAAACTCGACCCGACCCGGACATATTTGACCCGGATCTGACCCGTCAACTCAACCCGACCCGGTAAACCTAACCCGACCCGGTCCGGCTAGCTTCATTCAGTGTATACTCACCGACAGTGCAAGTGCACCGGCGACAGATTGTTCTCCATTTCTTGTATTTTTTGCGGTCTAATCCCTGATTTTTACATTGTTTCTTTTTCAATAGGTTCTGGACACGAAGCGGAGGGTTCTCAGCTTCCTGATGTTCCGACCTTTGAAGTATATGTCAAAGGTTCTGACAGTGGTTCATTTGGAGGCGCCAAACTCAACGGAACCAATTTCCGTAAATGGAAACGACTTATGGCTGCTCACCTTCGAGGCATGCACAAGATGGGACATGTCACCGGCATCACTAAGGCTCCTAGTCCTGAGGATGTTGTTGCCTACAATAAATGGGACGACGATGATGGTCTTGTTATGTCTGTCTTGTGGAAAGCTATGAATGATGAGATAGTTGATCTGGTGGAGGCATGTACAACTGCGCAGGCAATATGGGAGACATTGGCCGGCTTATATACTAATGATTCTGATTTCATACAGGTTCATGAGTTAATGTGCACATCTTTGACAATACATCAGGATGGGCAACTGGTGGCGCACTATTTCACCAAACTAAAGAATATTTGGGCTGAGATTGATGTGAAACGTCCTTGCATGATAAAAAATCAAGAGGATATTGTTTGCTACCGAAAAGAGAAGGAGCTTGAACAAGTTCATCATTTCTTAAAGGGTCTTGATGCAAAGCATACCAGTGCGAAAGGCGAATTACTCCGAATGACCGAACCACCTAGCCTACTCATCGCTTTCACCTATATCCGAAAGGATGAGTCTCAGCAGGAGAGTATTCTTCAGGCACCGGCTGCCGTTTCCAGTCTCACTGTTCATGCTCGATCTCCGGCACCACCCCTTCCACAAGCACCTTCTGCTCCCCTTCACCGACAAGGACCACCACCAGGCTTCGGGAATCAGCCTCGTCCTCCTTGCTCTTATGCCATGTTACTAACCATGCTCGTGCGACCTGCTGGAAATTATATCCACACCTTAGGCCTAAAAGGCCTAATTGGGCTAAAGCAGCTCTTGAATTAGTTCCGGCACCTGATATCTATGGTGTGGTTGGGCATGATCATCATACTGCTGGAGGAGCACCTACAGCCTCTATCGTTGGCCGTGGTCAAATTGGTATGCCTTTCAATATTAGGGGGACAGTCTCAGACCGCTTTACTCTCCACTTCTGACAAGCTAAGTGAAGTTTGGTTATGGCATCGTCGCTTATGTAACGACCCCAAAATTTCGAGCTTAAAAACTCAAAATTTCAAAGTCGTTAAACACCAAACAATCTCAATGAAATCGAAATCATTTAAAATGTCACAGTGGATCATTACTGAGTTCTCAATACAACTCAGACAAACCAAATATTACAACCCAAATTTATAATCCATACATAAAAATGGAAATGTAATAATCCTCACAATCTCTCACAAAACTCACAAATAAATCCTCACAAATTCTCACACACAAATCTACTCTAGAAATCTCACCACAAGCAGGGTAACGAACAACTTCGAGTCTCCGGAGTCGTCTCTCAATCTCCACTAATCAACACCAGCGGAAGTATCCCATACACCATTGAATTGGTGCACCGGGATTGTAAACACAAACCCGGTAAGCTTTACAGCTCGTATGAGTAAAATGAACATATAACTCGCATATCAATATATATGAAAAAAATCTAGAAATCATACAAATATAAATGCACTCATGAGTCAATGGACGACCCATCTGGTTGTCCCAAAGAAGTATGAAATGAACGCTCATGAGAAATTAAGTAACCCTTCTGGTTACCCAAATGCATTTATAATATGGGTACCAAGAACGCTGGTACACATCTGTTACCCCTCTCTAATACACCGCCGATATTGGGCAACCACCCACTACCCAATATCAAAACAATATGAGTACTCATGAGCAGATAACCACCCGTTACCTCACATGCCGTACTCCGGCAGACAGACTAGAGCTCTAACTGTATCGTAACTTTCGCCCGGCCAAAGGCTAGGTTCCGACTTGCCAAACACGTACAATAATCTCACATCATATTGTACCAAAAATCAGGTCTGAAGACAAATCACATTTTTAACAATCTCCATGTTAAATCACGTACAATAATCTCACATCATATTGTACAAATCAAAATCACATGCTCGATAAAATCTTGTCATCAAAATGACATCAATCACGATAAAATCATAACCATTCCTGGACCATAAGTGAAGCCACCACACCTCTCGGTTTCCTGCTCAAGGCATCGGCCACCACATTTGCCTTTCCCGGGTGGTACTCTAATGTGAAGTCATAGTCCTTGAGGAGTTCCATCCATCTCCTCTGCCTTATATTCAGCTCCTTTTGTGAGAACAAGTACTTCAAACTCTTATGATCTGAAAAGAGTTGAAACTTCTCACCATACAAGTAATGTCTCCAAATCTTCAGGGCAAACACAACTGCCGTAAGCTCCAGGTCGTGTGTCGGATAATTCTTCTCATGAATCTACAACTGTCTCGAGCCATAAGCAATAACTCCTCCATGCTGCATCAACACACAACCCAAACCTTGGAGCGAAGCATCACTGTAAATGACATAGCCACCACCACTTGAAGGAATCTTCAACACTGGGGCTGTAGTCAATCTGGTCTTTAGTTTGCTGAATGCTTCCTCACATGCATCCGTCCACACGAACGGAGTATCTTTCTTGGTCAACTTGGTCAATGAAGATGCAATACTAGAAAACCCCTCGATAAACCTCCTGTAGTAACCTACCAAACCGAGGAAACTACGAATCTCTGTAGGGTTCTTTGGACGACTCCAATTCTTTACTGCCTCTGCCTTTGACGGGTCCACTAGTACTCCATCTTTTGAGACAACATGACCAAGGAATTTGACCTCTTCTTTCCAAAACTCACACTTCTCTAGCTTGGCGTACAGTCTCGCCTCCTTCAAGGTCTGCAACATTGTTCTCAGATGCACCACATGTTCTTCTTGTGTCTTGGAGTATATCAGAATGTCATCCACAAACACCACAACAAACTCATCCAAGTACGGGCTAAATACTTGGTTCATCAAACTCATAAAGACAGCTGGTGCATTCGTTAGACCAAATGGCATGACAACAAACTCATAATGTCCATACCGGGTCCTGAAGGCTGTCTTCGATATATCTTCTTCCTTCACTCTGAGCTGATGATAACCGGATCTCAAGTCAATCTTAGAGAACACCGTAGCACCTTTGAGCTGATCGAACAAGTCATCAATCCTAGGTAAGGGGTACCTATTCTTGATGGTCACCTTGTTCAGCTCTATGTAGTCCACACATAACCGTAAAGAACCATCTTTCTTCTTCACGAACAAAACCGGTGCTTCCCAAGATGAAACACTAGGTCTAATGAACCCTTGGTCTAATAGCTCATCGATCTGCACCTTCAATTCCTTAAGTTCATTCTGCCCCATTCTATAGGGCGCCTTTGACACAGGTGACGTACCAGGTACTACATCAATGCAGAAATCTACCACTCTTCGAGGAGGTAGCCCCGGTATCTCTTGAAACACTTCACCAAACTCAGATACTACCACAATGTCTGCGATAGTTACTTTCTGATCCACCGACTCCACATGTGCCAAAACTCCTGATCTCATGGCGTTATCAGACATGAGGCAACGATAACGAAACGCTGGCTCCCCAGGTCTATGAAATGACACCACCATGTCAAAACAATCAATCACAACATGTTGTGGTCTCAACCAATCAATCTCCAAGATCACATCATAGGTGTGGTCCGGAATCACAATCAACGAAGCAGAGAACTCTCTACTCCCAATCATAATCGGACAAGCCTTGCATATTGTCTCTAACTCAAGGGACACTCCAAGGGGTGATGTGACACATAAGGCGTCCCCAAAAAGTGTAGGAATCAATCCTAGCATCTCTACTACCGAACTAGCAATGAATGAATGCGATGCTCCCGTATCAAACAGTAGTCTAGCAAGGTAGTCAAAAAGTGATAATGTACCTTCCACCCCTGTGTCTCGCTGACCCACTGCGAACACTGTAGCTTGGCTCGCTGGTAGCTGTCTCTGTGGCCCTTCCTGCCTACCCTGAAAGGGTCGGGTACAATCTCTAGCTATGTGTCCGACTTGCCCGTACCGGTGGCAGCCTGCTCTCTTCGGTTTCGGACATGCTGAGGCGTAATGTCCCATCTCGTTGCAGCCATAACATCTCACCGCTGCCAATGGTCTGACTGGTGCAGCCCTGATGGCTAGGGGTGTCGCCTTGTCGGAACCTGATAGTGGGGTCTTGGCCTCTTCCATGACCTACCCGTCGGTCCTGAATGCTCGCTACCTGTACAGATTGCCTTGCCTTTTCCTTTGCATCTCTACTTCCCACATCTCCTGCTTGAGTCTTATTTGCTTGCTCCAAGTTCATGGCACTCTCAAATATCAACTCCTTAGTAGTCAGGCAAAGGACTGATATCATGGTCTTGTACTCCTGTTTCAGCCCTCGTAGATACTTCTGAGCTAAAGAGATCGCACCCATAGGCCTGACATACCGGTACAGCTGCAAAAATCGAGCATCATACTCTCTAACAGTCATGTCTCCCTGTACCAGTGCCAGAAACTCCAGCTCTAAGTCATCCTGTACTGAGGCTGGAAAATACTTCTCTCGGAAAATGGTAGTGAAACCTCCCCATGTGAATGTAGACACATCTACTGTCTGTCTCATGCTCTTCCACCAGTCGAGTGCCTCACCTTTTAGAAAGAATGTAACTATCTTTCTCTTCTCAATCTCTGTGCATTCTATCATCTCAAAATAAGTCTCCATACCCTCGATCCAATGGTCAGCTACCATATGATCTAGTCCACCATGAAAGGTCGGCGCTGACAGTGCACTGATATCCTTGATCAGCTTCAACACTCGACCATCATCTCTAACCGTAGTAGCAGGCTTAACCTGCTCTTCCTATGGAGCAGCCTCCTCATAAAGGTTCTCTATGTTGTGGACTCGGCCTGCGGCCCTACCTCGACCTCAGCCTCTCGCCCGTCCTCGGCCCTTATCAGAGTTCATCACCTTCAAACAATGAAACACTTAGTCAATACTTGTGAAGTCTCGAATTCAATCAAATTAGATTCAATAGATATTAACATGAAATTTCAGAATGAGATGAATCATCGAAGTATCATCACAATACTCCCTAGAGGACCAAACCATCAGGTATGGCTCCTAAAACACTCTCGCGTACCCGACGACATATCAATACCGAGGTGCATGTGATGGGTGCCCGCCTGCAGTCGGATCATCGCTCCCGGATGGTATAGATAATCGCCAAATACGCACTTAGGCTCTGATACCAACTGTAACGACCCCAAAATTTCGAGCTTAAAAACTCAAAATTTCAAAGTCGTTAAACACCAAACAATCTCAATGAAATCGAAATCATTTAAAATGTCACAGTGGATCATTACTGAGTTCTCAATACAACTCAGACAAACCAATTATTACAACCCAAATTTATAATCCATACATAAAAATGGAAATGTAATAATCCTCACAATCTCTCACAAAACTCACAAATAAATCCTCACAAATTCTCACACACAAATCCACTCTAGAAATCTCACCACAAGCAGGGTAACGAACAACTTTGAGTCTCCGGAGTCGTCTCTCAATCTCCACTAATCAACACCTGCAGAAGTATCCCATACACCATTGAATTGGTGCACCGGGATTGTAAACACAAACCCGGTAAGCTTTACAGCTCGTATGAGTAAAATGAACATATAACTCGCATATCAATATATACGAAAAAAAATCTAGAAATCATACAAATATAAATGCACTCATCAGTCAATGGACGGCCCATCTGGTTGTCCCAAAGAAGTATGAAATGAACGCTCATGAGAAATTAAGTAACCTTTCTGGTTACCCAAATGCATTTATAATACGGGTACCAAGAACGCTGGTACACATCTGTTACCCCTCTCGTAATACATCGCCGATATTGGGCAACCACACGCTACCCAATATCAAAACAATATGAGTACTCATGAGCAGATAACCACCCATTACCTCACATGCAGTACTCCGGCAGACAAATTAGAGCTCTAACTGTATCGTAACTTTCGCCCGGCCAAAGGCTAGGTTCCGACTTGCCAAACACGTACAATAATCTCACATCATATTGTACCAAAAATCAAGTCTGAAGACAAATCACATTTTAACAATCTCCATGTTAAATCACGTACAATAATCTCACATCATATTATACAAATCAAAATCACATGCTCGATAAATTATTGTCATCAAAATGACATCAATCACGATAAAATCATAACAGTATATTATATAGCAAACTATATATATATGTATTGATTTACCATTTATACAATACATATATAATCCACTATATCATATACATGTCATAATTTATAAACATGTCCGAAGACAAAACGTTTAACAAACTCCATATTAAAGTCATGTACAAACTAATTCACATGCTCGTTATCGAAATGACTAATTTCAAATGAATTCATAACAGTATATAATATAGCAAACTATATATATATGTACTTATTACCATTTATACAATATATATGTAATCCACTATATCGTATACATGTCGTATTTCAATATTTAATCTCTTACAAAAATCTTGAAATCACTGCAAGGGTGGATTCATAAATATGTGAGATTTTACTCACCTTATCAACTAGAGCGTAATTCCACAATTTCTGAAGATAATTCATTTCCTTGATTTATCGATCACCTTGAAAAGATAAGAAAAGAAATTTAGAAACTTTTCGTAAACCTTTAAATGCCGTAACAGTAATAATCGGTTACTGTTCAGCAATGTTCGGTGTTACGAATTTGCTGTTCATTGTTTACTATTCATGTATTAATGTATAAATACACATCCAATACATATTTATGTACGAGTACATACTGTTTACGTATTTCTGTACGTATAAAAACTATTCAAATATAGGTACTGTCTCAGTAAATAATAATTACCGAATTACCCTTCCAAAATTACTTTTTACCTTTACTAAAAGTAATTTACATTTATATTTACCGTACGTAAATAAAATTTACATTTACCGTACGTAAATCACTTTTTTTACATTTACCGTACGTAAAAATAAATTACAAAATTACCCTTTTCGGAAACACTGTTCACGCCGCCGCACGTGGCGGCACGTGGGGTGCACGGGCCACCTCCGGCAGGCCGCGCGTGGCGCTCACGCGCCGACACCAATCACGGCGCGTATCACGCCACCGCCGAGCCCATTCTCTTGTCCTCCCTCCCCTCTTCCTTCCCACAGCATCACACCGTGCCTAGGCACCACCATGCGTTCACACGCGCCGCCTAAGGCGGCGGCATCTCCTCCAAAACCCTCCTCCTCCAATCTCTTCCAAATCGCAACCAAACAACCACAAATCGACAATCAAGCATCACAACAACCTAATCATGCTAACCCTCACCTCAATCAAGCTTGGAGACCACCGGAGTTTGGCATTGACACGGCGGAGGAAACGCAGCAACTTGGAGATGTTGGTGGAGCTCCGGCGCGGCGTGAGAGGGTGCGTCCTCCTTGGGGTTGCCTGCGGGGGGTGGTGCGGTGCCTCCTAGGCCGGCGGTGTGGACCACGTCTCTCTGAGATGGGAGATCGGTGGTGAAGCCGAGAGGGGAGAGGGAGAATCGGGTGAGAGGGAGAGAAAGGAGGCGCGGGGTGAATGAAGGAAGTGGGTTTCTGAAACTGGAAACCCTACTTCACAAAGTTTCCTTTTAAACCCCCCTCTAAAATCGGAAACTAACTTCCGTCGTTAATAACTTTTACGTACGACGTCCGATTCGAACGCGTCACATACTCACGAACCCGTATCGACGAGCTCTACAACTTTCATGAAGAAAGTTTTCGCAACTGAGCAACGGAATAAAAGTCGATATATACGTTGCGGAAACGTAACGTTTTTCTAATTAACCGTTCCGAGAACGTTTCCGTTTCTTGTTTCATAACGTCGCCACCAATCACATTCATTCTAAATAAATTTCGAAATTTTATAGAATTCAAATTAAACCAAATATTGTTTTGAAAAATAGGGTTATTACAGCTTAGGGCATCCATCTTTTAGTGTTATGAAAAATACATGCCTACTTTATTTATTAGTGTGGACGAGTCTTGTTTATGTTGTGAGACATGTGTTTTAGGCAAGAGTCATCGATCTACTTATTCCCCTAGTACTTCTCCTAAAAGTTTTATTCCTTTTGAATTAATCTATTCTGATGTTTGGGGACCCTCTAAAGAGTCTACTGTATGAGGAATGCGATACTTTGTGTCATTTATTGATGATTGCACACGTCTTTCTTGGATTGTTCTTCTTAAAAGTAAAGATGAGGTTTTTCCAGCTTTTCGTGTTTTTCATACCTCTGTCCAAACACAATATAATGCCACCATTCGAGTTCTTGGTTCTGATAATGGGGGGGGGGAATATGTGAATCATGTCTTTCAGGAGTTCTTTAACACACACGGGATTGTTCATCAAACAACATGTCCTTACACACCTGAGCAAAATGGGGTTTCTGAAAGAAAAAATCGTCATTTACTTGATATGGCTCGATGTATTCGCTTTAGTGCCCACATGCCTAAATACATTTGGGGTGATGTTGTCATTACTTCTGCCCACCTTATTAATCGTCTTCCATCTCGTGTCCTTCAGGGGAAAGTTCCCTATGAGATGCTTGCATCTAATGTCTCATTACCCTCTTTTCATAATCTTCATGCCCGTGTTTTCGGCTGTGTTGTTTTTGTACATCTTCCACAACATCAGCGTTCTAAGTTGGATGCCTGGGCAGTGAAGTGTGTGTTTGTTGGGTACAGAGGACATCAGAAAAGGGTACCGGTGCTATCATCCCCCTACTCGGAAGTACTATATCACTATGGATGTTACCTTTTTTCAGGACATGAGTTATTTTTCCTCTTCTGATACTGCTCTTCAGGGGGAGAATTCATATTTTGAAGAGC